>NC_084828.1:1634706-1960147 GCF_033115175.1 Lepus europaeus
GAACCCAGTGCCCATATGGGATGCTGGCGCCGCAGGTGGAGGATTAACCAAGTGAATCATGGCGCTGGCCCCCAACCAATACACTTTCAAAGGATCCCCCCAGGCAGACACTCGGCCTAGCAGCTAAGATGCTGGCCAAGGCCCCCTGCGCCACATCAGAGTCCCTGGACGCCACTCCTGCCTCTGGCTCCTGACTCCAGCTTCCAGCTGATATAAACCCTGGCAGGCAGCCGTGGTAGCCTAGGTAACTGGGTTTTCACCACCCACGTGGGCAACCGGCTCCCAGCTTCAGCCCTGGTCCATCCTGGGCCATCACAGAAAGCTGGGGCGCGAACCAACAGATGGGAGCTCTGTGTGTGTCTGTGTGTGTGTGTGTGCCCCTGTCCCTTAGCTCTCAAATTTGAAAATTTGAATAATTCATAGAAAAAAATCATGGTAGCAAACAAAGTATTTGGAATCTAATGCCAAAGAGATTAAAGACAAATTGTGTGGGATACAGGTAAAGCAGCCAGGAGGAGGCCAACAGCTACAGCTCGGGTGAGAACATGGACGCACAGTCGCCCGAGCAAGCCCACGACAGGACAAAATAAGCCCAAAAACAGAGCAGGAAGGCACAGCAAGAAGTGAAAGCTGTATGAATTACACCGAAGAGCAGGCACACAACAAGCACTAGGCCTGGGGCTCGGAGGTGAGAGGGGACAGCCGCCCCGGAGCTGGGAGAGAACCGGCGGGGAGAGCCAGCGGCCACAGGGCCTTGATTCTTGCTGTGCGCGAAGCAGGCAGCTGTCACCCTTGAGCCCTGCGGGCAGGGACTGTGCTGGCTGCACTGATACAGCGCCCGCGGCACAGCCAGAGTCCTCCCACTGCCTGTCTCTTGGCCCGTGCCCTCTGGGGAAGGCAGCTGCACGCTGTGGGGAGGCTGTAGACATGAGGGCGCCCGGCCATGCCCCTGAAGAACCTTCGTGGACAGGACATTGGGAAGAGGCGGGAATCCAGGTCAGAACCACGGCTGCAGACTCGGCGTGCAGAGGTCCGGCTGAGGTCCCGGTCACCAGAGCTCCGGCCCCTGACCCACTAGGCTCCAGTGCTGCCGACATCAAAGAACTGGTGTGAGGAAGCAGCAGTCATCCTCAGAGAGCACTGCCCCCCCCCCCCCCCAAGCTGTTGTGACAGCCAGGACAATGCCGGGTGTCAGGGCGGCGAGAAGGGACAGGCAGGCCAGCCTCACACAGCAGATGCAAAACACGAGCCAGCTCAGGCCAACCACACGCGGGGGTGACTGGCAACTCACGAAACCCAAGAGAGACACGGAGGAACACACGGGTGGCTCTGCTGACACAAAGTTCGACCAAGCGCACGGGAACTACACTGCCTGGGCGTGCGTGCCAACATAGTGCAAGCAGACTAGAGCTGGGACCGGGCTGTGACCATGGGGAGGAGGTTGCTCTCCGGGAGCATGGACGTAGGCAAGGTCCACAGGCAGGTGCACGCACAACACACGCACTGGGGCACACGGCCCCTTCCTCATACAACAGGCAAGCAACAGGGCAGTGCACACATGGACACAGCCCACAAGGACAACGGGCTCCCCAGGGCATCACCAGGGCGAGGGGACGCCCTGGCCACTGTACCCACCAATGGTGCCCACCATGCACAAGCCTGCGACAGCTGGCGAGGTGGCCATAGGCTTCACGTTCTCTACAGAAGACAAGGCAGGTGCAGAGGAGGGGGAACAGAACCCACAGCAGCTCGGCCTAAGATCCCAATAGGCAGGGAGCGAGCCAGGCCAAGAGCTACACCCCCTGCCCGCCTCTTCTGTTTGCCTGGAGCCGACACGTAGGACTGGCAGGGATTAAAAGGGAAGAATGGACAGCACAGTGGACAACAGCTCCATGCTGCCCTGGCCTCTGCCCGCGGGCCTGCCCAAGGCCAACAGCTCTGCTATGACCTGGCACCACTGGCCTTCCAGAGCCTTCTCGGGAAATTCTGTTCTGAAGACAGGGACCCGACACTAGCCAGGTGCAGGTGAGGGGAGCCCCGCAGGGGGTTCGCACCCGAGTGCCACGCAGCCTGTTAGCCAGGGAACGCTTCAGACCGAACACGCCTGCTCCCAGAAGCAAGCACACAACAGGCCGCACTCGATGGGTTTGCTCTGCCAGTAATAATCGTATTGATGAAATGAAGCAATTGTGTTTCCTTTTAAAGTGATATTTATTGTTATGATTTAATTAGACTGTGGGAATGAGAGCTTTGCTCTGCCAAGCAGTGGGCACGCTCACGGCCTACCTTGTAGGGGCATGAGATCAGCTCCGTCCCGAGAGCGGGCAGCTCCACCAACACGCGCCCTGGCCAGAGTCGCTGCACTGCAACAGTCCTGCCTCTAGGAAGCACAAGGGCTGGACGCTCACGGTGACCAGGACCATCGCTGCTGGGAGCCCAGGACCACAAGGCAGCTCTGCAGGGGCTGGGAACCAGCAGCCCCCAAGCGGGACCAAGAGCTGATGGGCGCTGAGCAGGGATGCAGCTGGGGTCGGGGCCACTGCACCCTGGTGGCCAGGAAGGGACCCAGAGTGGCAGAAACGCCTGGTGGGATCTGTGTGTGAGGAGGCCATCGGGCCAGCGAGAGCAGCAGGCACCATCTGAAGAACTGCTTTCGATAGAGGGGGCTGCAGGGTGGGAGGCAGAGGCTGGGAAGGCAGCAGGGTGGCAGAGGGCACAGACAGGGAACTGGAGGGCTCCAAGGCCACGCCCTAGCAGAGGAGAGACCACGGAGCCAGGAGTGACTCCAGGGTTCCAGCCCCGTCAGCAGGGCAGCAGGGATTTTCAGTAAGCAGCATGTAAAGGGCCACGGAAGAGAGGAACTTAGTGATTTCTACTTATGTGAAAGGCAGAGAGACAGAGAGAGCTTCCATCCACTGGCTCAAGCCCCAATGCCCACAACAGCCAAGGCTGAGCCAGGCTGCCCAGGAGCCAGGAGCTCCGTCCAGGTCACCCACACGGGTGGCAGGCACCCAAGCACTTGAGCCATCAGCTGCTGCCTCCCGGGCACATTAGCGGGGAGCTGGAATCAGAAGCAAACCCAGGACTTGAGCCCACACGCTCTGTGTGGGATGTGGGTGCCCCAAGCAGCGGCGCAACCAGCGCTCCACACGCCCGCCCTGGCGAGAGCACTTCAGAAGTCCGAGCTCCAGCTCTCTTGCACCACAGGCCTCCAGCACGGGCCGTCGTCGGCTGACCCCAACAAGGGCAGACGCTCCCCTGGGCTGGCAGACAAGCTCCCCAGGAATGAAACAGACACAGGTTCCTCCCAGGGGGGCATAATGAATAGCAACCACACGGACACTGTGTCACGCGATCAGTGCTCGGCGACAGGGGAGGTGGTGGGGCCGGCCTTTAGGTGCCACTCTCACAGAGGAGGAGAAGGCAGGGCGCCAGCTGTGCCATCCGGACTCACGGCAGAATTGTGTGCTGCACGTGCTGTGCTGTGCTGTGAGACCCACTCGCTGGGCCGCAGTGCGGGTGGGGGACCTCATGTACCAGGACGTAGGGACACACCTGTGGGAACACTTCCCGTACAGCCCTGGCGTGGCCACGTCCATCTCATTGAGCATGGGTTTGCCCTACATCTGGTCTCAATGAACTGTTCTGCTTGCTGAATTAAATGTTGTAGCAAACAAAACTGACATTTTTCCTGCTGGTCAGAGACATTGCCATGGATCAGCTCTGCGACCAGACCGTGGTGGAGTCTCAGAGCCACCACACTGAGTCAGACACCAGACCCTGCCAGGTCAATGTGCTGAGTCAAAGACCCCAGACCTCCAGAACCGCCCACACGCTTGGCCCGACTGACACAGAACTTGGCAGAGGACTGACAGTGAGACCCCAGCTGGGCAGGAGGGCAGGTGTGGGTGCAAGGGCAGGGGCCGTAACGCTGTGGCCAGACTCTCACGGCGGACGCCACCAGCGCCACGGTCTGCCTGAGAACGCGTGGTTAGTCAATTACGCCTCCACCAGACGTTTTTAAAGACTGAAAACCCTCTCATATCAGTTTTTTGAAGTGGATTAGTGAACATTATTGGAAATATTTTTATGACCTGACAGAAATGTTTCTTTCGAGCTTTCAGCGGCCTAACGCTGCAGGGCGAATTACAGCCTTCTGCAAACATCAGAGCAGCTCATTAAACAGGATGGGTTTTCCCTCCCTGGCTACACCGCACAGCTCACCGTCACTTCCAGAGGAACCCCGTACTCAGCACCACGGCAGGGTCTGCATTTCCGACAAGACAGGGGAGAGACAGAGACATGGGGGCCTGAGTGCCAGTGCCGGCCCCACCACCCTGAGGGGCAGGCCCCCAGGACCCGCACCAGCCCATCCGACAAGACAGGGGAGAGACAGAGACATGGGGGCCTGAGTGCCACTGCCGGCCCCACCACCCTGAGGGGCAGGCCCCCAGGACCCGCACCAGCCCATCCGACAAGACAGGGGAGAGACAGAGACATGGGGGCCTGAGTGCCACTGCCGGCCCCACCACCCTGAGGGGCAGGCCCCCAGGACCCGCACCAGCCCATCCGACAAGACAGGGGAGAGACAGAGACATGGGGGCCTGAGTGCCACTGCCGGCCCCACCACCCTGAGGGGCAGGCCCCCAGGACCCGCACCAGCCCATCCGACAAGAGGAGCCCCTTGGCCCTGAGCACAGCGGGGCATCAGTGGCGAGGGCCAGGATCCCCACCCACGTGGAAGCGTGAGCATGTCTCACCTTCTCCCCTCTCTGTTCCCATTCCCTTCCAGACATGCGTTGTACTTCAAAAATTCTTGGAAAAACAGAAGTAAAAGGTAAGTTAATTTTGCTGCAAAAAAAAATTCTTTTAAATCCATGCACAAAAGAGGGTCTTCAAAAAGTTCCTAAAAAAGGCCTCCTGTGAAGACACTATGCATAGACCTCATAAAAACATTTACAGCAAAATAAACTTACCTTTTAATTCCATTTTTCTACGAGCTGTGCGACGTGCGGCTTCAGACCTCCAGGCGCCAGGAGGCATGGAGGGCAGGCGCCCTCTGCTGCCCTCACCCACAGCACGGCCGGCCTGCCTGGGTCGTGGGCTCGGGAGCCAGCAAGTGTCAGTCAGCCTCAGCTACTCACACCAAGACAATGAGCAGCTGCATTATTTTCGCTCAATTGTTGACTGCTTTCAGGAGGTGACTTTTCTGGCCTGAAAAGTTAAGCCACTGTCATCCAATCACAGCCAGCAAAGAAGGCCAAGAGAAGAGTCCACCAGGACAGATGGCCAGGGTCAAAGAGCAGCACAGATGCCCACCCTGTGCTGACAGTGCCCGCAAGGAGGCTCCTGGCCTGCACTGGCCGACACCAGGGCGCCGGTGCAGTCAGGGCCACGTGGCCCTCCGGGTGTGGGGGGCTATCACCCAGACCACAGAAAGCTCAGCAGAACTACAGCAGGAGGAGCGGGGATTAGGCTGGGAGAGCCTGGCGCACCCCCACTCCCGACGGCAGTCCCACCGCCAGCTCCTGCTCCCAAGTGTTCAGACCCACGCTGAACAGCAGCACCCACTATGGCAGGCTTCACATTCAAGTCCCACAGCACTCAACCCTCTCTCTACAGACAGACACCCAGAATCAGACTCAGACACACAGACTCAGAGACAGACACACACTGAATCAGAGACAGACCCGCACAATCAGAGACTCAGAGCTGCAAGGGGACCTCAGCATGTTCGTAGAGAAATAGAATGAAAGGTTAAAAGTTCATTTTGATGAAAAATTTTCTGAAATCCCTAAGTTTTTCATAAACCTTATGAAAATCCCTCACATGCATAGATTTCAAAATGTTTACAAAAATGTACCTTTTAATTCTATCTTCATAAACTTCAAGAAGCGCCTTCTCTCAAGCCGGACTGGCACACCCAGGGGACACAGGTGAGGAACGAGGTTCTTGGCTCGCTCTCTGCTAAACCCAACCCAGAGTAGGTTGTAAAAGGAACACAGAAAACAGGAAGTTTCTACACAGGCTAGGACACAAAAGCCAAGTAGTACAAGGAGAGTGAAAGGAAGAATTAAAGAACACAAGTTAAACACAAATTTAAGGGACTTTTCTGTAACTTAAAAGGGACAAAATGAGAGCATCCAATATTTAGTTGACATTATGTGCTTCTGTTGGGTGTAGCAAGAGAGAGTCGCTGAAAACCCAGCGGAGGCCAGGACGGCGCCAGCAACCACAGCGGGGACAGAGGGTGATGAAGTGGGACAGCAAGGACCGATGCTTCCTGAACTTACTTGAACTCGGCAGCTAAACAAAACAGCCACCGACTTCTTCCATCCTGGACACCTGTCACCAGGGCCTGCGACCCACCAGCTGTGACCAGACCCACATTCCCTCAACACAGCCAATGTAACCTCCACACACCCATCAGTAACGTTACAACTTTAAAGCGCTCAGTAAGGTTATTTATCAAAAGTTAAGAATTAATATAAAACTTTGTAAGTTAAAATATCATCCCACCACACACCACATCACATTTTTGCTACCTACAGACCACCTACTGGATTGTGGTCCCAGAAGATGAACTCACGCAGGACGAGTGACATGGCGATCGAGCTGGGGTGGGGCCGCCACAGTGACTGGCATGACTCCCAGCCTACCCCACCCTCCATCAGGCACTGTCCCCAATGCAGAAAGGGGTCACACAGGAAACGGCTGTCACCATTTTTGATAGAAGCGCTTCCTTGCTCTCCGAATAAGGGAGATTCAGTGTGACATTTTAACCAGGAAACACCCTGCTTGTCTTTGCCAGCTTCCTGAGGGAGCACAGTGCAGGCCGCGTACCCCATGACCCACCAGGCAGCGGCCCGGGCCCCGTAAAGCATCCGAGCAGAGCTGGGGGGAGGCCTGGCGTCCAGGGCCGGGGCTGGCACTCGAGTCCTGCACATACTCCTCCTTTCTCTCTTGGGGATTGAGCGAATCGAGACTGCCTTGCCCACCACATGAAGGGGCCGGTTGTGTCCACCCCACAGGCGTCTGTAGAAGCTCAAGGTTGAGCAGGCACAAGGGACAGAAGCCAGGACCCGGGGCCTCTGGCCTGCCCAAGGACCCCAAGAGGTCAACCAAACGTGAACCTCTCCCAGCATCAGGCCCAGGGTCTCCACGGAAAGCAACCCTGATGATGGGCAAAGCAGGGGAAACGTACAAGGAGGGGCTATGATGGCCACATCCCACAGACCGAAGCCCAGCTCCCACTGCGCCGGGGCTCCGCAGTGTCCAACGGCACCCCCAGCACCAGGTCTGCCCGGCTGGGGGTGCACAGACACTTGGCAGAGGCAGAAAGTACAATCCAGAGCAAGACAGCCGAAGGCCACAAAGGGCTCCAGGGCTGGGCACGTGGTGCAGTGGTGGGGACGCCTCTTAGGACAGCCACCTCCTGTCGTCAGAGCACCCGGGTTCAAGTCCCGCTCTGCTTCCACTTCCAGCTTCCTGCTGGTTCACTCCTGGGAGACGGCAGGTGAAGGCGCTGGTTCCCGCCACCCATAAAGGAGACCTGGTTCAAGCTCCAGGCTCCTGGCGTCAGCCCGGTCCACCTCTGGCTTTTGCAGGCATTTGGGAAGTGAGCACATAGAAGTTCCTCTGTCTTTCAAATAAAATGAACAAAAAGGAAGAAAATTAAAAAAACAAAAAAGCAAGAGAATCATCCCACAGGGAAACAAGGACGTGAGGAGGAACCACACAGATGACACAGAGGTGACCTGGTGAGGGCTGAACTGCCATACACAACACACAGGCAGTGGCTGCTCAAGGAGAGACAGGCTGGAGACAGGACGAAGACTGACCACCAGCGGACTGCAAAACAACAGACAGCCCTTCCAGAAATAAACATAATGACTAACACGAAAACCCCAGTGGACAGGTTGTAGGTGCACATGGCGAGGGGAAATCTGGGAAGCACAACAATGCAGAGACAGAAAACAGGGGCTGGGACGGTCCCCAGAAACAGATCCCCCACCCCCCTGTGCTGAGACTGGTCAGAGAGAGGAGGCGAGCACGCAGCAGGAGCGAGGCTGGCAGAGTGCAAGGCAGAGACGGAAACTGGGCCCAGCACATCCCCCAGTGGGGACCACACTGCCTCAGACCCATCCCACCTGGGAGTTCCCCGGCCAGGGCCGCCACGGAAGACACGGCAGCTGGGGGAGGGGTGGCAGCCCTGGGGAGAGGGAAGCTGTGCCAGGAGGAACGAAGAGGAAGGGTGTATGGGACACGGACCCCAGCGCGCACACCTCTCGGGAAACACCAAGGAAGGAACTTCCCAGCTCCTCTTACGGCACCAGTATAACCTTGGTAGTGAAAATCTGGCGAGGATGTTCCGAAATAAAAAACTAGCGGCCAACTTCTCTTTCGAACAGTCACAAAAATAACAACCAAAACTGAGCAAGCTTAAATCCAGTATATGTAAAGGAAGCACGTCACAACCAAGCTGAACACACACACAGCAAGAGCCAGAAGGCAGCTGGCCTCATATGTGTGAGTCAACGCGCCACACAAAGTGGCGTTTCTGCTCGAGTTCAGCATGCGTTCTCCAATGAATCAAATTAGTGTTTTCATAAATTTCCATTAGTACAATAAACCTGACAATTTTCTCAAAAAATGCCCTCTGTGGAAAATAACAGAGGGAAACAGGGGAAAGGAATACAGCAGCAGCTAAATGAGCGTAAGTGCTTTGCCAATAACGTAAACAAGCTGGGCACACACGAGCCTCTCCCTTTCCTGCTGCTCCTGGCCTTGCTCAGCAGAGTGGCGCAGAGTCCTCGGAGGGCCCCGCAGTCACCAGGACTGGGCCCCGGAGAGGGCACGAGGCAGACACCTGGCCTCTGCAGTCTCTCAGAGCTCCACGGGGCACCGGCGCTCAGTCCAGCGCTCTCACTGGCTTCAGGAACCTCTGCAAACTACAGCACCAGACGCAAACACTGTGTCCACACACCAGGTGCACCTGCCAGCGTGTCATGGTCATGGCTTTCACCAGATGCTGAAGGAACCCAACCCCAGAGGAGAGCAAGCCGCAGACCTTCAGGCTGACCCACGTGGCTCCCGGGAACTGTGGGATGACCCAAACCCAGTCCTGTCTTGGGCACCTAACCCACAAACTTCACTACTACCATGGCCAGTGGTAACCCATGAAGCAAGCTTGATAATCTGGAACTCACAGCCAAATATTGGGCTGTTCCTGGAGTTCACATATGTCTGACTCACGCCCAAGAAGTAGCACAGGGAGAAGGCACTGAGCTCTGGTCTCAGAAAGAGCATGTCATTACCAAGGACAGCTCTAATGGTTCACAGGTTTCAACTGCTACCACTCCTGCTTTTGTAGGGTGTTAGTTCTGCTTTATTATTATCTTCCCACTACTTTTTTTTTTTTTTTTTTGACAGGCAGAGTGGACAGTGAGAGAGAGAGACAGAGAGAAAGGTCTTCCTTTGCCGTTGGTTCACTCTCCAATGGCTGCTGCGGCTGGCGCACTGCGCTGATCCAAAGGCAGGAGCCAGGTGCTTCTCCTGGTCTCCCATGGGGTGCAGGGCCCAAGCACTTGGGCCATCCTCCACTGCACTCCCTGGCCACAGCAGAGAGCTGGCCTGGAAGAGGGGCAACCGGGACAGAATCCGGTGCCCCGACCGGGACTAGGACCCGGTGTGCCAGCGCCGCAAGGTGGAGGATTAGCCTAGTGAGCCGCGGCGCCGGCCATCTTCCCACTACTTTAATACGAGTTGTTTGTGCATATGGTGATGAAAATCCATCACCGTGTGGTCTTCCTGAACCATAATTTCCAGTGACTTAGAGGCATTGTAACTCACTCCCATCCTTACTGCAAAACAGGCGCACAAGGCCTCCCCACGCTCTGACGAGGTGAGGACTCTATTCACCGCACTGTCTAGGAGTACACCAAACAGCCAACTTGCAACACACCCCCAAGGCGAGTGTACCAAGGCTACAAGGCTATCTTAAGGTGATGGAGCACTCTTACATAAAACGGAATGACACGTAAGAGTGCACGTCTCATAAAGGATTTATCCACGCCGCTGACAAACTCACTGCAACTAGCTCATGTAATTTCTCCCCAGAGCTGTGATAACGCTGAACAGTGAAAGGCGCCCAAGGTCCAGAAGCTGTCCCCTCCCCAGGAGTGACCTAGAAAGGCTTTCGGTTGAAACGGTGATAAAACCACACCTTTCCGCTCTCCCCAAGGCCCTGTCAAAACGTCAGAATGGGTTTCTCAGCAGGGCTGAGGGGTGGAGAAGGCCTGCCTCCGTGGTCTGGCAGAGGCCAGAGGAGCCGCGAGCACAGTGCCAAGGGCCACCCCAGGGTCAGCCGGCACGGCTGTGCTCCGCCCTCCAGGCTGGAACTGAGGTCACTATGAGGAAGGCCCCGGGTCTCCCACAGGGGGCCCAAGCACAGGACCTGGCGTAGGCTACTGGGGGAGGGAGCGGCTCACCCACGAAAGGGCAAGGATCATAGCGACACCCACCTTCTCACTACCACCACCAGACTCCGGAAAACTTTCTATGTTGAAGGGAAAGCGCAAGAACACAGAATCCTAGACCCAGCCAACCCCTCCCCACAATGAGGAAATAACTGCGAGCCCGAGAAGTCGGTCAGCCACGCATCCACAAGGAACTCAGCGAGGAGGGGCTCCAGGGAAACGAAGGGAGAAGCGGGGACCACATCACGGAACGAGAGAGGCCATGACCGGGACGCAGCGGGAAGGCTCAGCAACCCCGACACCAAGCGCGTCCACCTGCACGTCTGTCCTGTCACAGCGAGGGTTCTGAGACAGGCCTGCATCTCACGTGCCCAGCTCGTAGGCGAAATGTGTTTATATTGCCGTAACACTGCAAGGGTCGCTTTCTCCCTGCGGGCAGGAAAAGCACAGAGATCCCCACGGCAGAGAAACAGACCACCTATAAACCTGGCTCATACAAACCAGGAGCTGGGCAGACTGCTGTGGCCTGTTCTCAGAAAGCCAGCGCAGAGAGCAGACGCCAGGAATCAGGAGGGCAGCCCAGGAAGAACTGGGCGCACGAGGGGAGTGTGCGACCTCCACCTCTCACCTCCACCCCGGCCATTCCGGGCAGGAATGTGCCCTATGGTTTGGCTGTGCTCTCTGGGCACAGGATGTGGGAGGCGGTGGGACCTTTAAGAGGTGGGCCTAGTGCAAGATGATGAGGTCACAGGGGAACCACTCTCCTCAGACAGAGTCCTTGTTACAGAGTGAGGTCACCTCTGTCTACACACACACACACACAGCCTCTTCTCCCCTTCCATTTCTGTGTCACACTGTGACACCTGGGGTCACGCCATGCCTCCTGGACCCTCTAGCTACAAAAATCATTACCTTTTTAAGTGTCCAGCTTGGGGTTTACATGGTGGTACAGTGAGTTAAGCCACCGCCTGCAGCACCAGCATCCCATAGGGGCACCAGTTCGAGTCCCGGCTGCTCTACTCTGACCCAGCTCCTTCCTGGCTGCTCTACTCTGATCCAACTCCTTACTAATGAGCCTGGGAGAGCAGCAGAAGATGGCCCAAGGCCTTAGGCCCCTGCACCTATGTGGGAGACCCAGCCCAGCCCTGGCTGTTGCAGCCATTTGGGGAATGAATCAGTGGCTAGTAGATCGATCAATCGATCGATCTCTCTCTCTCCCCTCCCCCCCCCCGCGCGCTGTCACTGTGCTTTTTAAATAAACAAATATTTTAAAAGGAAGAGAAGAAACAAAGGAAAGAGCAAGAAGGAAATGGACAAAGCAGTGAGGCAAAGGAGTGCTCTGTCCCAGTTTTGTATCTCTGTGAAGTACACAAAATCCACAGCGGGCAGATTTTGGTTTGAATAAAATATAAAGTCTCTTAGAAGGAACTCAGAAATGCAGAGTTTCCTCCAGAGACCTAGCAGTCGAGGCCAAGGGTAGCCACTGTGGGGACAGAGCTGTCCACAGAGCACAGGCACTGCCCAGGCTGGCCATGCCTGGGCCAAAGATAACACAAAGCCACCCCCCACACAGATCCTGTCTGCAATCGGAGGGCGCTCACAGCAGCTGCTCCAGTCCCTGACCCTGCAGGACTCTGCCCAGGGGACACCAAGAGTGCGGTGAGCGACATCCTGGTCAGCACCCCAGAAAGCACTGGTCTTCTCATCCCGCATATCCTCACCTCACATGACAGCCCTATGGAAGTGCGACACGCGGCTCCTCAGGTAAGGGGGTGCTAACGGTGACACCTGCTCATTGACAAATATGCCATCCGTTAGCGTGTGGCTTTGTGTGAAAACATGCGCCAGATAGCAGGTGTCCCTGGTCCTCATGCCAACCAACACCCTAGCTGCTGACTTCAGGTGGGACCCGAACCCTCCTGGACGTGGGCTCGGGGTCTCACGCACAATAGCACAGGAGAGGGGCAGAGCTGTGGGCTCGGGGTCTCACGCACAATAGCACAGGAGAGGGGCAGAGCTGTGGGCTCGGGGTCTCACGCACAATAGCACAGGAGAGGGGCAGAGCTGTGGGCTCGGGGTCTCACGCACAATAGCACAGGAGAGGGACAGAGCTGTGGGCTCGGGGTCTCACGCATAATAGCACAGGAGAGGGGCAGAGCTGTGGGCTCGGGGTCTCACGCACAATAGCACAGGAGAGGGGCAGAGCTGTGGGCTCGGGGTCTCACGCACAATAGCACAGGAGAGGGGCAGAGTTGTGGAACGGCGCATCTGGACTGCAGACGAGCAGCTCCCCGTGCATGCTGGGACCACAGAGAGTCTCCGAGGGCCCCAGGGCTGGACAGACACAGAACCAGTGCGTCTCCACTATTAAATGTAAACAGGAAGCAACAGAGGTGACCTGAGGGTGTCTACAGGAAGCCAGCGATATAACTGTAGGTATCAAGCCTTGACAGGAGTGCTCTGTGAACACTCCCACGGCTGGCTACTGTACACAACTACTGTGGACACTCCCACACTGTGCTATGACGGACACTCTGTGAGCTGTGATGGAGGCTCGCCTGTGAGCTGTGATGGACAGTCACTCCCCTGTGAGCTGTGATGGACAGTCACTCCCCTGTGAGCTGTGATGGACAGTCACTCCTCTGTGGGCTGTGATGGACAGTCACTCCCCTGTGGGCTGTGATGGACAGTCACTCCCCTGTGAGCTGTGATGGACAGTCACTCCCCTGTGAGCTGTGATGGACAGTCACTCCCCTGTGAGCTGTGATGGACAGTCACTCCCCTGTGAGCTGTGATGGACAGTCACTCCCCTGTGGGCTGTGATGGACAGTCACTCCTCTGTGGGCTGTGATGGACAGTCACTCCCCTGTGGGCTGTGATGGACAGTCACTCCCCTGTCAGCTGTGATGGACAGTCACTCCCCTGTCAGCTGTGATGGACAGTCACTCCCCTGTCAGCTGTGATGGACAGTCACTCCCCTGTCAGCTGTGATGGACAGTCACTCCCCTGTCAGCTGTGATGGACAGTCACTCCCCTGTGAGCTGTGATGGACAGTCACTCCCCTGTCAGCTGTGATGGACAGTCACTCCCCTGTGAGCTGTGATGGACAGTCACTCCCCTGTGAGCTGTGATGGACAGTCAATCCCCTGTGAGCTGTGATGGACAGTCACTCCCCTGTGAGCTGTGATGGACAGTCACTCCTCTGTGGGCTGTGATGGACAGTCATTCCCCTGTGAGCTGTGATGACAGTCACTCCCCTGTGACCTGTGATGGACAGTCACTCCTCAGTGGGCTGTGATGGACAGTCACTCCCCTGTGAGCTGTGATGGACAGTCACTCCTCTGTCAGCTGTGATGGACAGTCACTCCCCTGTCAGCTGTGATGGACAGTCACTCCTCTGTGGGCTGTGATGGACAGTCACTCCCCTGTGAGCTCTGATGGACAGTCACTCCCCTGTGAGCTGTGATGGACAGTCAATCCTCTGTGAGCTGTGATGGACAGTCACTCCCCTGTGAGCTGTGATGGACAGTCAATCCTCTGTCAGCTGTGATGGACAGTCACTCCCCTGTCAGCTGTGATGGACAGTCACTCCCCTGTGAGCTCTGATGGACAGTCACTCCCCTGTGAGCTGTGATGGACAGTCAATCCTCTGTGAGCTCTGATGGACAGTCACTCCCCTGTGAGCTGTGATGGACAGTCACTCCCCTGTCAGCTGTGATGGACAGTCACTCCCCTCTGTGCTGTGATGGACAGTCACTCCTCTGTGTGCTGTGATGGACAGTCACTCCCCTGTCAGCTGTGATGGACAGTCACTCCCCTGTGACCTGTGATGGACAGTCACTCCCCTGTGTGCTGTGATGGACAGTCACTCCTCTGTCAGCTGTGATGGACAGTCACTCCCCTGTGAGCTGTGATGGACAGTCATTCCGCTGTGGGCTATGATGGACAGTCACTCCCCTGTGGGCTGTGATGGACAGTCACTCCTCTGTGGGCTGTGATGGACAGTCACTCCTCTGTGGGCTGTGATGGACAGTCACTCCCCTGTGAGCTGTGATGGACAGTCACTCCCCAGTGAACTGTGATGGACAGTCACACTTTGAATCTAACCAGGGCTCCATTCTCAGCTCTGTTGGGGAACTGGGTGTTCCAGAGACTTCAGAAGTGGTCAAGTACCCTGACTGTCCAATGCAACAGGGAAGCCAGTGCTGCTGACCTGGCGCAGAGAGATTTGGAAAACATGCACAACACAACAGGCCCAGGCACCTCTCTGTGACCCCGCCAGTCATCCATATGAAGGTGGGAACGTCTCCCCAGCAGATGACATCAACTGTCCAAGCCAGGTCCCATGCACAGCCAGGACGAAGGACAGACCAAGGCAAACACTGTCATCCCACAGCCTCCTTCCCAGGCCCTCCAATACTTCTCTGCGCGTGGAGACCCTCCCTCAAGATCTCACTGCTCTGATGTGGTTCTGAAGCACAGCTCACTGAGCCCCCACTGGCCTCTGTCCCATCCCGTGGGACTCACGTGCTGGGATTATGAACACAGAGTTGGAAGTCTGCCTGCCTGGAAATCCAGCTACCTGGCCCTTTCTCCGGAGCTGCACTCAAACCCGTGGAGCCCGGAGCCTCGCACCTACACAGGGGTCAGCAAAGTGCACACGGTGGGGGCTGCTGCAATGCCGAGTGGAGCCACCCAGGCCAGGAGGTGCTGGGGACTCGCAGGGCACTGGATGCTACCAGGGTGACCAAGACCACAGCCAGCTTACTAGCTAGCAATAACCAGGCGGGCTCAGAGAGCAACCATCAGGGACGCCCCCGGTGGAGGTGGAAAGCAGAGCACCCAGGTGGCCTGCTAAGCCCTGCCCAGCGCCAGGCCTCATCCTGGGCCTTGGGAACTGCACAGAGGCTCCTGACACAGGAGTCTTCCCGAGGAAGACCACACCACAGGCATGCCCATCCTGCCTCTGGAGCAGCCTTCCTGCGGCTGTCCACGTGCAGCCCACTGCGATCCTTCTTGGGGTGGGACCCAAAAAGCTGAGAGATCTCAGGTCCACACCTCCGCCGGTCTCAGCTGCGTCCAGCATGGATGGCGACCTGCAGCTGCTCCATGGGCCGTGGCCACTAAAACCCGGCGGATTGCGTGGCTTTCCATGGCCTACGAAACAATTCCTCCTGGCACTTCAGCAGGTGCTAGAAATATTTGTAACTGAAGATTAATCTGACACGTGACATGCCTAACCTCAGGCTGCTGACAAAAGGAAAAGCCAACTGTGACTTGCAATTTGAAAAAGGTGAAAGCAGCTAAGCCAAAACTGGCCTTTGCTGAGGGACCCCCAGGAGGTGCAGGCCCTCCCCCATCATTGCCGGGCACCCCCAGCACAGGGGGACTTCCCCACGGCACATGCGCTGCTCTCAGGACCCCTTAAAAACAGACACGGGAAGAGTGAGAAGGAAGGTGGAAAGCTAACGAATGTATGACATGTTTAAATGTGCTATCCTACTTTATTTCTCAAATAACTCACAGGAGGTATTCAGGCAGGGCACTCCCATTCCCCTTTTCATGGCCCAAACTCAACAGTTTAGCTGGTGCCCAGACACACATCCTGTCCCTGCAGCCCCAGCCCACCCTGGAGTGGCCCAGGGACACAGCCGGTGCCCCTGTAACTCAAAATGCGTCCTCGTCCTCCCAGTGACACTCTCTGCCTTCTAAGACTCCCCACTGGCACATGTCACATTCCAACTGTAGACGGCATGGCCGCCCACCACCCACACCACCAGCCTGTCCCCAGATGGGAGACCAGAGCAAAAGTCTGTGGGGGCTGTCGCTCTCCCAGCAGAGCAGCCTGACCACAGGAACATGGCCATGTGACCCACGTCCCTTCCCCAGGCTTCCTACCCCCTGCCCCCACACTGAGGCCAGAGTCAGGACCTCCCTGCACAAGATCCCAGGGGGCTGCTCCAGAGAGGCCAAGGAGGTGGAGAGGAGCGAAAGGGTGACAGAGCCCAGGGCAGAGACTGTGCCTGGGGCCTGGGTGCATCTCCAGGCACGCCCACGCCGTGCCGGCACAGATGGCGTGAGTCTGTGCCGCCGTAAAGCTGCATGGGACAGGCGATTTCAGAAAAGACTGAGGGAGAACGCGAAGCAGTTTCTCCAGTTTTCAAGGAGGAAAAAGCATTTTTAAAGAAGGGATGTGGGAATGACGTGCGATGTGGCACTGTGACAGAGAAAGCCGTCCCACCACTGGACACACGCAGCAAGGGAGCCAGGAATGCCCAGCTGCAGGCACCTGCCAGGAAGGCAGGAACAACAAGCCGGGCCGGCATTTAAGGTGCCAGCCCAGATGCCCCCATCCCAGATTGGGTTGCCTGGGTTCAACTCCCAGCACTGTTCCTGATGCCACCCACGTGGGAGACCTGGCTCTTTTGGCTCTGGCCTGGCCCAGCTCTGGCCATTGCAGGCATTTGGGAAGTGAACCAGCAGAAGGGGAGCGTGTGTGTGTTGTGTGAGTGTGTGTGTATGTTTCCTCTGCTTCTCAAAAAAAAAAAGAACTCCCCAGGAGAACCCATGGTGGGTGGGGTATGGAGGGAATAGGCTAGGAGCCTGGGAGCCACTCTGCTGGCCAGTCACCAGCAGCCCTCATCAAGTCACAGGCACAACAGTCACGAGCAGTTTCACCCACAGCTGCTAAAAATGGACACCACCTAAATATCCACGAGAGAATCAGGGAACACTGTACACAGCAATACACACACAGCACGCGGCAGCACAGGGGAAAAGACAACACCAGGGAAGAGGGAGCGGACGCCAATGACAAGCCTCTGACTGTGTCCATGCTGGGCAGAGCGTAGGGCTCTGGGCAGTGGGGAAACAGCTCTGCAGGACGGCGTGAAGGAGGGGCCGTCATACTGTGTGTGTCTACACCCAGACACGTCCCACAGCAACAGTACAATTGGGGCCAGCGCTGTGGCGTAGCGGGTAAAGCCGCCGCCTGCAGTCCTGGCATTCCATATGGACAATGGTTCGAGTCCTGGCTGCTCCACTTCTGATCCAGCTCTCTGGCCTGAGAAAGCAGTAAAAGATGGCCCAAGTCCTTGGACCTCTGCACCCACGTGGAAGACCTGGAAGAAGCTCCTGGCTCCTGGCTTCAGATAAGCCCAGCTCAGGTCATTGCAGCCATCTGGGGAGTGAACCAGTGAATGTAAGACTTCTCTCTCTTTCCCTCTCCCTCTCTCCCCCTCTCCCTCTCTCCTTCTCCTTCTCTCTGTGTGTAACTCTTTCAAATAAATAAATGAATCTTTAAAAAAAAAAATTGAGCACAGTCCACTGAAGGCTGGGCCGTGGGTGACCACACAGCAGTGTAACCCTCGTACAACACTGGTGGGGGCTGCAGGAAATCCCAAAGAATCTACTGAAAGGTTAGGGGCAAACAAGCACGCGGCTGTCCTGGGTTGCAGGACACGTGCAGGCCCATGAGGCCAACGTCATCCTGGGCAGGGCCAGGCTGAGGCGGAGGACCCTGAGGAAGGCCGGGACGAAGGTGTCCACACGTGTCCCGTGGCTCCGCACCAGGCTGCACTTGCTGCTGTGTGCATGACACGTGTGAACCACTGAGGCGGGAGCGACATTCCTTGTTCAGAGTCCGGGCTGAGGAACTGGGGGCTGAGCGAGGAAGAGCTGACGGGGGTCCCAGGAGATGACCGTGGTAGCCGTGGCCTGAGGGAGGACAGCTGACAGAGGCGCAGGGAGCGCCACGCAGCGCACAGGGACATCCTCCAGAGAGGGGCTGGTGGTCTTTCTGCAGCCATGTGGGAGTCCGGGAGTTAATCTGCATACTTACTGCTTCCTAAAAGACTAATGACCTGGTCAAAATAAAAAGAATCCTGCCAGCAAGGCACCCGGAGACAGAGAGCAGTGAAATCGGCAGGCAGTGCTGTGAACTCCTGCAGGACCAGAATCCCCACAGCGGCGGATGTGCACTTACATAAGGTGAGATGCTTAGCATCCCAGGGAGGCAGCCATTACTTGGTGTAACTACTGAGGGAGAAACAAACATGGAGCCAACCAGCGCCCCACCCTGCTTCCCCTGGGCATGGCCGCAACACCGCATCAGAGACCGGCTGAACCGTGGGAGGGCACAGCCATGCCGGGCGGAGAAATGTCTTATTCTCCAAATTTTGGGAAGTGAGGAATAGCTATTTCACGGAATAAGCAGATTAGCATTTGAAGGTTTACTTCGTGAAGGGAAAAGGCTCCACATGCCACCCGAGGTTAACTTCACGACTCTCAGAGTCGACGACAAAATGGCTCTCCGCAGGGAGGAAAGCGTGCAGGGGAAAGAATCTCACGTTGTCTTCTCAAAATTTGGAAAGGAAAAGGTCAAGTAAACATAAATAAAAAGCAAACTAACTAGAACTTCTCTCCTCCCCGCACAGCAAGCGCGGCAGAAGGCAGAAGCCGAAACCTTCAGAGCCTTTCGGAGATGGCCGTGAGCGGAAATCGGGTACTCACACCTGACCCCCAGCTGGACGGCATCCAGCGTGACCTTTAGCTACGGACGCACGTGACGACAGGGAAGGCAGAGAAGCACACCCGTCGCACGTGGACACACAGCTTCTCAAGTTCACACAGGATGCTCTCTGTTGCAGAATTCCAAAGGAGAATTCCAAGAGCAAGTAAACTCTTTTCTTAAAACCAGCTGGAGTTTGCCTTTCTATCAGCAGCAGGCACACAGTAGACCCTGTGGAGAGGACAAAGCACTGGCTTTGACAGCGAGCCTGGAGAGATCCAGGTCTTGCACCTGCCTGGAGGTTAACACAAACACAAAAGTCTCCATCCCCCAGGACCCCCACCTTGGGGATGGGAGCAGGGATGGGCATGCCTGTGCCGAGGACACAGGGCCAGTGTGGGGCTCGTGCCCCAAGGAGGCAGACACTGCAGAACCTTTAACGTCCAGGTCACTGAGGAACAGCTTACCGAACAAGAGACTGCTCATTGACAAAGCACACACAGGCACCAGGCCAGCGGGCACACTGCCTGCACCCAGGTGACGAACAGGGAGATCGAGGGTTCACACAGTGGCCCCAGCCCTGCAGGCAGGGCCGTGAGAGCACCAACACCTTACTCAATCTTCCTGCCTCAATTTACGTATGGTCAGCAAGAGTCGAGGCACAGCGATACTGGCCACCTTTGGGTGTGTGCCGGCCCCTGCTCAGGCCACTGCGCCACGCAGCCTTCCCAGAGGCCGAGCCTCCCAGCCGCTTCTCTGTTTAATCTCCATCAGAGGCCTTCCAACCAAGTGCATTCTGAAATCCCTACCGAACTCAGAGCCAGGGATGAGCCTGTGAGCTGGCGATGAGGTGTTGGGGTGCCGCGTGAGGGCTCAGCCCAGACACGGTGAGCATCCATGCCCAAGGGCCTCTGGGGACACAGCGACCCTGGCTTCCTGGTGGAGCCCGTCTCAAAGCCCCCTGCCAGGAAACAGCGTACACTCAGACGCTTTGTGGAGCAGAAACAGCCGCTGCGCTTGCCCTTCCCCAACACAGGGTTGGCATGGCGGGGACGGGCCACTGTGAGTGGCTGCTATCAAAAAAAGAGCGCTGGGTTTTTGCCGGTCTGACATGTGAGGAATGGCATTCAGTTTGCGGCCATTTTTATGAACCTATGTGTGGACATAACCTGTTTGTCTTTTGGTCACTTCCTCAGAGGATTTTGGTCTTTTTTCCTTCAATTTTTAAAATATTAGTTACATGTTACAAAGATTTTCTCACAATTGATACTTTTGTCTTTTGATCTTAGTGTTTTGTTGTCCTATCAGGCAAGAGTTTTTGCCGTAGTGGCTTTTCACCTACTAGCCAAATTCATCCAACTTTTCATTTATTGAACCTGAATTTTGAGTTACACCTTTTTTTCAGGTATCTTTGGCTTTTAAAATTTTTAAAGATGTTTTTTATTAGGGACGGAGGAATGGAGACAGAGCTTCCATGCAGTGGTTCACTACAAAACAGCCAGGCCTGTGCTAGGCTGAAGCTGGAAGCCGGGAACTCCATCCAGGTCCCCCACATGGGTGGCAGAGACCAAGCACTTGGGCCATTTTCTGTTGTCTTCCCAGGTGCATTAGCAGGGAGCTAGATCTGAAGTGGAGCAACCAGGACCTGAACCGGGGCTCACAAGGGATGCCGGCATTGCAGGCGTCAGCCTAACCCACGGTGCCACAACGCTGGCCGCACTATTTCATATTCTGTGACTGGTAACTAACTATAGTTCATAATGATGTAGGCAGGAATGGAATGAGGAGTTGAGGACTGCCAGCACCGGGCCTGCCCACACAAGTGCACTGTCCAAACCCTGTCTCCTCCTGTCCTGATCCAACATGGCTGCACGTTCTGAGTTATGCTTTTTAAAAAGCCTTTCCCAACAGTTTACACAAGGGATCGTCATAAAGTTCACAGAAAAAGTGTTATGAAAAAACTATGTGTGGATTTCAAGGGTTTTCTGCGCCAGAATAAACACCTTTGAACCCCGTTTCCCATGGGCTTTCTGCAGTGCCCGAGCGTTCACCCGTGTTCAACACCAGGGTCGTTTCACCCTCAGGCCTCCTACTGCAGCCTAGTCCTACACATGGCACAAAGCGGAGCTCAGGCCTCCTACTGCAGCCTAGTCCTACACATGGCACAAAGCGGAGCTCAGGCCTCCTACTGCAGCCTAGTCCTACACATGGCACAAAGCGGAGCTCAGGCCTCCTACTGCAGCCTAGTCCTACACATGGCACAAAGCGGAGCTCAGGCCTCCTACTGCAGCCTAGTCCTACACATGGCACAAAGCGGAGCTCAGGCCTCCTACTGCAGCCTAGTCCTACACATGGCACAAAGCAGAGCTCAGGCCTCCTACTGCAGCCTAGTCCTACACATGGCACAAAGCGGAGCTCAGGCCTCCTACTGCAGCCTAGTCCTACACATGGCACAAAGCGGAGCTCTAAAGACGTCTCGCAAGAGTCCACCCGTCCCAAGCCCATCTCTGGGGCAGGCATAGTGGTGCAATGGGTTAAGTCGCTGCCTGGGATGCCAACATCCCACACTGGTGGACCTGGGAGACAGTCCTGCTCCACTCCTGCTGGGGCACAGCCTGGGAAGCAGCAGGTGGTGGCTCAAGTACTTGGGTCCCTACCACTAATGCAGGAGAGCCAGAGGGAGCTGGCTTACAGCTTCAGCCTAGCCCAGGCCCAGCTGTTGCTGGCATCTGGGGAGTGAACCAACAGACGGAAGATCCTCCCTACACACACACACACACAGCCTTTCAAATAATAAAAATAAAGTTTTTAAAAGCCCATCTTTGACCCAGCAAAATCTGGGATACAATTGACTTCCACGTATATCTGGGCTAACTCCTCGTCTGTGCCCTCCCCAGCCAGCACCGGGGCTGTGCGTGGAGCTGACAGCTGGGAGGGCCGGTCTCCTTTCTCTTCCTCTTTCTTTTATACATTTTCCAGGTATTCGTGGTTGTTGTTCTAGTTAAATTTTAGAATAAAAAAGTGTAGAACAAGTTTAAAAAAAAAACAACCAACTGCTGCTTTTGTGTTTTTACTGCATCATATGAAACTGGCCAATTAACTTAGCAAGGCTGACCTCCAGAGGACGCCAGGGCGGGCAGCCTCCATGAACAAGGCGTGTGTCTCCTCTCTGCAGGCTACCTTCCCCTTTCTAAAGTGCGGCACTGTTGTCTTCCCTTGGGTTCTGAACAGCTCCTATGGCATTGTTTGTAACACTGTCTCTACTGTTGCTATTGTGAACAGTTGGTAACGTCTCCCATATACTAGGATTATCATTGGTGACTGCATGTTAGTTTTGTGTTTCTGCTTCCTTGGGTAATTTTTTTAGCATTTGAGTTATTTTTGCCCCTGACTTTCCAGGACTAGGCACTCAGTGTGGTGGCCACAGCTCCGTGCTGGGCGGTGCAGGAGCCAGACACACCGGGCAAGATTCCAGTGCTGGGGTCCAGGCACACTGGTGATAGCGAGCTCTGCTTCTTGTGCACATTTTATGCCCTCACTGGCCAGCGGGTACCTGAAGACCCCTTTACAGTGAAACTGCACACCTGTGCTTGTGCAGCTTCTCCCCGCCTGGCCACCACACCGTGGGGCCCTCAGGTCCGGTGCTGCTGCCTGTGCTGGGACAGTGACCCAGGCAGAGAGGAGCTGGGCGAGCACCCTGGGTGTGTCCCCCCACACTCACTCTCAGCTGCATCCTCGCTGCCTCTCGGGGCCTCATTTCAGGAACGGAAGTCCTGCCAGGAAGACTGCTCCCCAGACACTGTGGGTCCCGCGCCGCAGAGCTAGGCTTCTCGACACTTGTCACATGCACCCGTGCGCCCCGTCTCACTACCTTAGCATTCCACACAGGTGCCTGTGTGCTCTCACCACGCATCTCACTCCATCCGCAGTGCTCCGACCTACGCAGAGAGCGCCGGACACGCCCTGCAGGAGGAGGCGACAATTGAGGCTGCTGGGAAAACACACCTTCCTTAATTTGCTGTTTTCAGTAATGTCCAAATCATTAGCTATTAGAATAAGAGAACAGGAGGGCAGTAAATGCAGCAAAGCCCGTGAATGCCTGGAAGCTCTGGGCATTTTACCAGTGGAGACTTGCCCCATAGACTGCGGTGTCACCTCCTGGGTGTGCGCCTCCTCTGTCTGAGGTCTTTAGGCTGGCTCTGAAGAAGTAAGATGGATGCTGAGAACAATGGAAAGTGAACAGGCAGCCTGGGTCTCTACTGTACAGCCAGCGGAGCTGCAGCACAGCCCGTGGAAGGAAGGGCGTCACACGCGACAGGGAGCACGGGCACCCTGAGAGACACCTGCAGACGCCCTCCCACACAGCTTCACAGCGGTCCCAGGGCAAGGAGAGGAACAGGTCGTGCTGTGAAAAACAGAAAATGGCTGCGCAAGTGCAAATCCTGCTGACAGCACTTGAGCGTCGAGGGACAATTCTGTGAGCGTGTGGGACAGAAACAATGAGGCAGGAAGCCACACCGGGGCAGCTGCTGTTCTCACAGCAAAACTTCCCTGCTGGTTTCCTGTACAGAACACGGAGTAAGAACAACAGTGTCACTGGCAAAACAGACCGAAAGCACAGAGGGCGACTTCAGCCAAAATCCCTAGACAGGGAAAACTCACGACTGGGCAGAGGTAGGTTTCCCGGCACCCATCACGGTCCCTCTCCTCCCACACCCCAAACCCATGTCCAAAACAGAAGTCTGCTTGTGAAACCACCTACACCTTCAAACTCGCTCACTCGCGTGGCCACCCCATTCATCCAGTCTGACTTTCCACAGCTTTGGTCACCCCTGGTCAACCACGGTCCAAAAATATCAAATAGAAGATTCCAGAAGTAAACCATTCATACATTCATGATTTCACACCCTTCTGAACAGCATGAGGAAATCTGTACTGTCCTGCTGTCCTGCCACTGGGTCCATGCTCTGGATGCTGCGGCCTATCGGCCACCTGGCCCTGTCTAGGTTTTCAGACAGACCTTGGCTGCATGGTAGGATCTGTGTTCAGGCACCCCTGGTGTGGCAGCCTGGGGCTGTGTCACAAAGCCTGCATCATCCACTTGGCCTCAACTCACCACAATGAAGACCACACAGACATGGGTCTCCCCCCTCACCACAGAGACATGGGTCTCCCCCCTCACCACACAGACATGGGTTTCCCCCACCACCACACAGACATGGGTCTCCCCCACCACCACACAGACGTGGGTCTCCTAACATCATCATAATAAGGTGAGTAGAGCAGTTAGATTCTGAGAGACAGGAGCCCACACTCAGGTGGCTTCTGCTACAGTACTGTTACAGCGGTTGCATTTTATTGGTTACCGCTCATCTCTTCCTGCCTAATTTCTAAGGTAAACGTATGCTATGTGCACCTGCACAGGGAAAGCTCAGCAGCTGCAGGGCTCCATGCCGTCCAGGTTCAGGCATCCCGGGGGTCTTGGCACAAGTGCCCATGGCTAAGGATGCTTTCATCTTACAGTGTTCTCAACCACTTGGGATGTCCCCAGGGCTAACTCTTATGGGCCGTCCCACTTAAAAATATAAGCAATTAATGCTGATGTGAGAACCCTGTAACTGGGAGGGAACAGATGGGGCCCAGTGAGGAGCAGAAGGAAACAGCCCAGTCTTCATCTCTTTCATCACATTTAAAAGGCCAAAATCAAACCAAAGCCCTCTAAAAACTTTAAATGACACTGCCAAATACTGAAATGCGAAGGATCAATGATGCAGTAAAGCATAAGAGGGGTGGGTGTCGTGGCAACGTAGGCTAAACCACCACTTACAATGGCCACGTTCCACAGGGGAGCACGGTCCATCGGCTACTCTGCTTCCAATCCAGCTTCCTGCTAACACACCTGGGAAGGCAGCAGGTGATGGTCCCAGTAGTTGGGTCCCTACCGCCCATGAGACGAGGATGAAGCTCCCGGCTCCTGGCTTCAGCCTGGCCCAGCCCTGGGTGTTGCAGGCATTTGAAGAGTGACCAGCAGATGGAAGCGCTCTCTCGCGTGCACACTCTCTTGCTTGCTTGCTCTCTCTCCCTGCCTTTCAAGTAGATGAAAATTTAAGAAATAATAACAGAAAGCCACTTGGGAAGGAAAGCCAGCCCTACCTGGCATCACTCATCTCCAGGCCAGCCCTGCCAGCGACACCGCCTCACGTCCACTCTGTTGTCCAAGTCTATATGCAGAACTGGATACTTTGAGAGTCTTCCCCCGAGGGAAAAACACAGACTTTCTGAGCACGGCCAAAGAATCTAGAGACCTCGCCGCCAGCAGTCACCCCACCAGAACCGCCACAGCATACGCAGCCCCTAGCTGCAAGCAAAGCCCCACTCCTCAAAACCCCGTTGTCAATGCTGGCGCATCTCTGCTTCCAGCCCCTCAGTGTCCCCCCAACACATGTGTATGATTCTGCCAACACAGGCCACCTCAACTTTGCGAGGGGGGTCCCGTCAGCAAGGCCAGCACCTCTGGGCCCTCACTTTGAAAGGCACTTCTGGCTTGGCCTGCTCCACCCAGACTCCTTGTGGCCCCAGGCCGCAGAAGCGCCCACCCTGCCCGACCCCTCCCTCCTATCCTGGAAGGGCTCTCTAGTTACAGGTGCCTCTCCTCTGGCACAGGAGTGAGCACAACCCACATCATGTACCCCAGTAAACCCAGCTCACTTCAAACCCAGCCCAGCTTCCTCTCAGTCACGTCACCCTGAGAGCCAAGGCTGTGCAAGACCCCACACGGGAGCCAGGTGAGGGAAAAGCCCGAGCAGAAGGAGACGGCAGTGATCTCACTGACCGTGGGGACCTCACTGACCACAGGGACCTGAGTGACCTCACTGACCACAGGGACCTCACTGAGTGACCTCACTGACCACGGGGACCTCACTGAGGTGACCTCACTGACCGCAAGGACCTCACTGACTTTGGTGACCTCACTGACCGTGGGGACCTCACTGACCATGGGGACCTCTCTCACTGACCTCACTGAGATGATCTCGCTGACTGTGATGACCTCACTGACCACGGTGAGCAGGCTTCACTTTTCAGAAAGTGACCGTGCTGCTCTGGAGGGTCGCGTGGGACCCTATCCGAGGTCCAGTCTGCAGCCCTGCCCTGTGCTGGCTGAGACCACGCTGCCTCCTGGTCTCCCAAGTGAGGGACACACTGTGCAGCGACAAGGAAGGTGCTGCAGCCAGGAAGAAGCAAAGGCACAACTTAGCCAGAGGCCAGGGCAGCAAGAGGAGCACACCACAGAGTGGCTACAGGATCATCAGGGGTTTGAAAACACCGTTTATCTTTAAAACCATTTTAGTTTTAAAGACAAACTGAGCGGCCGGCGCCGCGGCTCACTAGGCTAATCCTCCACCTGCAACACCGGCACCCCGGGTTCTAGTTCTGGTTGGGGCGCCTGATTCTGTCCCGGTTGCTCCTCTTCCAGTCCAGCTCTCTGCTGTGGCCTGGGAGGGCAGTGGAGGATGGCCCAGGTGCTTGGGCCCTGCACCCCATGGGAGACCAGGAGGAAGCACCTGGCTCCTGGCTTTGGATCAGCGCAGTGCGCCGACCATAGCGGCCACCTGGGGAGTGAACCAACGGCAAAGGAAGACCTTTCTCTCTGTCTCTCTCTCTCACTGTCCACTCTGCCTGTCAAAAAAAAAAGACAAACTGAGCAGACAGTGCAGAAAGATTCCACACCTCCCGCCCAGCCTCCCGTCGATTCCGCTGATCGATACGGATCCACACGCGGCCACACACTGCAGCCCAAGCCCGAGTCAGATCTCCTCGGTCTCCCTGACGGCCGCTCTCTGCCAGGATCCCCCCAGGACGCCACGTGGCCTCGAGTCTTCGCACCCCCATACCCCAGGACCCTCCTGGCTGGGATCGTCTCTCAGACCCCTGTTTCAGGGGGCCTGGGCAGCCTGCAGGAGGCTGCCCGCCGTGTGACAGGAGTGCATGTGTCCACCCTGTGTGGCAGGAGTGCGTGTGCCCGCCCCGTGTAGCAGGAGTGCGTGTGCCCGCCCCGTGTAGCAGGAGTGCGTGTGTCTGTCCCGTGTGACAGGAGTGCATGTGTCCACCCTGTGTGGCAGGAGCGCGTGTGTCCGCCCCGTGTGGCAGGAGTGTGTGTGCCCGCCCCGTGTGGCAGGAGTGTGTGTGCCCGCCCTGTGTGGCAGGAGTGCGTGTGTCTGTCCCGTGTAGCAGGAGTGCATGTGTCCGCCCCTTGTGGCAGGAGCGCGTGTGTCCACCCTGTGTGGCAGGAGTGTGTGTGCCCACCCTGTGTGGTAGGAGTGCGTGTGTCTGTCCCATGTAGCAGGAGTGTGTGTGCCCGCCCCGTGTAGCAGGAGTGCGTGTGTCCGCCCCGTGTAGCAGGAGTGCGTGTGTCCGCCCCATGTGGCAGGAGTGTGTGTGTCCGCCCCGTGTGGCAGGAGTGCGTGTGCCCGCCTCGTGTGGCAGGAGTGCGTGTGTCCGCCCCGTGTAGCAGGAGCGCGTGTGTCCGCCCCGTGTGGCAGGAGTGTGTGTGCCCGCCCCGTGTAGCAGGAGCGCATGTGTCCGCCCCGTGTGGCAGGAGCACGTGTGCCCGCCCCGTGTGGCAGGAGTGTGTGTGCCCGCCCCGTGTGGCAGGAGTGTGTGTGTCCGCCCTGTGTGACAGGAGTGCATGTGTCCACCCTGTGTGGCAGGAGTGCGTGTGCCCACCCCGTGTGGTAGGAGTGCGTGTGTCTGTCCCGTGTAGCAGGAGTGCGTGTGCCCGCCCCGTGTAGCAGGAGTGCGTGTGTCCGCCCCGTGTAGCAGGAGTGTGTGTGTCTGTCCCGTGTGGCAGGAGTGTGTGTGTCCGCCCCGTGTGGCAGGAGTGCGTGTGTCCGCCCCGTGTGGCAGGAGTGCGTGTGTCCGCCCCATGTGGCAGGAGTGTGTGTGCCCGCCTCGTGTGGCAGGAGTGCGTGTGTCTGTCCCATGCACCTGGGGAGAGGCAGGGGCTGGGGCCGCTGGGAGGAAGCTCCTGACCCAGAGGCCTTCTTCATGGTGTCCTGTAGGGTCCCCGTGCTGCTGACCCCGCCCCCGGCTGAGGGGAGTCTGGTTTTCTCATGGCGCAGTGTTTTCCCCAGGGAGAAGCTGCCACGCACAGCCCCACCAATGGGGGAGGGGAGACGCGGCATCCACAGAATTGCGTGGCACTCGTCCTATTTATCAATCGTTGACTTATGCCAGTGGCCTCATGGGTATTTATTTTACACTCCGGGCTAGGATCCAGCACTCCTCCATCTTGTTGCTGGGATGGCTCTGGCACTGGCCGCCGGGAGCTCCTCCAGTTGGCGCCCATGTCCCTTTCCCACACCCCAGCACCGTGGGTGCTGTGTGTTTTCTGAGCCCTCCCCACTCACCACCCCGGCAGGTACTCTGGGCACATGGCGGGCATTTCTGCGCCTAGTCCTAGAGTCAGCCGTGTCTCTAAGGAGCCTCAGTCTATCTCTCACATGCTCCTCTATGGAACAGCAGTTACATCTAAGAACAACACACCCAGGAGGAGAGCAGTTTAAGGATGCCCACAGTCCACACCAGAGCACCTGGGTTCAACACCTGGCTCCTGCTCTGGCTCCAGCTTCCTGCCAGTGTGGGCCCTGGGAGGCAGCAGGTGATGGCTCCGGTGATTGGGCCTCTGCCACCCAGGTGGGACCTGGAACGAGTTCCCAGCTCCTGGCTTTGGCCTGGCCTGGTCCCGGTTGCTGTCGGCTTTTGGGAAGTGCACCAGCAGATGGAAGTACTCTCTGCTTCTGTCTTCTGTCTCTCTAATATGCAGAATACAAATAGCTCACACACACACACACACACACACGGCAGCTAGTGCTACCACCCTGGATCCATCCCTCTCTGACAGCAACAACCCAGGCACACTCTGGGGAAACGGCCCCCTCCTCCTCCAGGGGCGGAGAGCCTGCAAGCATGGAGACAGTGCTGGCTGAGGTGAGCATGGCCGACAGGAAGTCCGAACTGCTGTGCTACTATTTCCAAGTAGAGAAGAAGTCAAAGTAAGGAAGTTGACACTAACACGCACATCCCCCACAAGCCCCAGCTCTGGTAACCACACAGCACTCCAAAACGCCAAATATCTGTGCGTGAAGCACACACACGCTCCCTGCACACGGAGAGAATTAGCCAAGCTACAATTTTGGAAGTTCTAAAGAGGGTGAAATTCATCACAACTCCCAAGTGCAAAACAGATGACGATTTCTCGAGAACTCCTTAGAGTCCAGGGCAGGAAGTGAATGTTTTACATCCACACATCTTCAGAAAAGCGTTAACGGGATGTTCTCACTACCTCATGGTCACTCAGTAACAACATCACTAGAATCAAAGTTCTCCTTGGAGACCGCTAGCCAAAGTGAGCCCGCGGCCACCAGCAAGGCCCTCGCTCACCAGCACACAGAGAGCTCAGCCAGAATGCCACGCGGAGAGGCGGCGGCCGCGGCACAAGGAGGGCCTGGGCAGAGCAAGGCCAGGGCACAGGGTGCCGGAGCACAGGGCCAGCTAGAACGGAAGGAGAGCAGCACCCAGGTGGGGCAAGGAACAGCAGAACACGATACAGCGAGGGCGAGGCACGGTGCAGACACGGTGCCCTGAGAACAGGGGGCAGAGACAACAGGGTGCTGCAAGGACCGCCACGCGACCAGCCCGCAGAGCAGTCCGCCCATGCGCAGTGCGCAGCGCGCAGCAAGGACCCCCGCAAAGGGGAGGCGGGGCACGCGCAGCGCAGGGCACAAGAAGTGTGGCGTGAGTTGTGCCGGTGCTGCCCAGGTGCAGCCCGCTGGGCGCAGCAAGGACTTGGGCCAAACAAGTACACAGCGCAATGAGGTCCAGAACCAAGACACAAAGAGCAGCGCGGATGCAACACAGCGAGGCTCCAAGCCAAGCACAGACGCCGGCGGAGCAAGGAGGGGTGCAGGGTCGCTCCAGAACGCAAGGGCACGCGCCCAGCCCGGGCTGACGGTTAACAGCCACAACAGGGGTTAGGCCAGGGTGAGGCTACTGGACCTCGCTGGACAGGACCCCGAGAGGACCTGGCGGAACGGACGCTCCAAGCAGGCCTGCGACCGCGGCACCAGCGAGGGGACACTCGAAGTACATGGCCATGGCCGTCCAGCCTGCGCCGGCACTACTGCTGCTGCTGCTGGCCCTGCTGCTGCCCGCGCAGATCCACTCAGAGCCCGAGGCAACCGCACCCATCCCGACCCCAACCCTGGGCAGCAACGTGTCGCTGAGCCGGCCCCTGCCCAGCGTCAACTTCCGCGCCTGTGTTCCGCGGCCCATGCCAGGCCCATTCATGCTGCTGGCCCCGCTGGCTGCGCTAGTCCCAGGGCCGATCCTCCACTAGGGCGCTCAGCAGCCATGTCCGGGTCCCAGGCTGGCCTGCACCAAGGGGCGACAGCGCGCCTGCTAGCCACTGCCTGCCCTCCGGAAATGGGCTTGGAGCCCTGCAGGGTGCTACCTTCCTGGGATTCCAAGGAGAGACTCAAGGCCATGTGACATCCTACTGGGTTGGAGATGGGGCTTAGGATCGTGGGTACCCCCAAGACTACTTTGGGAAAGAAAAAAAGGACATCTGATCATTCCTGTTGGCTCATTAAATGTATCAAGTCAGAAGAGGTGTGCAGGCCTCTCAGAGTGGGGTGGGAGAGGGGGGCTCAGGTCCCCTCTCTGCAGCACCTCTGGTAGGTACATTCTCTCGGAGCCACTGCAGCTCCAGGCTGCATCTGCTGTGGGGCAGGCGCTGAGGCCAGCCCCAGCCTTGTCAGGGGGTCGGCTCTGCACACAGCCCCACCCAACACTCGTCAAATGCTGCCCTGGGGGCCTGGTGACCCCCTCCTTGCAAGCTGAAGGTGATCTAACACTCAGCTGTATTTCCAAATCTGTTAACCCCAAGGGGGCAGGGTAGACAGTGTTCAGAATGGAGGAGCTGTGGTGCACCCTCCACTCAAGCAATGTGTGCCCACCGCGTCCTCACAAACGCCTCTGGGCTTCCTCCTGTACAAGTCCACGTTCTCAGACCCTGGGGCTGGGCCTCAAGACTGAGGAAGTCTGCGCATGGACTCCCACCGCCTGAGGACAAATCCGCTCTCACCGACCTCCTGGATTCCTTCTTGCAACACAGCTGGGACCAGCCTAGCCAGGGGCCACAACAAAGGTACCTTAACATCCAACTTCCTGCAGGAATTTGGGGGACAAATGTTCAAGCCACAGCACTCCTTGGAGGGGGCACTTACTCTTGCCCATTACTCCCCCCACCCCCAGACAATCCTGGTCCCTCACCCTTCTCTGTGGCAGCAGCAGGACACCCAGGCAGGTGTCAGTCTGGGGTAGGGAGAGGCCTGCCTCTGGGAGGGTGAGGGAGATACCTTGGGGGAGGCGAGGAGGAAGGGGGTACCTGGGAAGGGGAGGGGCGTCTGGGAGGGGAGCCTGAGAGGAGGGGTCTACGTCAGTGGTGGCGTAGGAGAAGGGCCTCGCCCACCTTCCTAGTGGTCCTCCTGGCCTGGCCTCTCCTCTGACCAGGCCTGGCCACAGCGTGCGCTTCTGCGCATCTCTGCTGTCCAAGAAAGTGGCCAGTCCTCAGCCGACCCCCTGCAGAAGCAGACAAGGATTCCATTCGCACAGCCAGCCCCACTCTCTTACAATTTTAGCTGGAACCGTCTTGTGTGCCTAAGGAACCCTTTTGACAAGTGGAAGGTGATCTTTCTAAATGCCTGTCTGGCACAGGCCTCAAGATGGCAGAATGGACGCCTGGTGGAGAGCCCCACGGCCCCATTGAAGCCTCTCAGTCTGGAACAGGACATACAGCCTGGGGCTCCCTGCGGCCCTGGCCCTGGGGGACTCTCATGCACAGGGCCTGCCGTGTGGCACAGACCCTACCCCAGGTCCGCGGGCCCCCGGAGGAGGTCGCAGACCATCCTCAGAGCAGATCCCACAGCAGCTCAGGCTTCTGAAAGTGCTCGTTGCTCTCCCAGTGCATACCCAGGCCTGCCTGCTCCCTCCTCCCTGCCAGACTGCAGGTGACAGCAGCCCTCCCTCAGCCTACGGCCAAGCCCGAGGACAGACAGCCCCAGGAACAGGGTCCACAGTGCAGGTGACGGCAGCCCTCCCTCAGCCTAAGGCCAAGCCCGAGGACAGACAGCCCCAGGAACAGGGTCCACAGTGCAGGTGAAGGTGGCCCTCCCTCAGCCTAAGGCCAAGCCTGAGGACAGACAGCCCCGAGAACGGCAAGAGAAGAGAGGAATGGTCCACAGTGCAGGTGATGGTGGCCCCCCCTCAGCCTACCAAGCCCGAGGACAGACAGCCCCAGGAACAGGGTCCACAGTGCAGGTGAAGGTGGCCCTCCCTCAGCCTAAGGCCAAGCCTGAGGACAGACAGCCCCGAGAACGGCAAGAGAAGAGAGGAATGGTCCACAGTGCAGGTGATGGTGGCCCCCCCTCAGCCTACCAAGCCCGAGGACAGACAGCCCCAGGAACAGGGTCCACAGTGCAGGTGACAGCAGCCCTCCCTCAGCCTAAGGCCAAGCCCGAGGACAGACAGCCCCAGGAACAGGGTCCACAGTGCAGGTGAAGGTGGCCCTCCCTCAGCCTAAGGCCAAGCCTGAGGACAGACAGCCCCGAGAACGGCAAGAGAAGAGAGGAATGGTCCACAGTGCAGGTGATGGTGGCCCCCCCTCAGCCTACCAAGCCCGAGGACAGACAGCCCCAGGAACAGGGTCCACAGTGCAGGTGACGGCAGCCCTCCCTCAGCCTAAGGCCAAGCCCGAGGACAGACAGCCCCAGGAACAGGGTCCACAGTGCAGGTGAAGGTGGCCCTCCCTCAGCCTAAGGCCAAGCCTGAGGACAGACAGCCCCGAGAACGGCAAGAGAAGAGAGGAATGGTCCACAGTGCAGGTGATGGTGGCCCCCCCTCAGCCTACCAAGCCCGAGGACAGACAGCCCCAGGAACAGGGTCCACAGTGCAGGTGACGGCAGCCCTCCCTCAGCCTAAGGCCAAGCCCGAGGACAGACAGCCCCAGGAACAGGGTCCACAGCGCAGGTAAAGGTGGCCCTCCCTCAGCCTAAGGCCAAGCCTGAGGACAGACAGCCCCAGCAACAGCAGAGTGTAGAGGAAGGGTTTGGAAAGCACTGGCAGCGTGAGACCACTGTCCCAGCCCCACCTAACCGAGAGCTGACAGCTATGGGCTGCCAACCAGCTGTGCCCCACCTGAGACCCATGGAGATGCAAAGAAGCATGGTCAACAGACAGGCCCACAGGACGGGGGCCACCACATCCCTGGGATCGTCCAACCTCCATGAAGCTTGTCCTGGACAGGGGTAAAGGACACACGTACATCATCTCAGGTAGGGGACGCCAGAGAGAATGTCAAGGGGGGTGGGGGTGAGATGGCCACTCCAAGGAATGACAAGCAGACAGCAGCCTCAAAAAGCCCTGGGCCACTCTCGAATCGGGAAGACACAGGGGCCAGTCACAGGCAGGACTGTGATCTTTCTCCCTGGGAACCAATCCAGGAGAAGGGGTCAAGCGGGGTCACGGGGTGGGGTTCTCACCCCACTGCGGAGATCACTGCAGTGACCACGGAAGGTGGGTACAGGGGCCTCTGACCCAGGAAAGGCTGTCAGCGGCCTCATGGGGCCTGGGGTGGCGACCAGCTGTGGAGGCAGGGGCTGGAGGCACAGCAGACTGGAAGGGGACCCAGCATGCGGGCAGGCCGTGCGGAGAGTCCACGGCTCGGCTCAGGGTGTGCGCGCCACACAGGAGGGGAGCGGCCCTGCGCTGAGGACAGGAAAAGCTGGCAGAGTCCGAGTCAGGACGTGTGACTGATCAGTCCCTCAGACACCAAAGAAGGGACCCAGAATAAGACAAGGACAGAACGCTGGCCACTGACCTCGGCGAGGACAAGTCAGGAGGGGTGAAGCGGGGACAGCAGCAGGACCGCAGGCTTCCAGCCGCACCTCCCCCAGCCGTCCTGCCTGCCTCCCGCGTGGGAGCCCACGTGTGCCGTGCCGTGACACAGGCGGCGACATCACCAGCATCACGAGACGTCTCCGTGAGGGCGCAGCCTGCGTCTCGTCTGCTGTTCGTTCCATGCTCACGTGTCAGGAGCGCTCAGAAAAACTGGGCGGGAGCGTGGGAGGCCAGGCTCAGCCGGGCACTGTGGAATCTGACAAGCGGCACGGCCCCAGGCTGCCTCCACGCGCAGGACCCACCCCAGGGCACACAAGTGACAGGCATCCAGAATCCCCCAATGCGTGGCTTAACAGCATCGCAGGAAAAAATACACTTTCAAATCTGTCACTTGAAGGTAATCCCAAACAGCAGTCTTGTGCTGGGCACAGAGGAGAGGCCCCGGTACCTGGGACGCAACGCCACGCCACGCCATGCCACGCCACGCCACGCTCAGCAGCACGGCCCTGGCGGCAACGGAGAAGCCGGCGGCTCAGAACACCGCTGATGCTGCATCTTCCCCCAGCTGCTACAGGCTTGTGAAAACGCTCTTGGATGCTCCTTAGTAACTATCTGACTTCTCCACGGGGCTTCCATTTCTAAACACAAAATCATTAGGAAACCATCTTAGAGAACACTGCGTATAACATGAGAATCATGGGACTGCCTTTGAAAATGCCATGAATGAAAGTGACAACCCGGTGTGGCCCTACTGATGATGCCATGATCACAGGTTTGCCTCGGACCAAGAGGTGACCAGAGAACAGGCAGTGCAGGCGGTGTCTGGATTCACTCAACTCCAGGCGTTCTCTGGCCACCGCTCTGTACTGCGCAGGGCCGCAGGCCTAGCCCGAAGGGGCTTTCGTGGGCGGTCGCGGAGGCCCAGCCCAGCAACCAGCAGGCGCAGAGACAAGGGCAGGGGGAGGAGACAGCAAAGCCAGGCCCAGGGACAGTCGGACCCAGCACTTCTCACTCTACCCACCTACAGTACCAACATGGCCCAGCCAGAGAAGCGCTTGGCACCCACCCAACACCCAGCTTCTCTCCTTGATACAAGGGGTACCGGATGGATGCTTCCCAAAGCCTGCCAGAAAACCGGAAACCAGACCTGGGTCCCACAACCCTCCCTCCCTGAGACGCAGGGGTCACCTGGGCACCTCAGAAAAGTCACTGCACCCCCAGCCCCACCTGGCACCTTAGGGCCACCACGGCCGTGACTCCCGGCCCCACAGGCCGCCACAGGTCCAGCGTGGTGTGGGCTGTGGCCGCACGGCTTCCTTCCTCGGGAGACCAGAGCTTATTTTAGAGCCCTGATTTCCTGGTTTTCATAGTGCCCATTGTGTAAACACAGGGCGGAAGGTCTCGGTGGCCAGCACAGCACCCTGCTGGCCACAGGGAAGGAGACCGAGATTCCCTTGGCTCAGGACATGGCAAGTGACCAGTGATACTTGTTCTGATGGCTTTCAGGACCCCGGCGCCACCCTCAAGAACTACAAATGCCACCATCCTCCCTTCTGGGAATGGGAGGCAGCGTTAAAGCAACTGTCCAGGTGAACGGACAGAAGTGGGTGTGGGAGCCGCACTGACCGCCTCAGCTGCCCCGTGCTAGCCTGCAGCCTGGGTTTGTTTGTCCAGTAACCGCAGATGTGCTTGCTTCTCCCGTGTCCCGATACTGACAGCATCGGTCCTGGCCAGGTGACACACACTGAAGTACAGATAAGTGAGACGTGGCTGCTTTTAAAAATTCAGCAGGGGCCTGACAGCGGGAAAGTGCCTCTGACACTCTCCGGTCTACGACTTAACGGTGATCAGCTTTCAGATTAAGACCCGATCTGCTCAGAACTTTCCAAGATTAAATCCCAAGGGAGAACTGCACACAAGAGCAGACAATATGGATTTCCAGGAACTCATCCTTGCTCTTCCGTTCACTTCCAGAATCTCGCATCAACCAGCTGCAATGCAGGGCCAAGCAGGGGAGACCAAGCGGTTTCTCTCTCCCCAGCAGAGACCTCAGCCGGTGCCCAGAGCGATGGAGCAGCACAGGATGCAGGCAGGAAGGGACTGTGCCAGACCTCAGCTCACGCCAGCCTCCGCCTTCTGGGCCCACTGCTCGGGGGCTGGGTGACTTCCTCAGCAGGCCCCCTCGCAGAAGGACGTGGGGCACCCAAATTGTGTACGTCACATCTGACCCCCACACCCCCCTCCAGGGAACGCAAGCAAAGGAAAGCTGACCTCTGGGGTTTTTACGTTGCTCCAAGTAAATAAAATAGACCTATTTTCTCTGGTTAAATAAAATTCTGATTTTAAATTAAAGACAAATTCGTTTTGCAAGGGACTGAAAAGGCAGAAAGCCAAATTGGTTCAGTGGAGAAGCCAGCAGATGGATTTCTGAGCAGGCTGGCCAGCACCCAGCCTCCTCGCCCAGGCCACCCAGATGGCCAAACCCAGCCGGGCTCTTCTAGCCCCTTCTCCCGGAGACCACCACTCTCCCCAGAATGCAGCCCCCAGAAGGAGCAGATCTCCTCCACCCCACCCCACCCCCAAGACACTGAAGCTCGGGGCTGGCGGCAAGGACGCCACGGCCAGGTCTGTGACCAGGCTCCTGCCCCGGCGCAGCCGCCCAGCTGCCAGAGGACACAGCAGCACAGACGAGGGGTGAGACATAAGCAGCACCCCACACACCCTCCCGCCCTGCCTCCAGGCTACAGACAGAGTCCACACTGGCCAGGAATGCGGTCTGACAGCCAGGGCCACAACGGGAAACCGTAAGCTCATCCCCAGCTCCTTGCCAGACAACAGTGCGAGCGCCATGACCACCAGCATTCTGTCACCATCGTGTCCCAAATCTGCACTGTCACAGGCCTTTCCCAACGGACCTTAACACAAACCCGCCAGACTCCACCCTTCGCCTCTTCATCACCAGAATGGAGTAAACGCAGAAATAATTCTGTAAATAGTTAAGCTAAACATCAAGTGCTATCAAAGAAGGGAATTTCAAAATTAAAGCAGCGGAAGAAATCAGATTGACTTGGGGTTGACTTAATACCAGGGGCAAAGACGATGGATGCCTGGGTTGGGAGAAGAGGGGCCAGTCGGGCAGGAAACACAGGACCTGGCCACATCAGCACCGGCGAGGGGAGGGGCAGGACCAGGCCCCGGACACCCTGCTTCACTCTGGCATCCAAAGTGCACAAGACAGAGTAGGAGCTTGAAAAATATCATCCAGTTATTACACAAATGAATACATGAGAAATAGCGTAGTTGATACAAAGGAAGAAGGGCTGCCTGGATGTGAGGTGACAGCAGCTCCTCACGTTCAAGGACACGTCACAAAACAGACACGTTTCCAACAGATGCCTGAGCATCCTGCACAGGTCGTTATCAACTCCACATGTTTTTATCTGTTAGTGGCCTTGGGGGAGAGGGGGACGCTCAGCTGTGAATTAACTAAGAACAGCAATGACCCGAAAATAAGTTGCGTCCAGTATTCAAGCCGAGGTCAGAGCAGGGTCACAGTGGGAGCACTGACCTGGATGGGAAAGGGGCTGACCTTGGTGCTGGCCACACGGATGCACACAGACATCAAGGCCATCGGGCTGCACAGCCAGGTCCCGGGGCAGCCAGCACCCGCTCCCACCCACTCACAGAGAAGACTGCCGCGTTTCCAGGAGTGCTGTGAACCGGGAGACAGCTTACTGGTGGCTTGGAAGAGGCCGCGGTGGAACTGGGAAATGCTACAAGGCAGAGCTTTCCACAGGCCCCGCCCCAAACGCCAGCTGTTCGACATTTCCAAAAAACCTTGCACATCTTCTGGCAGTTGAGGGCATCCCTGAACATCCACAACGCCAGAGGGGCCTCTCTGGGGAAAATGGAAGATGCGGAAACAAACAGCAAATCTAACTTTTTATTGTCTTAAAAGTGGGAATTTCCTCAGAATGCAAAGCAATATTGACTGACATCAGGAAAACCATAAATGACATTTAGGAGATGACAGAGCGGAGGGGCCCTGTGGTAAGTCGTCAGCAGACACAGAAGCGGCACGCAGTAACATTCCGCTGTCAGGCGCGAGGGCTACTGCAGAAAGAACTCGCGACAACCTAGCAGGAGCAGAATGCTGCTGACCTGGACGGTGCCACAGGCAGTGGGGACGCACGAGCTGCAGACGGGGGAAGCGGCCGTCAGTCCAGCGGTGAGAGGGGCAGAGGGACCAGGCTCCCAAGACAGCCCTCCCCCTAGAGCCCGGCACGAGGAGTGGACAGGACAGCAGCAGCAGCTTCCTGCTGAGCAGGAGCGAGCGCCTGCAACAGTGCTGAGCACCTGATCCAGGCAGCAGTGCGCTACATGTAAACGCAAACGCCAAACGCCCGCGACAAAGTTGGCTTCTTAAAGTTCATGGAAAAATGCATATTACAAAAAAGCTACGCATGAATTTCAAATTTTTTGTACCACAATAACCTTATCTTCTAAGTCCATTTTCCACCAAATTCTGAAGCCCCTTGTAAGACCACTGAGGTAGGGAAAATGTTCTTAGATGGATTCAAAACCCAGAAGCCACCAGGAAGGCCTGCTGAGTCCACTACATAAAAAATCAAAATGTCTTTGGGAAAAATAAAATGAAATCCAAAAACCGATGATAAAGTAGTAAAACCCTTGGATTATGAACACCTCATTTCCCCTGGGAACAGCACCCCTACCCCACAGGACCACGCTCTTCAGGGGGCGGGAGCCCTCCCGGGGTGCTCGTAGGGGCAGGCAGACCTCGGGATGAGCAGGGGCCTTGGCAGACCTCGGGATGAGCAGGGGCCTCGAGCGCGAGCTCCCCGGCCGAGCCGGCAGAGGCTTCCCACACACAGAGACAAGGCCGCTGCCCCCGTCCGCCCCGCGCCACCATGCAGCAGCCAGCTCGCCAGGTTCTGTCGCTGCTTCCCTCAGCCATCTGCGGTCTTGGACTTACGGGCAGACCGCTAAGTAAACTCCCATCCATCCTCCACGGAAACCCTCCTTAAATCACAGGTCCTGCGGCAACACCAGAACCAGGAGGCGAGCCCCAGCACGGCACTGTCAGCTGGTCCCTGCCCCCAGCCTCCCGCTCGGGACCCCAACCACTCCTCACACGTCCGACGCCGAGCCTCAGGCCTTCCTGGGTTTTCCTGACCCGGACACTGCTGACACACAGGCCAGGTGTGCGCCGGGCACGCCGGTGATGGGGCAGGGCGTACACTCGGGCTGGTGCCCCCGGGAGTGCATAGCGGCCTGGGCGAGGTGCTATCTGCTGCCTTTCTCCACTCTAAAGTTAGCACTTTTCCCTTTTTAATAAATAAGCTGGGAAAGAGATACTCTGAGTGGAGGCAAATATCCTGTTTCTCCTCAATGCCTAGCCCACTGATCTCAGCACCTGCCGCAAGTCACCTGGAGACCAACGGCGACTTCCTAGCTGCTCATCCCTTCCCCGCAGACTGGCTGGAACTCGTCAGGAAGGGCCGCCCCTTCTCCCTTGTTCACGCCTATTGGGAGGAAAGCGGTGGGCATCGGCATTAGCCCTCGGCTTACAGTCCTGCTTTGGCCAGGTAGGCTCCTGGGCCCTGTCAGCATGTCCGGCCCCAGTGCTTCCTTGCTGTCCACACCCGCGTGCCTGCCAGGTGCGCCTCCTCCAGGGAGCCTGCTTGGCTTACTGGTGAGTGACATCAAGTCTGCCCCTTGCTGCAGGGGGTCAGGACCTCAGAGGACAAGGCTCACCTGATGTTCTTGCCTGAGCACACAATCTACACGTGTGTCGACGTCTGTGCCTGTCGCACCGCACACGGTCAGGACCACAGTCACAGCCACGCTCGTGCCCAGCCTCCCAGCCGTCCTGCTGTTCTCCTTTCTAACTTCCGGGGCTCTCCTCACCCACCAGGCATCTGTGTGCGTGTCCTGCCTCCGCAGACTCTGAGCCTCGTTGCTTGACCTTCACCCCTGAGAAACAAACTCATTGTTTGTTGGAGTGGGGTACTCTGTGTCAGTCTCCATCACTGGCCTTAGGGAACCCAGCCAACCCACTGTCTTCTAAAACATGTTTGTCTTCCCACCGCCCTAGCAGGGGCTCTGTTCTGCTCTGCTCCCATGAGCTCCCCCATCCTAGCTGGTGCGAACTACCTTGCACCCCCTCTTCCCACACGAAGACAGCTCCCCTAGGTGTTCCCTGGCCACATCTGGCTCACGTCCAGCGTGTCCTGGAAAAGGCCACAGGCCGGGCCACAGAAAGGGTCTTCCCTCTGCAGGGGACTCTGCGGGGTGGAGGCCCTGCAGCCATGGAGCCCTGTCCTGCCGCCCACAGTGGGGCTGGTCCACTGCGCATGGACCCTTGGGGACGCGTCCTGGAAGTGGCACTGCTGGCTCTGAAGGCCCGTGTGGTTTTTAGGCTGAATGTGGTTTTCAGTATGCCCAATATTAAGCTGCACTAAGGTTGATTTCCTCTTCTGATGGGTGGAGGAATGGAACCCTGGGAAGGAATGCACCTGCTGACAAGGCAGTCACCAAAAACCCTGATGGCCCCTGCTCTACATTGTAGTCACGGCTCTCACCCTAGAAGGTACAGGTGCACACGGCATGGAGACCTCCAGGGCAAGCCCGACACGGAGCAATGTCCTTACCAAAGACACACTTGTGGCTCAAACCTCGTTTCTTTTTTGAAGATGTATTTATTTGAAAGGCAGAGTTAGACAGAGGAGAGACAGAGATCTTCCATCTGCTGGATGATGATTCATTTAGTTCACTGCCCAAACAGCAGCAACGGTTGGGGCTGGGCCAGGCAGAAACTGAGAGCCTGGAACTCCCACATGGAAGGTAAGGGCCCAAGCACCTTAGCCATCTTCTGCTGGTTTCCCAGGTGCTTCAGCAGGAAGCTGGATAAGAAGTGGAGCAGCTGGGACTCAAACCAGCACTCAAAAGAGATGCTGGCGTCACAGACGGTGGAAGCCTAACCCACTGCACCACAAACCTCATTTCGAGCTCCCATGAACTGGGAACACATAAGAGAAATGAAAACACGTGTCCACACAGACATGCATGTGCCAATGCTCAGAGCAGCGCTGTCATGACAACCAGAGAGAGGCAGTGACACAAAGCCCATCTCTGGGGAGGCGGCATCTACCCCACAACAATGGCTTCCCCACACCAGGAGAACAGAGCAGGCGGCACCTGGGGGCGCTGCCAGCCTCCTGTGAGGGCCACGGCACAGGGCAGGGTGCCACCACATGATGTCTACAAGATGCACACAGGATGTCTGGGCAGCCAGAAGCAATCGAGCACAAGGAATGTTCCCAGGAGAGGGAACCGTCCTAACAATGACCCTGGCAATGGCCGCACAACTGACATTCAGGGACATTAGTGGGTGAAGCCAGCACTTGGGACTCCGACCTCCTACATCAGAGCACTGTTCCAAGTCCCCCTCGCTCCCGCTTCTGATCCAGCTCCCTGCTGATGCACCTGGGAAGCAGCAGGTGATGACCCGAGTGCTTGGGCTCCACACCCAGGTGGGCGATCCAGACAGAGTTCCTGGCTCCTGGCTTGATCGTGGCCCATTCCCAGGTATTGTCACTATTTGGGGAGTGAACCAGCAGACAGAATCACGCGCTCGCTCTCTCTCTGTCACTCTGCTTCTCAAACAAATAATGTTTTTTTAAAAACACTTATGGAGAGTGAATTTCATGGCAAATCTTGGAATTCCTTCCCCACCTCTTACTTTCTGCTTGCACCTGCCCAGAGCACTGTAAAAAGCACTCAGTGTCACCGCTTCCTTCTATAAGCAACAGGATGTGAAGTGAAGAGGCGGCCGGCACCGGCCTGCAGCACCCACAGATCCCAGCGTGCCTGTTCCCGCCCGCAGCTCATCGTAACATTGCTGCCGTGGAAGAAACAGCCCCTCCCTTTCCCACGGCGAGGGCTCTCGGCAGTAAACAGCTCACATCCAGGAGCCCTTCTCACACCTGGGCCGCGGGTGCCGCAGCTGACTCACCGCCCAGATGTGAAGGAGAGCGGAGCAGGCCGAGAATCAGGCCTGCGGCTGCGGCTATGGGAACCCAAGGCGGAGGCACGGCAAGCTGGCGTGTGAAAGATCACACGCACATGTCGCTCATTCGTCTGCAGGGGTGACAAGCACCTACTACAGACACTGAGAACCACAGCGGGAAAGCAGCTCAAGAGCACAAGTCAGAGATGCCAGTCCTAACCATGCTGGCTCCGACATGACCAGTCAGCTGGCTCCAGGCAGACTGTCCTCTGGTTACTTCCCAAACCGGCAGAAATGTTACGTAAGTGGTTTCTTTCCAGTGTTCCAGGGATGGCAAAACCCAGCCTGAACTCTGTGCTCCCAAAGTGTTGCTTCCCCGGACCCTGTGTCTCACTCGCCTGAGCTCCAAGCCGGCTTCTCTCTGCAACAAATAATCCTTCACCCGTTCACCGCTTGTTGTTTGTGCTACAACTTTCTTGGACCTGTTACTTGGGATGGAAAAGTATCACATGAAGCTCTTTGAAAGCTCAGAAAACTCTTTAATGAAAATAAATTTATAACATTAAGAAAGGAAAGATAATCTTGGGGGCCAGCGCTGTAGCATAGCGGGTAAAGCTGCTGTCTGCAGGGTTGGCATCCCATCTGGGCACCAATTCAAGTCCCAGCTGCTCCCCTTCGGATCCAGCTCTCTGCTATGGCCTGGGAAAGCAGTAGAAAACAGCCCAAGTCCTTGGCCCCCTGCACCCACATGGGAGACCCAGAATAAGCTTCTGGCTCCTGGCTTCGGATTGGTGCAGCTCCAGCAGTTGCAGCCATCTGGGGAGTGAACCAGCAGATGGACGACCTCTCTCTCTGCCTCTGCCTCTCTGCAACTCTGCCATTAAAATAAATAAATAAATCTTTAATAAAAAAAAATAAGAGGAAGAAAGATAATCCTGGCGAGTACTCCACAAAGCGCACTGTAGCGCACAGAAGCCACTGTATGCGACACAAAGATGGTGAGGCCAGCTCAAGAACAGTGCCTCCACTTGGCCAGCGCCAGCACACGCCTGTCCCGAAGGGCGTCGGCCTCACGATTCAGACCAACAAGCATGCCCTCACGTCCAGAGCAGGGCGCAGGCACGCCGTCAGATCCGGTCTTCTACAACCCCAGGTTCACACTGGGGTTCCCTTCGCTCTTCCTGCGGCAGCTGGGGTCATGCCGTGGAAGCCCCCTCCTCTATGTGAGGGTGCCCTGAGGAGGAGCGCCCTCTCCTGAAAGCAGAAGCCAGAATTCCATTTCCTGATCTCACACAGCCAAGGCACGCACACGAGACGACTCTGTCAACTGCCCCACCGCCACTAAACCTCACCTCGGGGAGAGAAATCTGAGAGACTATCCCAGGGACGAGAGCGCGCGGCTTGGGAGGCAGCTGGCAGGGGGCCCACCAGGAACACCCCGTGCTGTCTCCACAGCCTCCCAAAGATGGCAGACTCTGCCTTCCATCCTGGGAGCAGCTCCTCCTAGAGGGGCCACCTCACAGTGGGCTCTGCGCTTCTGTCCCACTGTCACCCAACAAACGACAGGACACGGGGCTGAGGCACGCTGCCCCTACGTGAGGCTCAGTCTCACGCGTGCCGACGACCTGCGACTTCAGAAGGTGTTCAGCGTCCGTGAGTGCCACTGAGCCATCTCGGGCGCTGATGCTGAACACTGGACTTGAGCACTGCTCAACCCAAGTCCACACCCCGAAGTCGAGTCCCCTCAGGCGAAGGCAGTGCAGGGAGCGGTAACAGGGGCTGGGCACTTCCTTGGAGCCAGACCCTGTGACCTCCCCTCCCCAGACTCTGCCTCCTAAACCTGCTCACCTCTAAGACCCCAGTCCCTCCAGTCCCCCATCTCTTTCAACACTCACTGAGCCAGGAGGGAGCAGGAGAGCCGAGTGAACCACCCTGAAAAACCGAGCCTTTGGGACTTCATGCTGCACCCCCCGTGTGCACTCAAGGAAGTGTGGGGTTCGAGGCAGGCAGGATCCAACCTCCAGTTTCCCAAATCCCAGGACATTCTCCTGTTTGTTCTTCTACCAAGCAATTTATAAGCCATACTGTCTCCGATCTCTAGCTTCTGGAAGCCTCTGTGGTTCAATCAAATGTATTCGTCACTTGATTTGGCTGCTGCTTCCCTACACCTCCCAGATTATTCAAAGCACGCTCATCTCTTGTCAAGGCACCGTTACAACCATCCCTCCTGTGACAACCACGGAGAATGCGTTTCCACTCTGCGTCGTCCAAAAGGGGTGACCAGAACTGTATTTTCAGGACGTGGGCTCCCTGTTCTGAACAGATTAATTTACTATATTGCACTTTATGGTTTTATAACAATTTTGAATGTTTTGTAAATGTTTCTATTCTACAAAGAAAAGCATGGAAATCTGGAGATAACACCAACATATGGGGCATAAATCTACGACTGATTCACCAAGTACAATAGGACATGGTGGTGCAGCGTGGGGAGACAGGAAAAGCATTCGTTCCCACGGGCAGATGCACTCACTCAACTCGGTCCCATCCTCCCTACCTATAGGACACGCAACAAAACGCAGTTCACCCGCTCAGTGAACACTCGCGCTGCGTGCTGGGCGGGGTGCCCTCTCTGTGCCGGGCACGGCTCCGAGCCCCTGGGATGGATTTGGAGCAACCACCCTGCCTTCCTGAGGCTTCCACTCCCGATGGGTACACACGGTAAAGGTAACCAGGGCCCTTGAACGTGCATCCCATGCATGTGCAAGCAGCGAGCCCGACATGGCACCAAGGCCCTGAGGCTGAGAGGCGGCAGCAGCGGCCGCTGGGAGCACTGAGACAGGAGTGGCAGGGGCTCTGGGCAGTGGCGTGGCCCAATCTGTCTTAGGTTAGTGCTCAGCTGAGAGCACTGGTCAAGAACGGACAGAGGAGACCAGGAGCAGGAGCCCACAGCCAGGGGAGGCGGCAGTCACAGTGCCCTCCTAGGATCGTCGTGAGGATTACACGCAGCCACCCATGCCTGACACATGGAAAGAGCTGACGAACCGCGAGCTAAGTGGGACCCAGCTTTCCCTGACGCCACTGAGCTCCTCACTCTCAGTTTCCTGATTGGAGAAATGGAGGTAATGAGACCTATGAAAGAGTGGTGAGGAGTAACTGACCTGAGAACAAGAGCCCCCAGGACGTGCAGGTGTGCGCAGTGAAAGCTGACATGTGTGTTCGTGCGTGTGCATCTGGGACATGCAGGTGTGTGCAGTGAAAGCTGACATGTGTGTTCGTGCGTGTGCATCTGGGACATGCAGGTGTGTGCAGTGAAAGCTGACATGTGTGTTCGTGCGTGTGCATCTGGGACATGCAGGTGTGCGCAGTGAAAGCTGACATGTGTGTTCGTGCGTGTGCATCTGGGACATGCAGGTGTGTGCAGTGAAAGCTGACATGTGTGTTCGTGCGTGGACGTGCAGGTGTATGCAGTGAAAGCTGACATGTGTGTTCCTGTGTGGACATGCAGGTGTGTGCAGTGAGAGCTGACGTGTGTTCCTGTGTGGACGTGCAGGTGTGTGCAGTGAAAGCTGACATGTGTGTTCATGCGTGGATGTGCAGGTGTGTGCAGTGAAAGCTGACATGTGTGTTCCTGTGTGGACGTGCAGGTGTGTGCAGTGAAAGCTGACGTGTGTTCCTGTGTGGACGTGCAGGTGTGTGCAGTGAAAGCTGACATGTGTGTTCGTGCGTGGACGTGCAGGTGTATGCAGTGAAAGCTGACATGTGTGTTCCTGTGTGGACATGCAGGTGTGTGCAGTGAGAGCTGACGTGTGTTCCTGTGTGGACGTGCAGGTGTGTGCAGTGAAAGCTGACATGTGTGTTCGTGCGTGGACATGCAGGTGTGCGCAGTGAAAGCTGACATGTGTGTTCGTGCGTGTGCATCTGGGACATGCAGGTGTGTGCAGTGAAAGCTGACATGTGTGTTCGTGCGTGGACGTGCAGGTGTATGCAGTGAAAGCTGACATGTGTGTTCCTGTGTGGACATGCAGGTGTGTGCAGTGAGAGCTGACGTGTGTTCCTGTGTGGACGTGCAGGTGTGTGCAGTGAAAGCTGACATGTGTGTTCATGCGTGGACGTGCAGGTGTGTGCAGTGAAAGCTGACATGTGTGTTCCTGCATGTGCATCACAGACAGCACCCAGTATATCTGGGATGTGTGTTCCTGCGTGTGTTTCAGAGTCCCCAGTGCATCTGGGACATGCAGGTGTGTGCAGTGAAAGCTGACATGTGTGTTCCTGTGTGGACATGCAGGTGGCACAGTGAAAGCTGACATGTGTGTTCCTGCATGTGCGTCACAGCACCCAGTATATCTGGGATGTGTGTTCCTGCGTGTGCTTCAGAGTCCCCAGTGCATCTGGGCCATGCAGGTGGCACAGTGAAAGCTGACATGTGTGCTCCTGTGTGGACGTGCAGGTGTGTGCAGTGAAAGCTGACATGTGTGTTCCTGTGTGTGCTTCACAGAGCGCCAGGTGCATCCCGGGACCCTGGGTAAGAATATACAAATGCTGTACATCGCAGGCAGGAGACAAGCGAAACCAAGCCCCGTGTGATGTCTTCACGTGGAGACTGCTCCACCCCAGCTCCTCTGGCCAGCACCACTGCTCCCTCACGCAGGAGTCTCTGGAGCCTTCCTCGTCCCTCCTCCCCCAGGAGGAGCTCATGTCCGCTCCCCGTCTCCAGCTCTGCCAGGGCTTCATTCTGCACTCCCGTCCTCCTGCATCACCTGTCCCCACACATTTCTTCAAGGACACCTTCAGCCTCACACTGGACAGGTCTCCCTCCACTCTTAACGAGCAGGTCCCTGCTGGCCACCCCTTCTCCAGCCCACTGGGGGACACTCAAGCCCTGAGAGTAAGAAGGGAGGAAACCCCAAATCTCCACCAGTGGCTTGGACACCAGGCTGCTGGAGCCTCCTGGCTTCTTCCTTCTTCAGCAGAGCCCTTTCCAATGGCCCCGGGAGCCCCTCGCCCCCATGGACCCCTTGCCAGGAGCCCCTGGGCCAGTCCTTCCCTTCCGGACTCACACCTACTACCCAGACTCAGGTCTCAGGCTCCAGTGATAGGCACAGGAGCCAAGACTGAGAGTTGGCCATTGCCCTTCTCAAGGCTGACCTTGACTGTTCACCCAAACCCATCCTGTCCACCCAGATGACTCAACATAAAAGCAACAAGCAGAGGTGCCCTCTTACGCACTGCTAGCCAAGCGCCACTGCTTCAGGCTCTGCGTGAGCTCAGTGTGCTGGTTCAACAACCCTGAGAGATGAGCTGCTGTCAGTCTTCCTAATTTACGGATGAAAAAAACTTGGCGCACTCGGTGCAGACGTGCAGCCGACTGGTGAAGACTCCCACGTCTCAAACCAGAGTGCCCTGTGAATGTACATCCTGGGACACAACAGTGACGGCTCAAGGGACGGGTCCCTGCAGCCCACATGGGAGACACAGACTGAGTTCCGAGCTCCTGGCTTTGGTCCCAGCCGTTGCAGGCATTTGGGTAGTGGACCAACAGATGGGATATCTCCCTCTCCCTCCCTCTCTCTCTCTCTCTCTCCCCCTCTCTCCCTCCCTCTCAAAATAAATACATCACCAACAAGCACAGAAAGATGACAGAGCTTGCTCAAGACCACACATCCAGTCAGTGGCTGCGCCACAGCCACGTTCATGTGCTCAGATCCACAGCGAGGCTGCCTCTCACGAAGGCGTCCGAATCCCAACTCCTGGTTGCTTCCAAACCCTGGCTCTTCCCCAACTTCCCACCTCACACAGGACACCGACAGGGCACCAAGACGGTGTCAATGCCAACTCCAAACCTCAAGGGAAAGAACCACGTTCTGAAGAAGCAACGTCAGCAGCACTGTTTCACGAGTGACTCCCCCAGTGACTGCAGAGAACACCAAGGAGCGGCAACCATCCCTCCATCACACATGAGGTATGAAAACAGCGACACCCACGTCGTGTCAGCCGGGCCACACTGGTGCCGGCCACCCCCGGGCAGGAGCTGCAGCAGCCTGCCTCTCCCACGCCCGTGAGTTGGGGAATCTCTCCCCCAGGAGTCACGGCAACACCGCGGGCCCACTGGGCTGCCCCACGACTTACGAGAATTGCCACACCTGAGTCTTTGGGACAGCCTGGCCTACCACCAGCGCCTGCGACACAGCAGCCCCTCTCCAGAGCTGAATCCCAGGCATCTTTCCCTCGGCACCCGTGAGCCCGCCCGCCCGCCGCGGTGAGGCTTCCCATTCCGCCTGGATTAAAGTCTGGATTCCTCCCGAGGCCTGTGTGCTGCAGTCTCTCCAGTCCCCTCCCACACTTCCCCACCCTCTCAGGCCATGTGGCCACCCTGACGTCACCAGCACATGTCCAGGCCTCGGTTCCAGAGCTCCCTCTGCCCGACGGGCTGCCGCCGCCAGGGCCACTGCCCAGATCACTCCATCCCTGAGCTCCCGCCCTGCCATGTGTCCTTCCTGGCACTGAGGACACTAGCCCCTCACCACGGAAACCCCACAAGGGCAGGGACTGTCTTCGCAGCGCCCGCCACGTCTCTGGCGCCTAGGATGGCATCTGCTGCGAACAGAACAAAACCCGTCTGGGGACTCCCTGCCTGGAGCAGGCCGAGCTTCGCCCTGCTACTCAGCACGAGCGGGAGGCACGGCCACACTATTTTTATCCCCTCCCCGCTGCACCTTAACTTTGAATCCATCAGAAAGGCGTTACGGATCTTGCTCTCTGTACTCCTAGCACGTCTCCAAGCATATAAACGGAACAGCCAGCTACTAACCAAACTTCAGAGGATGTGATAATAACGTGGTACTGGTGGCCCTCGGCCCACAGCTGTCACAAGACAAAGCAAAACTGCAAATTTTCCTTGTCCACACTGCACATAAAAAGCTGTGACTCTGGGAAGGAAAGTCTCTCCAAGAGTAAGGAAGACATCTCAATGGCTTCCATGTATACTTCCTTTAAGTGACATTTTTGCCATTTGATTTTCCTACCTCACAGGCTCTAAACATATTAACTAAAACTTTTTTTAATCACGACCATTTCCATCCTGTCCAATAACCGAAATGCACATTTTAGCTCTGACTGCTGCAGTGGGGTCCTGTGTGCAGGGCCAGGTCCCCAGGGATCCGAGAACATTCTCCCAAGGAGGGCTCTGGGCGAGGTCAGTCCCTGCTAGTCCAGGCCTAGGAACATCCCAGGCCTGCGGCCACTCTCCACCCTTCTTAAGACCTTGGCCATCAGGAACTTGGCCACACTGACCAGCAACCCCCACTGGCTTCAGAACTGAACCTACGGCAAAATGTAAGCCCTGTGCTGGCCGCAGTAGGAGCCTGGTAAATGCTTTCTGGGGTAGATTGGGAGGGTGGAGAGGGAGAGGGAGAGACAGAGACAGAGAGAGAGTGAGCGCAGCACAGCACATTTTAGAAAGTTACAAAGAAAATCAGCAAGTTTGCCATTAAAATTCGATCTCCTGGCCGGTGCTGTGGCACAGTGCATCAAGCTGCCGCCTGCAACGCCGGCATCCCCTGTCACCCCTATCAAAGCACTGGTTCAAGTCCTGGCTGTTCCACTTCCAATCCAGCTCCCTGCTAATGTGCCTGGGAGGGCAGCAGGAGACGGCCTGAGTGCCTGGGTCCTGCCATCCACGTGGGAGACCCAGGTGGAGTTCCAGGCTGGTCTGGAACCAGCCTGGCCCAGCCTCGACCATCTGAGAAGTAAACAACTGGATGGAAGACCTCGCTCTATTACACTGCCTTTCAAATAAAAGAATAAACCTTTTGAAAAAGCCAGATATCAGCTTTAAGTTTGATCATAAGCTTGATCGTTTTTGCTTAAGTTTTTGGAGGCTGGTAAGTGGATAACTTCATCTATTAATCTCTTAAATGTACTTTCTAACCACCTCCTAATTAAATGCCACTCTTTGGTCCTATGTGCTTACAGAGTTAATCACAGCATTCAAGGGAACGAAACCCAGTGCCTTAATACATCTTACAGTGAAGGAATTTTGATAATTAACACAAAACGATCAGGAGGTTTTGCTTGCAGTCACGAATAAGAATCGCCACCGTAGCACTGTCTGTCAGAGGAAATATTAAAAACCGCATTACAACTGCCGGTATACTGACTACAGCAGGGACAACCCACGACCATCGCCGCGGCAGGGGCGGGCAGGCGAGGGGCCGCGGCTCGGGGCGAGGAGTTCACACCTCCCGGGGCACACGCTGGCACTTTTACATCCATAAATAAAATCGCGCAATTTCACAACTAAAATTATAGATTTTATTTTTAGGACGTAACGCTACGTGAGTGACTAACAGACTGCCAGCAGCATCTCTCAGCGCTGCCCACCTTGTCCGGCACCGGGAGAGCCTGGTGCACGGCAGGCCACGGTCAGCACGTGTGAGCTGAATTAGGAGTGCTGCACCAGGCAGGCCTCAAGTCCGAAGAACTCTCTCACTGCAAACATCTGCAAGCAATGCTTTATGACCCGTGAACAGGCAAAGGCGCCCCGTGAGGGCCCGGGAGTGAGCGCCCAGCGCCCCGGGGCCCCGTCCGCTACCACTGCCCCCGCAGAAAGGCCTCCTCCTTCCCTGCCAATCTGACCTGGACGTGGTTGAACAGCCCCAGCTTCGGGAACCGACGGGCACGGCTCACAGACAGCGGGCCCCTCTCAAAGCCGGGGTGAGTTCATCCTCTGCGCCCAGCCCGGCCGCTCATCCAACATTCATCAAGCGCCTGCGGTGGGTCCAGCACCCTCCCAGGCACCGCACAGCCACCTCTGCCTCTCCTCCTCGCCCCAGAAAGCCATGAGCAAGCGAAGGGGCCAGGCGGCCTCTCCCCAGGGGAAGGGCAGTCATCGGAGGACCTTCCCAGGGCCCGCTCGGCTCCGGGACAACCCGGCGGGCGGCACCTTTCAAAGAAATGAAAGGTTCTGGCGAAGGTGGGAGAGAACAAAGAGACCAAGTACAAACCTCTGTTCTCCACCGCTCCGCACCGCAGGCGGAGCGCAGCAGCAAGCCCCACAGCAGGACCCTTCGCAGACGCTCGGGGCGCAGGCTTCGCGGCGAACACAATGCCTTTATCAGAAGTAGCAGCCAACCCTGCTGGCTAAAAATACTAACTGCGAACCCAACACCCGGCGCAAACCCCGGGCAGCCCGCGGCCGGGACTCCGCACCGCCCACCCACCCACCACGCGGCCATCCTCCCACCCGACCCCGCAGCTGCCAGCGCCGCGGGAACTTCCCCGCCCCGGGCTGCCCGCGGCGCAGAGCCTCCCGCCGGACGCCCTCCGAACGCGGGGTGCAGCCCCACGCCGGGTGCACGCCCCCTGCCCCGCGGCGCGGAGCATCCCACGCGGACACGGTGCCCTCGGGAGGGGACGAGCCGCCCGTCCAGGACGCAGCCTCCCCGCGGCGGGGCGCAGCCTCCCTCCTCCGGGCGCAGCCCGCCCACCCTGGGGCGCAGCCTCTCCGTCTCGGGCCGCAGCCCCCCGCCCTCCCGGGCGCAGGCTCCTCAGCCCCGGGCGCAGCGACCCCAGCCCCGGCGCAGCCTCCACTCCCGGGCGCCGGGACCCGCCCGCCCGCAGCCCGCAGCCCCGCAGCCCGGCGCAGAGCGCGGGGTCCGCGCCCGAGCGAGCGCCGCCGGCCTCCGCACCTGTCCTCCCGGCTTACATAAACGGGGCCCGGGTGCCCGCCGCGCCCGCCGCCCCCGGCGCCGTGCCCGGCCAGCCCGCCCGCCTCACCTCCCGCGGCCTGCTCGGGACGCCGACGCCGCAGCTGCACCCGGCCCGGCCCCGAGCGCTGCGGCACGGCGCGCCGGTGGCTCGCGCCGCCAGAGCCCGGCCGCCGACCTGGCCGCTCGGCCGCCGCCGCCGCCACGGCCGCCGCCGCCGCCTCAGCCGCCTCAGCGCCAACGCTGGCCGCGGCTCCGCCCTCGCCACCGCCCCCGCGCGGGCGGGCGGGCGCGCGCGCGCCGTGGGCGGGGCCGGCGCCGTGACGCCGGCGTGCGCGCCGCCGCCGGGCGCCGTGGTGAGGGCTGCGGCTGCGGCCGCTCCGGCGGTGGCCGTGCGCCGGCGCTGCGCGGGGCTCCGAGGGGCCGGCGGGCGGTGTCGCCCGCGGCCTGCGGGGCGACCCCGGGGGTTGGAGGAGGCCCGCGCGGCCCCTGGGTTAGGTCTCCTCGCGCCAGGTGCCAGGGCCCCCAGTCTGGAGCACGTGCCCGGGGCGGGGCGCGGGGCAGCACCTGGGCGCACCTGCACTGCAGGCCCGCAATGGAGCGAGGCCGCCGTGAGGGCGCGGCGCGTCCCGGGGACCCCGTTGAATGGCGGCTGGCTGCGCGGGGTAGCTCGACAGTGCAGGCGCTGTGCGCAGTGAGCTCCCTCCCCGGCTTGCTGGCGAGGCCCCGGCTCCAGTTCAGGCTGCAGCCCTCGTCAGCCTGGGACCCTAGAGGGGCACTGACCCGGTCCCCGCTTGTTAACCAGGGGCACAGGGCGAGCGCTCAGTCCAGCCTGGTACCAGGCCCCCTCAGGGCCGCTGCCGGCTTCCCCAGGGTCCTGTTTCAGAGTGGCCTCCAGGGAGGTCAGCGGTCTGCAGCCCCCGGGCAGTGCTGCCAGGGCCCTTGTCTGCTTCAGCCTCTGGCGAAAGGGGAAAAACAAAAACAAAAAGCTGTCTGGGGCCACCCGGGGGTGAAGGAAGCACTCACCTTGCCGCGGAGTGGCCAGAGGGGCCTGGTGACTGCCGAGTCAGCGTCAGGACTGCAGGGCTGCCTCTTAGGGATTCGGCCTGGGGGACAAGCACGTGTGCAGGGACTTTGTGTCCATGGCGCAGCCGTTTAATCGCTCGTGACCCCGTGAGCAGCAGCTTGGGCCGGTCAGGCTGGGCCAGGCCCTGCGTCTGGGCCAAACTACAGGAGGGTCAGGCCATCCGGCCCCTCGGCATCACAGCAAACGTGAACCCCAGCACATAGGGCCTTCCGGCCCCAGCTGGTGTCTCCGCGGCTCTCCTTGGCTAAGGTGCGTGGGACGCCCCTGCCAGGCTGCGCATGAGCGGCTCTGCATGGGCAAACGGCTGTGAGACTCGTGGGTGCGTCCCCACCACACCTGTGCACAGCCTTAGTGGGTTTGGGTTTGACTGGGGGAAACCGGCGGCATTTAGTCAAGTTGTAACCGGTGAATGGCAGGGTTCTTGTCTTCACACAAGAAAGAATTCAGGCGTGAGACAGAGAGCAGTGGGAGGTAAAACAGCAAGGTTTTTTGTTTTTTGTTTTTTTATTTTTGACAGGCAGAGTGGACAGTGAGAGAAAGAGACAGAGAGAAAGGTCTTCCTTTTTGCTGTTGGTTCACCCTCCAGTGGCCGCTGCGGCCGGCGCATCTCGCTGATCCGAAGCCAGGTGCTTCTCCTGGTCTCCCATGCGGGTGCAGGGCCCAAGCACTTGGGCCATCTTCCATTGCCTTCCCGGGCCACAGCAGAGAGCTGGCCTGGAAGAGGGGCAACCGGGACAGAATCCGGCGCCCCGACCGGGACCCGGTGTGCCGGCGCCGCGAGGTGGAGGATTAGCCTGTTGAGCCACGGCGCCGGCCTAAAATAGCAAGGTTTATTAGGGCAGGGACATCCGTAGGAACGGAGGGCACCTCTCCAGACAGGACCTGAGAGAGCGCCCAGTCGCTCGGACTGGGGGAGAGCGAGGTTACATGGTTGAGTGGAGAGAACACACCTGGGCAGGCCAGGCGGGCGGTCAGCAGAGAGCAGAGGGCTGAGTGCAGTCTGGTTGAGGCCGAGGGTTTTTAAGGGGATGGGTCTTTGTCTTCACACAGCTCCTCCTCCCTAAACAAAGGATTTTATGACTGTAAATATTAAGCTCCTATCTGAGTTTTCCCCTGAAGGTATCAGACAGGAGGAAGCCTGGCTGGCGACGTCCTGGGTTCAGAGGAAGGGTGAGCAGGACCCCTGGAGAATGGGGATCCGGAGCAGATACTGGGCTGCACCTGGGAGATGGTGGAAGACTGTCCGGCAGAAGGGGCGGGACCCCCACCTGGCAGGTTATCGGGTAGGAGGGGCAGGGCAGGATAGAGTACCCGGCTGCCCCTGAGACATTGTCGGGATGGCTTTGAGATCCAGATGCAGATGCTGGACATAGGCGTCTTCTCTTTAGGCCTTTGTGTCACTCACACAGAAGCTCATATCTGACTTCCTACCTCACAAAGTCACCCTGGTTCCCCTGGTAGCCACGGAGAGCAGGTGGCAGCGGTGACCAAGACCCTGGTGCTACTCCTGCGAGGGCGGTGAGGAGCCTGGAACTGTCCCCTCCTGCTGCACTGCCTCCCACGCCATCCTTGCCACAGAGACTGCCATTACCGTGGCATTCTCCCGACCTGGAACAAGCCCAGGGCACGTCCCTGTGGATGCTGGCGTCGGGAGAGTGGCTTCCCCTCACCGGGGCGGAGACGTGTGCGGAGCACGAGGGTCCCGCTCTGGTGCCTGTGAGGTCAGTGCTTAGAGGAGGAGTCCTGGCATCCCAGGAAAGGCTGGAGAACAACAAGGCCACCTCAGCCGTCCACTGTCAGTGCTCGCACCCAGGTGCTCAGGCCAGGCCCTGGGTGTCCCACGGGGTGCCGGCAGCACCGGTAGGCATGGCCATCTCCTCCCAGGAAGTGGGAAGCTGGCATCCAGGCCTGTGCTCCCGGCACTTGGGCCATTCCCCTGTGCACCTGGGCAGACTCTGAGCTGAAATCCCGCTTTGGTGTCCTGGGGACCCACTCGCTGCACGAGCGCTCACATACAGAAACCCAGCTACATTCCCTGTCTGCCCCATGGTGTGTTCCCTTCACACGCGTGTGCAAACCACACTTCAGCGGCTGGAAGATCGCCTGCAGGACACCAGGAAACCAACGGGCCACTTCCTGCCATCAGGGGAACGAAATGCCCTGACTGTGTCATTCTGCCCCAAGTCAGGCGCTCCTGGCGTCTGCAGAGACAGTGGTACAAAATGGTTGCTAATGATCCTAGGAAGGAGACGCCCCTCAGACTATTCTGGAACCTACCAGAAGGGAGGAAAAGGCACCCAGCAGCTGTGCCGTTGTTCACATACCAGGCTTGGGCAGAAGGGGGGTTCTGCTGCAGAGAGTTGGGGCTCACAGGTGTAAACACCACTGGCCTACGGCCCCCCACCTCTGCTCCAGGAGCTCCTGAGCCGCGGTGGCCGTCAGCCCACCTGTCTGGCCTTTCCCTCTGCCACACAGAGACGCCAGCTGCTGGTGACAGCGCACATCCCAGCCTGCGGTGCTGGTTCTGTGCTGCGCACACGCTCAGACCGACGACTGCTCGCACCCTTGCGGTCCCGTGGCTCCGAGGGCAGCCTTGCTCCCAGGAAGCCCATGTCACTCAGTGCCCGTGCACATCCAGAGTGTGTCTAGAAAAGGTCGGCGGCTGCGTTGCACTTCATCCTGCCCGGGCTCTGAAAGGGGGCACTCAAAGCTACTTAGAGATTGTAGTCTGAAGTGCATTGTTGATTTCCTTATTTCTAAAAACAGAAGGGAAAGCTGCTCGTAAGAGGTGCAGCTATCGTACTGTGACGCACAGAGACAGAGAAAGAGGGGTCTTCCATCCACTGCTCCACTCCCCAAGTGCCCGAAACCGATGGGGCTGGGCCAGGCTGAAGCCAGGAGCCAGGAACTCCATCCAGGTGTCCCACATGGGTGCAGAGCCCAAGAACTTGGGCCGTCCTCCTCTGCCTCCCACGTGTGTTAGCAGGGCGCTGGAGCAGAAGAGAGGAGTAGCAGGACCCCAATCAGGCACTGTGATGTGGAATACGGGCATCCCGGTCAGGCTCTCTGATGTGGAATACGGGCATCCCGGTCAGGCACTGTGATGTGGAGTACGGGCATCCCGGTCAGGCACTGTGATGTGGAGTACGGGCATCCCGGTCAGGCACTGTGATGTGGAGTACGGGCATCCCGGTCAGGCACTGTGATGTGGAGTACGGGCATCCCGGTCAGGCACTGTGATGTGGAGTACGGGCATCCCGGTCAGGCACTCTGATGTGGAATATGGGCATCCCGGTCAGGCACTCTGAGAGAGAGAGAGAGAGAGGGAGAGAGAGATGTGATATGGGAGTGGCAAAACCCAGGTGATACAGGCCATTCAATCCCTGACCACCGTGGTGGTGGACACTGCATGTGGAGCCTGCCCGGCTCGTGATGTGCCACCTTGTCTGTGTACCTCCACCTCCCCCAGAGAGTCCACGTGGGCAGGAGGGGCCGGGAGGAGCTTGTGTGGGCCATGTGACATGCGCTTGCCCCACCCCCAGCTCCAGAACCACACATGGAATTCCGACTCCCGGATAGCACCGGGAACTTAGGTCTGGCGTTGAGACAGTCTCCTGTCTCTCTGTACACCTGGACCAAAAGATTCAAGCCAGAAAGGGTCAGAAAATGTTTTCCCCTTGCTCTGCACCCCCACCGGGACGACGCCTACTGGGACACCAGCCTGGAGGGAGAGTGAGGGGCAGGTGAGCGGAGGATGTTCTGAGAGCCTTTCGGTGCCCTGGACTGTGGCGGGTACACAGGTGGATGCACAGTGGAGATGCCTTCACTGGTTCATGGTCTCTAGGGGATGGATTCCAGTGTCATGGGTAATGGGAGAGGGCCCGTGGGCAGGTGTTGGCGTCTGCTGTGCCACGGAGCAGCCATGGGACCAGGTGGGCAGCTTGGCCTCGCTGGGACGCGGTGCCCGTCTCACAGGGAGGCCCCAGGAATGAACAAGGAATGAGATCTGAGAATGGAGGCTGGGGCCGCTGCAGGGGGCCGGCGGTGCTGGAGCTGAGTGTCCCCGTGGAGGGTGCCCAAGGCAGAGGGAGGCGAGGCTCCTGGAATGCGGAGAAGACTTCTGCAAGGGATCGCGTCAGGAGGGCGGTGCACGGTGGTTACACCGGACGGCAGCCAGCCAGCGTCCCACGTTTTGAGCAGCTCACAAACTAAGCAAGTCTCACGTTGGCAGAGTCCTGGGGGCAAGGGGATACACAACAGGAAACGTGGCACAGGCCTGCCCAGCCCCTTCACGAGAGGGTGAGCCCCCGGGGGCGGGGGGAGGATGGGCACATGCGTGAGGGGTGGCGGTGGCTCCGGCCAAGGCTAAGGCAGGTGGCCAGGTTAGACAGAGGGCCTAGCTCGGGTGACAACAGTGGAAGTGAAGTGAGCTAAGATGTTTTTGGGAAAGACTAAGACTGAGTGACAGACATGGGGAGGATGACTTGGGGAGGCAGAGTGAAAGGAATGACGGGGGGAGAAGCCAGCAGTTCCTTTGGGCTGCGTGGAGCGGGCCATGCCCGGGGGACGTCCATGTGGCTGCACAGGAAAGCTGGGGTCCAGAGACAAGGACTGAAAGGGAGGAGGACACAGGGCACCAGGGCCATCGCCACATTTGCAAAGTCACCCCAGGGTCGTCGCCACATCCGTCGGAACATTTGCAAAGACGACCTTGGCCATCCAACGCGATCAGCTTGGAAATCAGCCTGTTACCGATTTGTCCAATCTGGAGCCCCATTCGCGGTTGCCTTGGCAGGGCCAGAACAAATGATTCTGCGGGCCGTACACGGTCCGGGGGCCAAACATTCTCTGAGGAGCTTCAGGCATCGAGCTGGGAGCTCAGGAGACCTACGGTCAGCAGAGGGGTGGTCGCCCCGAGAAGCGGGGCAGCAGGGAACTGCGGAGTCAGAACAGGGCGAGGACGGGAGGTACCGCGGGTTTGCCGACGCCAGGGCACAGGGACCGAGGAAAGCTTGGCGGGGCGTTGGGGACAGAGTGCCCGGAAGGAGGAAGCACTGGCGGCCCCCACCCCAGCAGACCTGAGAATGCACGGGGAGGAAACACAGGGCCCAGCATAAAGCAGACACGAAACTGATGATGGGAGCATCCCAGTGGAACCTTCAGCTAAGCTCCGTCAGCAGTGTATAAAGTGACAGGAATATGATGACCGAACTGGGTTGACCCGAGAACATAGCTTAGAGTTAACGTTTTCAAGTCTATTAATGGAAATCACTGCACCCGAAGACGGACGATCATCCCGAGAGATGCAGAGCAGCTCCTGTGAAATCCAGCATCAATCAGACTCGTGGAAGGCCAGGACGAGAGGGGGCCTTCCTGGGTCTGACGAGGATTCCACAAACGCGCCCGACACACACGGCAGCCGGGAACCGTGGAGGATTTCAGAGACCAGGACCCACCCCAGGGGCTCGCCCGTCCCAGCATCGGGGCACGGAGCCGCTGAACTGGGACAAAACGTGTAGCCATCATGGAGGAAGATGGTTATGATCAAAAATATCAGCTAAGCCTTAGATTCAGCAAAGTGGAGCGAGATGACTGAGTACAAGGTTCACCACACACACCCCAAATAGATTTCCATACAGCAGTGACAAATGACACGTAATTTAGAAAAATGGCAGTGTCTGTAGTAGCAAGATTGGCCCAGCCCTGACTGCCACAGGCTTCTGGGGAGTGAAACAGTGGATGGAAGACCTCTCTCTCCCTCTCTCTCTCTCTCTCTCTCTCTTTTTCTGTCACTCTGCCTTTCAAATAAAAAAAAATTGTTTTTAAATTTTATGGCTCTGGTGTATTTAAAGTAGCTGCTATTATCAGAGTCACAAAAATTAAAAAGATGACAAAATCAAGTACTGGGGAGGATGTGCAGCACCGCAATTCACGTTTAAAACAAATTATTTGAAAAGCAGAGCGAGAGGAGAGGGGTTTCCCATCTGCTGGCTTTCTCCCTAAATGTCTACAACAACTAGGGCCGGGCCAGGCCCAGGCCAGTAACCCAGACCTCCATCTAGGTCTCCCACGTGGGTGGCAGGAACCCAAATACTTGAGGCAGCACCACTGCCTCCCAGGGTGCGCATCAGCAGGGAGCTGGAATTAGACACAGAGCTCGGACTTGACCCCAGCTGCTCTGTCAGGGACGCAGACCTCAGCCACTGAGCCAAATGCCCGCTCCCAGGGCGAGTGGGGGTGTGACTGACAACAACTGCTAGTGGGGGTGTGACTGCTTTGGGCAATAACTTTATCATCTCATCAAATTAAATACTCGCAGACCCCACTCTCCGGTGATCACGCTCAGAATATACACAGGGAACATCATTGCACGCGTGGTAAGGGTGCCGTTGTGGCCAGGTCACAGCACCATGCCATGGCCAAGCCACACACTGCTCAGTGCATCAACCGCAGCTACACCAACACCCAGAATCTTGGGAAGGAATGTGGCTGTACTCTGTGCTGTTTTATACAGCACAGCAACAGAACCCTGGGGCAGGGGACTGGCATCACAGAGGACCCACCGCCCGCAGTCCTGGAAGCTGGCAGTCCACCACCAGGGCTCCAGCAGGCTCCAGGCCCGGCTGGGGCCGGACAGCACCTGTCTACTGTGGCTGTACCAGGGTGGGGGAGGGCAGGCCTCCTCAACAGCTCCTGCCAACACCACCACGCTGGGCCGGGCGCTGACACAGCCACACAGGAGCTCTGGGGCTGGGTCGACGGCCTCTGTGGTGCGCTCTCCACGGAGCCCTGGTCACCATGAGGACCCCCTTAGGAGGGCGGAAGGGGCCTGGGCCTGGGTGGTGAGACCTGGAGAGAGACTCACGCGTGACTGTAAGGGTTCCACAGGATGGGTGCATGGGGAAGCGGGCACCCCGGGCACTGTGGATCGGGTGGGCTCAGTGAATCGACGCAGGACAGCACAGATGTGTTCCTAAAACCAGATGCAAAGGCAGGGCGGCTCCTGGCACCAGCCACTCCCCAGCAGGGCGTGGAGCAGGGAAGGGGCGCTTCCTGCTTTCCTGTTTAAGTTATCCCTTAATTACTACGTGAGCAGGCTTTCTCGAGAAGCTAAAAGGTAATTAGCACCGCAGCCAGGCGGGGGCGGCGGGGGGCGCAGGCGGCGCCTCCTCCAGGAGCTGTCCCAGCGGGGGCTGGGGGCTGAGCCTGCCTCGCGAAAGTTCCCCGTGACAGGCGATGGCTCACGGGGCTATTTAAAGCCTTCTCTCTGGGGGACTCGCGTGGTTCACAGCTTCACAGCAGTCTCCGGAGCCGCCTGGGGGCGCAGCGGCGGGCAGCAGCCACGGCTACCGTGTAGCACGGGCGCAGAAAGCGCCCCACCCACACAAACTAGCCCGAGGGTCCCCCCCGTGGCCCCACCCTCTCCTCCCGCAGAGGTTCCCCGAGCCGTCTGCGAGCACACGGGTCACCCACACCGCAGTGTCCGAGGTCCCCCCACGTGGAGTGCGGGGTCCCCCACCTCGTGTGGGGTACAGCCTGCGTGTCTTCCTGAGAGACCACGTGCTGCACGATGACGGCCTCTGGGCAGGCAGGCCTGCCGCGTCCGCGTGTACCTGTTTCTGGGGTGTGCACGCCTGTTCCGCTCCCGTGGGCAGTGCCAGTTTCCCAAGGTGCCGTACCCCTGGCTGCCCACCAGCAGTTACGCGGGAGGCCCAGGTGCCGCTCGTCCACACCGGCGCTGCCGGCCAGCCGGTCTCTCTCCTGTCGGCCGCTCTGCAGGCCTGCGGGGCACCTGGCCCAGGCTCGATCTCTGTTCACCAGGGGCCGGGAGGCTGAGCTCACACACTGTGTGCACAAAGTGGAGCAGTGACACGTGCTGCAGGGACACATGCTGGGGCCACACATGTGCAGTCACATGTGTTACAGGCACATGTGCTAGTCACACGTGCTGCAGAAACACACGCTGTAGTGACACGTGCTCTAGTCACATTGCTGTGGGCACACATGCTGCAGTGGCATGTGTTGCAGTCACTCATGTTGAAGGCATGCATGGTGCAGTCACACATGCTGCCGTCACATGTTGAAGCCACTCATGTTGAAGGCATGCATGGTGCAGTCACACATGCTGCCGTCACATGTTGAAGCCACACATGTTGAAGTCATGCATGGTGCAGTCACACATGCTACAGTCACATGTGCTGTGGTCACATGTTGCAGTCGCACACGCCGAAGTCATTCATGTTGCAGTTACACAAGCTACGGTCACACGTGCTGCAGCCACACGCTATAGTCACATATGTTGAAGTCAGACATATTGAAGTCACGCATGTTGGAGTCACACGTGTTGAAGTCATATGTGCTGCAGTCAGTCACACGTGCTGCACTTATCCCTGCCCCCACCCTTGCCTTCCCATGGCACTTGTGACAGACAGGAGTCCTCTTCACCGAGATGCAGTCGGCCGTCTGTGTCCTGTTTGGGAGCCCTCGGGTGCGCGGGGTGGGGCAGATCCGCTCTCGTCGTCCTGGGGGCTGAGGCAGGTGTCCAGGGTTCCGCCTCCACACGACTCAGCATCATTGTTTGAAACAAGCGCCTTTCCCCCTGCTGCTCCACGTGGCGCCCTTGTCAGGAGCCAAGTGGCCAAAGTGTTTTCTGGATGATTTTGCTAGGGGCTGTGGTCCACCCTAGCACCAGCAGTCACTATTTGAAGTGTCAAAGCTTTGGGGCTGGGGTTGTGGTGTGGCGGGTGAAGCAAGCAGCCATGTGGGCCCTGGTTTGAATCCCAGCCGCTCCACTTCTGGTCCAGCCCCTGCTAGTGCACCTGGGAAAGCAGTGGAAGACGGCCCAAGTGCTCGGGCTCCTGACCCTGCCTGACAGACTCAGATGGAGCTCCTGACTCCTGCTTCCGCCTGGCCCAGCCCTGGCCGGTGCGGTCATTTGGAGAGCAAACCAGTGGAAGGAAGACCTCTAGCTCCCTCTCTGTCTCCTTTTTAACCTGCTGTAACTCCGCCTTTCAAGTCAACAAATCAATCTTTAAAAATAAAAGTTTTATAGTAAATCTTGTCCTGACGCTACTGGATTATCTGCCAGTTTTGCTCCTATTCAACATTTTCTTGGCTATACTTAGGTTTTTTTTTTTTTTTCATTTCCACAGAACTTTCTGAAGTGGCTAATTAATTTCCCCAAAAACTCTGCTGTGAGTTTTCTTAGAAAGGTATTGAAGCAATGGCGGATTGGTGAGAGTGAATATTCTCAACGTGTTGAAGGCACCAGCTCCTGTGTACCCCTCCATCTGCTATGGGCTAGCTTTATGAATAACTCTAATACTAATATTTCGAGGGTTCTTGCCGTCTATTCAGGTAAGAATTCTGAATATCGGCTCACATACAACAGGCGACATGGTAAGGTTTTAGCACTTACTCGGTGAGAGGTACACAGGGAAGTGAGAGCTCTGTTTGAGGGAGCAGCAGGCAGAGAGCAGGCCCCGAGCTGAACAGAGCAGAGCCAGGGGCGCAGGACAAGGGCGGGGCCTACTGTGCTCCACACCCTCATCTGCTTCCCAAAGGGGAGTGGTCACGTGATCTAAGCAACAGGTGGGCATTTAGGGCAAGCCCACAGGGAGCAGGAGGGGGCGTGGTCTTGCTGATTCAATCCTGTCTGCCGGCCTGTACCATATCCATTCACACTTGCATCACTGCTCCCATCATCTCCCGGCCCTCTGGGGGGCGTCTCACTCAATCCGTGGATTTATCCCTGGGGATTTGGTGCCTGGGATAACTGGAGCTGTTCTCACTTTTGTAATAATTTCTGGTTTATATGGAACACAACAGATGTTTGTCTGCTGACCTTGTGTTCAGCAGTCTTCTCAGATCCACTTGGTAAGTTGGACGGTTCTCTGTAGATTCTGTCGCATTCTCCGCACACAGGTCACTTTATCTGTGAACAACGACTTTATTCCTTTCTTTCCCATCATTCCCCCTTTACTGCTGCTTTATTTGCCTGCTTCGCAGACACGTGAGGAATACAATGTTAATGATCAGTGTCCTTCTCTTGTTGTTGTTGTTATTATTATTATTATTAGAAGCAGAGCAAGTGAGTGAGAGAAACAGAGACAGAGAGAGATCTTCCATCCACTGGTGCTTTCTCCAAATGCCTGCAACAGCTGGGCTGGGCCCGGCGGAAGCCAGGAGCCGGGAGCTCCACCCAGGTCTCCTATGTGGGTGGCAGGGGCCCAGGCACTTGAGCCATCACGGCTGTCTCCCAAAGTGTGCGTGAGTAGGAGCTGGGTGGAAGTGGGACCGGGACTTGACTGAGGCACTCTGAATGGATGTTCTCGCCCACTGTGCCACGGACCCGCTGGCGTCCTTGTCTCCCCCCTCACCGTGGAGCAGGACCTGAGGTAGGGGTGTGTTCCAGACACCTGTGACATCAGGGAGGTTGCCTGCCGCCCCTACTTTGTCTTCTGAACAGGAGCTGAAATGTATCGGCTTTCCTTCTGCACCTGTGGAGACCACAGGAAGATGTTTCTGTTTGTTCTATGAGTATGGGGAACCCCGCTGGTGCAAGGGTGACTGCTAAGCCAGGCTTGCATTTCTGAAATAAGCCAAGTGGGGAACAGCCCTGGAGACACCCCAGGGTGCTGCCCGTCACTGCTTCCCTCTGCCCTGCCCCCACCTGGGCAGGTGCAAGGAGCCCAGAGAACGTGCATGGTGCTGGGCGGCTCCCGCTGGCCCGCTGTGGTCCGGCCCTAGCCGCGGGCTGCTTCCCCACACCCTGCCCACGTGGTTTCTGGGTTCTGACGCCGCCGTGGCTGCACCTGTGGGTAACAGCGCTTGGGCCCCTTGCCATGGAATGCACGGGGCTGCTCTGGCCCCAGCTGGACGTGGGCCACCCACGGCCTCCGTGTGCTCCTGGAGAGGCCACCTGTGAAACCACGGATCCAGATGGAGGACGTAAAGTCACGTCGGCTGAAGGAATCAGGTGTCCCACAAACCACGCCTTCCAGTGCAAGTCACCGAGCATGCCCGCAGTCAGGCCCCAGTGCTGGAACATCTCTGCCCCACAGTGCTGGCCGCCCTGGGGGCCTCAGGCGGAGACCCTGGTCGGTGCTGGTCGGGCTGGCAGCCCTGTCAGGGGGAAGGATCTTGCCTTAGGGAGCGCACTCCCATGCCTCATGTCAAGGGGGAGGGAATGGGGAGTGGGGTTGGGTCAGGCCCAGGAGCAGGTCCCAGCTCCCCCCACTGCCCAGCTCCTCCCCCACCTCGTTGAAACACAGGCCTGCATTCCGGAGAGATGAGAGCATTGAGAGTTTGTGCGGATTTGCTGGAATCGCATGCATTTTTGCTTTCTAGAGGAATACGAAAGCTATTTGACTATTTCCCAAGGTGGAAAAACACATTTCTCCCCGACTGGCCGGTGAGATCTGCATTGCTCATTAAACAGCGGCTTGGCCTTTGGTCTGATGGGGCCAGGAGCAGGCCTCAGCACCGCTCTGCTGTAACTTCTAAGTTTCATGATATATCTGCGTATCTGGAATGCAGAGTTACCGAGACAGCGGGAGAGGCACACGGGGGGGAGGGGGGAGAGTGAGAGAGAGAGAGAGAGAGGTTCTACCAAACAGCCCGAATGGTGGGGCTGCTTCAAGCCAAAGCCAGGAGCCTGGAGCTCCATCCAAGTCTCCCACGTGGGTGCAGCCCAAGCACTTGGACATCTTCCGCTCCTTTCCCGCGTGCTTTAGCCAGAAGCTGGCTCAGAAGTGGAGCAGCTGGGCCCCAAACCAGCAGTCCTATGGGATGCCGGCATCCCAGGGAGCGGCTTAGCCCTCTGCACCACAAGGCCCACCCCGCTGTACCTGGTAAGGCTTTGACGCCTAATCTCACAGGTGGGTTTGAATAGGGGCATCTGACACGGCCACATCCTGTACCTGAGGACTGGGGTCACAGGCCGGGCCCTGGGCAGCTGGGGAGCCGTGAGGACAGGTGCAGAGCCACTGGCCGCTCCTGGTGTGGAAGGAGGCTGAGCTCAGCCCTGAGTGTGGGTGTGGATGTGCCCAGCTCCGCTCCCCCCACCCCTGGGCACATCGGCCTCCATTAGGGCCTGTGCGGAACTGGCAGGAGGCCTCCAGCTTGTGAGCAACAGCTCTGGGCAGGAGCCTGTGCTGGCCTCTTCACCACTGTAGGGAAACCCTGGGACAGCTGGCTTCCCAGAAGCTCACACAGCGTGGCTCAGGCTGGGGAGGGCCACTCACACCCGAGGCACCTGATGGAACGCAAAGACCCCACCCCACCCCTAAACACCCTCCCAGATTAAGGCCATGAACCCCAGACTCTGGGGACTGAGCCTGGCACGAGGGGGGTGAAGCGTTTTGGAGCAGAGGTGCTGGGCTCCCGGCCCAGGGGTCAACTTGAGGGGGGTCGGCCCCACGTGTCCGTGTATTGGGCATGCACGTTGCTGGGTGTGCACACGTGTCAGGTGTGCACGGGTGTTGGGTGTGCACGTGAAGGGGCTTTTGTGCCCTTTGTGCTGCTGTGCCTTCCTGGAGGACACAAGTTGGAACCGACTAAGTCACTCCAGGGAGAACTTCTCGAGGGCCACTGTGCACATCACATTACTGACAACAGAGGTGACTCACTGCCATCTGCCTGCTCCCTGCACTCCAGCCACATGGGGGACACTGGGCCAGGGAGCTCCGGGCCCGCTCCTGGCCAGCCACAAGGCCACCTTGACCGCCACATCCCCCTGCCTGAAGGCCCAGCCCGGGTGAGGCTGCAGCAGGGTGTGTGGTGCTGTGGGTTTCTGCCTGGTCAGGTCAGGAGGACTTCCTGGAGGAAAGGACACTGCAGCTTCATCTTAGATCACAGGTGGTCACTCGCCAGGCCGGTGAGACAGCACTGCAAGGGGCAGGCGTGCAGTCTGTGCTGGGAACTTGGAGGGTCAGGGCCCAGGTGGCCCAGAGAAAGCCCAACAAACACCTGTCCGGGGTGCTGTCCATGGTGCTGGCCCACCTGGTGCCAGCCTGGTGCTGGTCCACATCTTTTTTTTTTTTAAATGTTTATTCATTTTTTAAAATCTACTTGAAAGGCAGAGTGACCGGGGGTTGGGGGAGGCGGTGAGCAAGAGAGAGAGGAACCTCCCACCCTCTGGTTCCCTCCCCAAGTGTCTATAACAGTCAGGGCTGGGCCAGCCTGAAGCCCAGAGCCTGGAGCTCCATTTGGGCCTCCCATGTGGGCGGCAGGGGCCTCCTCTGCTGCTTCCAGGGTGCCTCTGCAGGAGGCTGCACGGGGAGTGGAGGGGCCTGGACTTGCACTGGCACTCTGGTCCGGGACGTGGGTGTCCCCAGCAGGGGCTCACTCCGGGGGAGCCTGCAGAAAGCAGCACTGTGACCCAGAGTCCCTGTGCGATGCTTAGCAGCCCCCCTGCGCGACTCTGCTTCCTCTCCTCCTGCTAGAAGCAAGGGAAACCCCTACCCCTCCCTCCGCCTCTCTGCTCACTGGGCCTGGAGTTCTGCTGGTGGTTTACACAGGGCCGGCCGCACCCAGCCTGGATGGGGGCCCTCTGGCCAGGCAGTTTGCCACTGCCGTCTCTTGTGTCCGACCACGGAGGCACCTGTGCCCCCTGAAGCGGGGAGGAGCCCTGCCCTCAGACAGCTGGGGCTGGGGGTGGGGGTAGGAGAAGCCACAGTCTGCAGATCAGGGCTCGGGCCGCAGGGTCCAAAAGCATCTCCAGTCCATAGCCCCTCGGTGTCCCGTGGGAAAGGCGTTCCCGCCTCTGGATTCCTGGTGCCCGCGCTGCCCATGCTGCCCGGTGCCCTGGGCTGCCTCAGTCCTCACCTCCAGGAGCAAAAGACCCTGGAAGGAGAAGGCGGGAAAGAAACGTCCACAAAAAAAAAAAAAAAAGGCCGGCGCCGCAGCTCACTAGGCTAATCCTCCACCTGTGGCGCCGGTACCCTGGGTTCTAGTCCCGGTCGGGGCACCGGATTCTGTGCCGGTTGCCCCTCTTCCAGTCCAGCTCTCTGCTGTGGCCTGGGAGTGCAGTAGAAGATGGCCCAAGTGCTTGGGCCCTGCACCCACATGAAAGATCAGGAGGAAGCACCTGGCTCCTGGCTTCGGATCGGCGCAGCGCGCCGGCAGCAGCAGCCATTTGGGGGTTGAACCAACGGAAGAAGACCTTTCTCTCTGTCTCTCACTGTCTAACTCTGCCTGTCAAAAAAAAAAAGAAAAGTCCACAAAGGCAGCAGGGTCTGCCTCCGTGTCAGCCGCGGGTTTGTCCTCCTCTGCGAGGTGCAAGTGTTCCTGGGATTTTTCCTGGTGGCTAATTGGAGATTCTGCTCACTCACGGCGCACGGAGGCAGAGCCCGACATTGCCACTCTGGGGCCCGGGAGTCTCCTGAGAAGGTCTTGGCATAGTGGTTCCCGTGCTGCGGATGCGCTGAGCGGTCAATGGTTCAGCAGGGCGTGGGCCTAGGCTCCTCGGCGCAGCAGGCTGGGCGAGGCCGGGCAGAGCCAGGCAAGGACGTGTCCCGTGCCCACGGATCACAACCTTCAGCCCGCGCTGCCCACTGCCGACAGCTCCACAGCAAACTCCTCTGGGCTGGTGGCCCTGCCGTGCTGGCTGACGTCTGTACCCCGGGCCTCCTCTCTGTGCCTGTGGGGAGTCAGGACACCTGCCAGGGGCAAGGACGTTCTCCTGGCAGCCCCGGGGCCTGGGGCAGAAGACACCGGGGCTGAAGAGGAAGTCTCCCCCGACCATCACAGCCGAAGGGGCCCACGGTCATCCTGGAGCGAGGCCCTTCTGTGCAGCCCTCGTGCTGACCGACGGCAGTGGGACGTGAAGGCAGGCACTGCCACGTCCCCTCCCCACCGCTGCCTCCTGCCCAGCTCCCACCTGTCAAGTCTGGCTGTGGAACTGCCCACGCACCCAGGTCTCACTGTCCGCGTGTCCCGGGCCACACTCTCCATGGAAACCAGAGCCTCTGCTCTCACCCACAGCCCTGAGCTCACTGCAGTCCCCTGTGCCACCTTGCTCCTGGGAGAAAGAGGCCCTGTCCCAGTGTACAGCAGCCGGCAGGACTGGGGGGCCTTCGGCATCTCCCCATGGGCAGGTCATCTCCCCTGAGGTCCCAGAGGTCCCAGAGCCTCCCGAAGCCCACCCTCAGCTCTGTCACCCCTGGGCCAGGGCAGGCGCAGGTAGGCAGCTGGCGCAAGCCCCTCACATGGGAGACTTGCTGCATGACAGGCAGCGGGCCCAGCAGAGGAGCCCACAGAGAGAGTTCCAGAAGTTCCCTTGTCCAACGGGGTCTCAGGCTGGCCGGCCGAGGGCCTCCCAGCATCCCTGCCTGCTCTGGGGCATCTGGGGCCTCCCCTCCCCCTGGTCTGGGACCTGGCTTGGGAACAGGCGTCTGGGATGTTTCCGGCAGGCGGGAGGGATGGGCTCTGGGCCCTGTCCTGGTGCAGAGTGGCGTGCTCCGCTGAAGCGACCTCTGACCCCCGCTGGCTCCCCCGAGCGAGGCAGAGCTTGGCGGAGGCATCCTCCTGTGGAAGGCAGCGCCCTTGGACGGGCCCTCTGTGCTCTGAGACCCCAGACTGCTCCTGGCATAGGCGAGGCCTCGCTAACGGCCCCTACACTGCCCACCCCAGGGCGCTGGGGACGGGCAGAGGGGGGTGCTCAGGGGTGACGAGGAAGCCCAGGAGGAGGAGCAGCCGGAATGCCCGCCTGTGGAGTGAAGGAATGAATGAATGAATGAGTGAGTGAGCCGACTGCGGCTGCCGCGGGTGAGCTGCTCCCACCCTGCCCTTCTTGCTTCCCGGACCTGGGTGTGCAGCTGCTGTCTCAGGGCAGAGTCCCAGGGCCAGGGCCAGGCCAGGGCCATGGACACGTCACAGTGGAGACTGACCAGACACCATGCTCAGCCTCTGCTGGGATGGGCCTCTTCCACTGACAGCGTGGGCCTGGGCCAGCCGGAGGGGCAGACCGACTGGGCTCTGAGCCTCCAGCCCGCTGGGAGGACGCCCCCCGCCCCAGGCCCTCCATCCCCCTCACCCAGGAGGTGTGTGCACAGCGGTTGGGGCTGACTGCTCCCCCAGCTTGGGGGGGAGGGCCTCTGGTCAGTTTTCAGAGCCAAACCTCCCTGGGTAAACGGGGGTGGGGGACATTTCTCAGGGAGTTACTGCTCTAAACACGTGGAGTGCACACTCGTCTTTCTTTATAATAAAAGAAGATTTTAATTTAATTTCCTGGGAAGACTGATCCAAACGCCTGGGAGGGGCCGGCGCGTGGTGCAGGGGTCGAGCCCTGCTGGAGCGCTGGCATCAGGTCGTGTCCAGGCTGCTCTGCTTCCCAGCACCCTGCGAAGCAGAGGACGCTGGCCCAAGTGCCTGGGCCCCCGCCACTCACACAAGAGACCTGGCCCGGCCCCAGCTGTTGGAGGATGTCTCTGTCACTCAGCCTTTCGAGCAAATAAATAAATATTTTTTAGAAAGCATGAAGAGGTGCAGAGTGACAAGCGTCCCGCTCACCCTGGCCCTGGGCCCTCTGCCCAGTCCCACAGCCGTGGGCCGTCTCCTTCCACCACGCGCAGCAGCTGCCCCGAGGACCCGCCACAGCTTCTTCCTTCCTTTCTTTTTTCAATAAACTTATCCTTTAATTCCACTTTTCCAAGACCATTTTTTAAAGATTTATTTTATTTATTTGAAAGAGTTACAGAGAGAGGTAAAGACCAAGACAGAGGTCTTCCAGACACTGGTTCACTCCCCAGATGGCCAAAACAGCCAGAGCTGTGCCGATCCGAAGCCAGGAGCTTCCTCTGGGTCTCCCATGCAGGTACAGGGGCCCAAGCACTTGGGCCATCTTCCACTGCTCTCCCAGGCCACAGCAGAGAGCTGGATGGGAAGTGGAACAGCCAAGACTCGAACCAGCACACACATGGGACGCCGGCACTGCAGGCGGCGGCTTTACCCCAGTACATCACAGCGCTGGCCTCCAGGGCTTCTTTCAACAAGCGTTCACTGATGAGGCTGTGAAGGAAGCCGCCCCAGCCACACAGTCAGGGGAGAACAGCCTGGTGTTTAAGACCAAACACTAACCAGGCCAACTGGAAGCAGAGAGCAGGCAGGCACGCCTCCCAGGAGGGGGCGGAGTGCTGCATGGGGCTGGACAGGGGGCGGGGCCAGCAACGCAGGCAGAAATCCGGGGGGGGGAGGAAGGGGGGGCGGCGGGATTCCAGTGGAGCCAGAGGTGGGGGCACTGTGGCCCGTCTTGAGGCTTTGACAGGGTCAAGTGCCAAGGTCGGAACCTGGACTCTGACGGACTGCAGGGAAAGACACGGGGCGTGAGAAAGGAGCGGTTTGATCTGTGGCCAGTGCTGGGCTCACTGGTGGGAGAGGGGAGGCCCGCGGCACGGGGCCTGGGAAGCAGGGCTCCAGCCGGGGTTGCTGCAGCAGCTGGAGCAATGTGGCAGCCCCAGAGCCGACGGGAGGCTGGATCCTGGTGTGCTCCCAGCTGGAACCAACGGGGTGCGAGCCCGGGAGACACGCGGAGCTGGGCATTCCGTCCTCTGGGAGGACACGGCTGCCTTGCTCTGTTCACCTGGGGGGTCTGGGGGCAGCTGGGCGTCACGATGGTCAACACTGGGTGCCAGCTGCGCCAGGCCACAGGGCGTGCAGTGCTCCGCTCACGCGTGATTCCAAGTGCTTCCGTGGAGTGCGGCAGTCACACGGGTGAATCCTCAGGAGAAGGGGTCTTGAGTCGGTTCTGGAGCTGGGAGGCCATGGGGGCCATGTGGAGAACTGGGGTCCCTGCCCCCGCGGACCCCAGCAGGCTGTTTCCAGATACCATGAGCATTCCTGCGTGGGCTGCTCAGAGCAGCGCGGCCTCGTCCCACCAGGTGAGGCGCTGACTCCAGCCACCCAGCCCGAGGTCGAGATGGCTGGGAACTGGGCCCCTCATGGTCGGACGCCACATTAGCACTGTCTCACAACCCTCCAGCTCTGCAGGGGCCTGCACTGACCCCGGACGTGGCCCTGCGTGGTTGCTGGAGGCTTTGGTCTGTGGCCACCCTGGGCTGGGGGGCCAGCTGCTCCGTTTGATGCACAGTGACCGGAGGGCTGCGATTCCCTCCCTGCGTCGCCCTTCTCAGGATACTCTGCCGGGGGCGGGGGGTCTCTGCTGCCCGCTTTCCCGGCGCCACCGAGTCCCGGCCCCCTCCACTGGCCTGCAGCTGCGGCCGCTGCTCTCTCGTGCCCAGGTCTCACCTGGAAGGAAGGTTTGTCACACAGCAGGTGTCCTGCTGGGTACAGCTGTGTCCAGGGAGCCTGCTGGGCTGGCTCAGAGCAGCTTCAAGGAGAACTTAGGGAACGCTGGTTTCTGGGGCAGTCAGTGCCAACACCCTGCCTGGGACGGGGTGAGTGCCGGCTCGGCCTCTGCTCCAGCTTCCTGCTGCTGGCCCCCTGAGAGGCAGCCGTGAAGAATCAAGGCCTGGGTTCCTGCCACCCGCACGGGAGGCCTGGCCCAGGCCCAGCCGCTGTGGGACTTGAGGGAGTGACCCACCTGCTGGTAGTTCTGCTGGGCTGTCCCTGGCACTCAGATAAAGTAATCAGTAGACATTTAAACATTGGCCTGTGATTGTAGGAAACGACCCCATAGCTACATAAAATCAGCAGCAAATCCTGGAGAACCAGCATCTAGATGGGGCTTACTGTTCGCCAGCAGACTTCGTGAGGTTCACGGGGAAGGTGGACTCTTAGGATGTCTGTTTTTGGTGCAAAGCTGAAATCTGCAGTGTTTTTCGTATTTCCCGGGCATAGCTGATGGAGCAAGGACAGAAAGCCTTGGGTACGTGTCGCCCTCTCCCTACGTAACAGCAAGCAGGCCCCCGTTTCTCTGCCCGCCAATACAGCCCCGCCCGCCCGGCCCGCTGGACACTCCGCCATCATGAGAGTCCAGCATCAGCCCACGCTCGCCCACCCCTCCCCTGCTCAGCAGCTCAGCCTTGGTCCAGCCCCAGCCCCTTCCAGCTCACACTGCTCTCTCAAGGGACCTATAGGTCTAGCCCAGGCTCTCGCTCTGTCCCAGCAGCCCAGCAGTAGCTTTGTACGGTATAAGCCACTGCTGTGTAAGGGGTGTGGGGGGGGGCTCTCTGCCGCGCCTCACTGGCATGAGCCCCTCTCGGGCTGCTGCTTCTGAATACACCGGTCCAGCTGCGCTTCCTGCTGTCTCCTCCGTCCTGACAAGCTGCCCACCCAGGTCGGAGTTCACACAGCCCCACTCACAGGTGAGCGCGGGTCTCAAGACAGGCGACGCTGAGCTGGGCTCTGGCTCCACCCGTGGCACCAGCAGGCTGAAAGGTCAGGGGTCAGGGGTCTCCCTGGAGCCTGCCTCACCTCTGAGCCCCACCCCAGTCGCCCCAGCCCTGCATGGGGGCTCCATGGCAGCAAACCATAAAGCTGAATGTGGGCACGATTGGCAGCCCCTCCCCAACAAAACCGGGATTGAAGCAAAACCGCAGCAAACACAGCTCAGGGACCGGGGAGAACTTGGCGACGTGAGCAGCAAACAAGGGGTCGGTGAAACTGTTGGGGCTCGAGAGAGGTATAAGCTCCCATATAGGCACTGGTTTGAGACCCGGCTGCTCCACTTCCGATCCAGCTCCCTGCTAACAAACCTGGGAATGCAGCGGAGGATGGCCCGAGTGCTTGGGCCCCTGCACCTGCGTGGGAGACCTGGAGGAGGCTCCTGGCTCCTGGCTTCAGCCTGGCTCAACCCCGGCCATTGTGACCACTTGGAGAAGTGAATCAGCAAATGGAATCTCTCTCCCTCTCCCTCTCCCTCCTCTCCCTCTCCCTCCTTTCCCTCTCCCTCCTCTCCCTCTCCCTCCTCTCCCTCTCCCTCCTCTCCCTCTCCCTCCCCTCTCCCTCTCCCTCTCTCTCTCTCTCCTCCTCCTCTCTCTGTAACTCAGCCTTTAACAAATCTTTAAGAACAAAAGATTGGTTTATTTATTTGAAAGGCAGACTTACAGAGAAGGAGAGGCCGAGGCAGAGAGAGAGAAAGGCATGCAAGTCTTAACACGCCTCGGCTGTTGTACCTCCCCGACCCTGAGGACTGCTCACGTGTGACTGCCGTGTGGAACACGTATGACGTGTGCCGTGATGAGTGCGATGTCCACAGGGGTAACAGACGTGTGAGTCCTTGTTCTTTCGTAGTGGGACTGTGAGTGACTTTTGCTTGCTTGGTTTCTGTTTTCCCACAATGGATGTGTGTAGCAAAAATGGTGCCAGTGTTCCCCACAGTAGGAGCAGACTCTGTACCCCCCCCCCCCCCGGGAGCTCAGGCAGCTGGGAGGCGAGTGGGAGGCACTGACCTTCTGCCGCCCCCCACCTGCTCATGGCTCCAGAGGAGAGGGCCTGGAGCCCCTGCCGGGGGAGGCTGCAGCTAATGAAAGGCTTTTTCCTGCTGCTTCTGACTTGAATCGGAGTTGCTCATTTGGCTCCAGTTGAGCCCTTGCGATGTGTGCGGACGCCCGGGACGGAATGTTCTGGAAGCAAAGCAAGAGGTCAGGACAGGAGCTCAGCGCGGGCAGCCTCCAGATCCCTGTCCAGACCAAAGGATGGATCCGAAACATGGCCGGCGCCAGGCGGGCCTGAGTGACGCCGTCACTCCCTCGTCGTCGGGAGAGCAATCAGGACGTGGCGTTTGTGACAAAAGCCACACGAAACTCAGGGTCTGCCAGGGACGGGGCAGGAGTTGTCAGGAGAACGGAGTGCAAGGAGATGCCGACATCCGGCCGGTGGCAGGAGCGAGACTGACAGCTGAGGGCCCCACGCAGGCGGGCGGGAAGGCGGGGCAGGCGGCCAGGGCTCTGCCGCTGGCCTCAGCAGCTCCAGGGAGGGTGTGGGCCCCTCCCAGGGCGCGTCCTACCTTCGGCTGGCCCGGACCCCCCACAGCCCTGCCGCAGCCCCCGCTGGGCCTGGGAGGAGAAGACACAGGTCCCACGGGCCTCGGCCCCAGGTGTCACCGGTGAAGGTGGAGATCCCAGCACCTGGAATAAGACGATGAGGAAGAGCCACATCTGGGGGTGGGGGTGGGGGGGCGGGCACACGTGCTGGGGGGTGTCGCTCCGACACCTCAGAAGCCAGAGAGCCCAGGGGCCACGGTTCTGGCATTTAGCACCTGCATCTCCCCCCTTCGTAAGGAGCAAATGCAGGAAGCAAAGCTGTTTTGCGGCAGAAGAGCCCGTTTGGGATTCACAGTTGCCGGGGTGTTTATGTGGCTCCTTTCAACTCACATTAGTGCGAATGCCATAAAAATGCCGTGCTGAAGGATTGCTTTCCAAAAAGAACTCTTGTGGCAAACACTTCAGGCCTTCGAATAGCTTTTAATTTTTTTAAACACATTTTCCTACCATTTTTTTTATTATTTTTTGATCCCTGTACAACTTTGCTCTGACCACACTTATTTTTCTACATTCTTTTGTAATCCAATACTTTCTTTTCAGCTTGTACCAAAAATGAGGTGGAGGTTACCTCAACCGAGACGGCCGCAGGCTAACCCTCGCCAGATGGGCTGGTGCTGGCGTCCGGGTGGACCATCTGCCTTGCGCTCCTCACTCGGGCACGGCAGAGGTCGGAGGTAGGGGACGGCCCCTTCGCTCGGACCCGAGTCCCTGAGGGGCTGGGTCCATTCGCCTGTGAGCTCACGACTACTTGTTAATCAGCCGTTTGCTTCTACACGGGGACCCAAAGCGAGTCTAGTTGGAAAACCACAGCCTTGGGGTAAGGAGTTCTCCTTGCAAATAATCTCTTACCCGTGAGCCTGCCCTCTGCCACGGGGTCCCGTTTGGGTTAGAGAAGAGGCCCAGAGACCCCAACAGACCTGACAGCGCCAGGCCTGGCTCTGGCGTGGCCAAGGGCCAACCCCTCGGTATTGGACGTACACAGGGCTCAGTGCGCTCTGCAGAAAAATCTCAACAGCTCCCCGCCTCCCGCTGGCCTGAGAAATGCAGCCTTCAACCCCCAGTGCCCGCAGCGACAACTGGGCTGGGCCAGGCTGAAGCCAGGAACCGGAGCTCCCTGCGGGGCGCCCACAAGGCAGGTAGGAAGCCAGCTACTGGAGCCACCCCCGGGCCCCCGGGGTCTGCCCCAACAGGGCACTGCCGTGGGAGCAACGCTTGGTATAAACCCAGGCTCCCCGACATGGGACGCAGGGTCTTCCCCGCTGGGCCCACGCCCACCCTGGGGGTGCTTCACACCGGTGAGGTCCATTAGTTTCCATAAGAACTCGGCTTGGCCTGAGTCCAGCCACGATGGCAGGGCCCAGCCCCCGCTGCAAAGGGGGCTGCGTGGAAAACACCCACAGAGGATCAACTGATGAGCTCGCTCAGTGGTGACGCATGGAGCAGGTTCTCTTCCTCACATGGGAAAGAATTCACACGTGAGACCGCAGTGGTCAGCAGGTAGCTCGGTGTGGCGGGGCCGGGTCTGAGGGAGAACCGGGTCAGTTCTTCCCAGCCTGTGTCTTTGCCCTCCTCCTCTTCTGCTGGACAGATGGTGTGCCGAGTGTGACTTCGGTGAGATTCCTCCCAAGGTTGAACATCCGGTGTTATCAGACTGGGGAGCCAGCTCCCGTCTCCGCCCCAGCTCTCGCCCACTCTGACTGTAGCTCCCCCTCAGGTCTCATCCACCCTGACTGTAGCTCCCCACCCCCAGGTCTCGCCCACTCTGACTGTAGTCTTCCCCTCCAGGTCTCCCCCACTCTGTCTATAGCTCTGCCACCAGGTCTCATCCACCCTGACTGTAGCTCCCCCCCCCCAGGTCTCGCCCACTCTGACTGTAGCTCCCCCTCCAGGTCTCACCCACTCTGACTGTAGCTCCCTCCTAGGGCTCATCTGCTCTGGCTGTAGCTCCCCCCCCCCCCCCCCCAGATCTCGCCAACTCTGCCTGTAGTCTTCCCCTCCAGGTCTCGCCCACTCTGACTATAGTTCTGCCACCAGGTCTCGTCCACCCTGACTGTAGCTCCCCACCCAGGTCTTGCTCGCTTTGGCTGTAGCTCCCCCACCCAGGTCTCATCCACCCTGACTGTAGCCTCCCTCCAAATCACGTCCACTCTGACTGTAGTTCCCGTCTCCCCCCAGGTTTCATCCACTCTGACTGTAGCCACCCCCCAGGTCTTGTCCTGGCTCTTCTCCCACCCTCCCGGAGAACAGACGCCCGCTCGCATCCTGCCCAGCCTCCTGTGAGGCTTCCCCACAGTCAGGGTTTTCCTTCTTCCTTTTTTAAGGATTTATTTATGCATTTGAAAGGCAGAGAGAAGAGGAGAGGTCTTCCTTCTGCTGTTCCACTCCCCAAATGGCCACTGGACCCAGCTGAAGCCAGGAGCTGGGACCTCCACTCGGGTCTCCCACTGGGTGCAGGGACCCAAGCACGTGGCCCTCATCTGCTGCCTGCCCAGGTGCGTCAGCAGGGAGCTGGACGGGCAGTGGAGCAGCCGGGGCTGGGCCAGGTGCTCCAGTGTGGGAGCCGGCGTCGCAGTCAGCAGCTGACCAGCTGTGCCACAGCCCTGGCACTGAGGGTCCTCATTCACCTTTGGTTTTTGGCTCTGGCTGCTGGTGCTCAGGTGTGGTTTTCTGCTCAAAACCGTGTGCTTGATTCCCACCAGGATTAGGTGCTCCTGCTGTCACTGCCCTGCTCCTGCCCCAGGTGAACCGTGCCTGCAGCGCCGAGACTCCCTTCATTTTCTGGATCTCTTTATGCGTCCTTATGAGGTCAGCACAAAAAGTGACCAGCGGCCCCAGGCGTGGTGCCAGGGAGCACACCTATGCCACACCCTCCCCCTGGGCCCCACCCCTCCCCAAACCTCCTGGGGGCTCAGGAGCTTCCCCCTAACCCCACTACCCTTGTGGAAGATCCAGATGGAGTTCCCTGCTCCTGGCTTCAGAGCCCGGCCCCAGCTCTTGTGGCTTTTAGGGAGTGAATCATCAGATAGAACATCTCTCTCTCCCTCTCTCTCTGCCACTCTTCCACATTTAAAAACAAAAAAAGCAAGCACAAAAACTCCAAGCGTGTCTCTGTCTCTTGCTCTCTCCCTCTCTCTCTGCCCATCAAATACATTTCTCAAAACTAGAAATAACTAAGAAAGAAGACGGTGCTGCCACGTGGGTGTGATGGTGCTGGGTTGTGTGGGAGCGGCTTCCTGATGTTGAGCCGTCCTGGGTTCCAGATTACCCGCGGTTTTGTCGACTCCCCCCAGGCCGCTACGCTGATTAGCGGTGGAAGCACCTGCCCACTTCTCCTCACGGATTGGAGCAGCACACAAGGGTGCCTATTACCCGTTCTCTTCTGTCCGCGGGCTATCTTCCTGTGGTTGGGTGGCTATGTGAAAATCCTGGTAATAATAAAACTTGAGTGTTCAGCACTGTACACACAAACATTTCAGATACACACGTGTGCCTATGAATCTCCCAAACCGGAGCCAAACAACACCACCCTCTCCTCTGTGCAACTTGGGACATCAGAAAGCTGGCAGGCGCAGCTCCCCTGCCCGCTCTGTCCCCAGTTGGAGGCCTGCCTGGAGGAGGCATCCTTAGATCATCCCCTCTCTCGAACCCTGGAGGTCTAAGAAGGGGGTGGGGAAGTGAATGCCTGGGGCCACACACACCCTGTTGGTCCCCACACCCCAGGGTGCCCATGCCAAGGCCCTGGGGGCTGAGGGTGACCTGGAAACACCTGGAACCCAGAGTGAATCCCTTGTTCTGTCTTCTCCCAGCTTCAGGCTGCAGTCACCACACGCATACACACAGGCACACAAGCAAATCTCACAGCTGTCACACACACACCCATACATGCACACATCACACACACAGACGCTACACACATCTAAACATACCATATAAACACCTCCTGCACACATACAGAGACATACCCGGACACAGACATCACACACAAACACCATACATACGCACCATATACACAAAACAACACACACATACACACAAGTTCAACTGCTGGCCCATGAGGGCCTGGTCTAGGGTCAGGCAAACATGACACTCCCATCGGATTCAAAACGCAACAGTAACACTCAGGAATCAAGATAAAAATTTTGATGCAATGTTTTCGGGAAATCAAATTGAGTGCAAAAACCCCACGAGGAGCAAACCTGTGAGTGCTGGGGTCTCGGCCGGACCCTGCCCTGGGCTTTGCTGCTCCTGCCCGTGGGGGTCCCAGGGTCCTGGGGAGGGTCCCCAGGGCGGCGGGGGCCTGGGCTGGGCCGGCGCCCGGGCTGTGTCCACCCCGTGTGGGGGCAGAGGCCCCGCCACGTCCTCCACACTCCAGGAGCCGCGCCCGGAGCCCTGTGACCCCCAAGAAGGCGCTGGCGCTGCGCACTGCCCAGAGCCCCAGCCCGCCGCGCCAGGCAGTTTTCCGATGACTTACGGTTTTGTTGTTTTCTCTCTCTTCCCAGAATCACCCAGGGGGACTCAGAGAACTGGAGAAGCTGGACTTCCCGGCCCCGGCTGTTTTTGATTTGTCTGTGGACAAAGCAGCAAAACGCTCAGAGAAGCTCTCACAGCGGCAGCAAGCGACCAAGCGCCCAGCGTACACCTGAGATGAATGAAAGCGAGTCGGCGAGACCGTGAACCACGCTCAGACGAAGCGGCGGCCTGAAAGTAAACAACAGCGGCTGCAGAGAGGGCTGCTCCCGGCTCAGCCGGCACTTTCACACCCAGCCCTGGTGGCTGCTGCGTCAGGCCCGCCGCGGGGCCAGTGCACTGTCCGCCCAGGCCCTAGCCATGCTGGTTGGGCGAGGGTCCTGGCCACCCCCAACCTGGGCTTCTCACGCTACCCAGCCTCAGAAACTTGGCTTCTTCCCAAAATAAGACCCTAACCCAGCTCGGACCAGACAAGGGTAGAACCGTGGAGTGGGGCGATCACCAGCCAGGAGGACGCCCCAGGGGCCTGTCCCCAGGGCTGAAGGCTCCTGGGAGGTGTGGCCCTGGATAGCCCTGAGGGCGTGGGCAGGCGGAGCCAGGGCTGGGTTGGCCCTGTTCCCTGCGGAGGACACAGACACAGACACAGACAGAGGACAGAGGCACCAGCCCACCTTCCTTAGAGTTCGGCCTAGGTGCTAGGGGCCACTGGGGGCGGGGAAATGCACGCAGACAGGGCCTGGTGTTGCTGAGGTGAGGCGAGGTGCATAGCCCCGTTTGTCTTTCAACTTGGGTTATGATAGATTTGGCCACACATAAATTTTTTTTTTTTTTTTCCTGCTGCCAACATCTATTAGGTGCCAGCATTTTGGTGCAGCAGGTTAAGCTGGAATCCCAGATCAGAGTGCCAGGTTGAGTCCCGGCTGCTCCCCTTCCGATCCAGCTCCCTGCCAATGGCCTGGGAAGGCAGTGAAGACGGCCCAGGACCTTGGGCCCTGCACCCCATGGGAGACCCGGAGGAAGCGCCCGGCTCCTGGCCATTTACAGATTCTGTCATTGCTTTAAAAGCCTTTTTCCCATCATGAAGTTTTAAAGAATGTTCAATTATTTATTTATTTATTTATTTTGTGACAGGCAGAGTGGACAGTGAGAGAGAGAGAGAGAGAGAAAGGTCTTCCTTTGCCGTTGGTTCACCCTCCAATGGCCGCTGCGGCCGGCGCACCGCACTGATCCGAAGGCAGGAGCCAGGTGCTTCTCCTGGTCTCCATGTGGGTGCAGGGCCCAAGCACTTGGGCCATCCTCCACTGCACTCCCGGGCCACAGCAGAGAGCTGGCCTGGAAGAGGAGCAACTGGGACAGAATCCGGTGCCCCGACCGGGACTAGAACCCGGGGTGCCGGCCTGCAGGCAGAGGATTAGCCTAGTGAGCTGCGGCGCCGGCCGAATGTTCAATTTTTTTTAAACAAGAGTCATTTGTCTGTTTAGTTGAAAGGCAGAATGACACACAGAGAGGAACAGACTGCAAGAGAGGGGTCTTCCATCTGCTGGTTCACCCCCCAGATGGCTGCGCCGGCCAGGGCTGGGCCATGGCAGCCAGGAGCAGGAGCTTCTTCCGAGCCTCCTACCTAAGTGGCAGGGACTGGAGGACATTAGCTGGGAGCTGGATCAGAAGTGACAGAGCTGGACTTGAACTAGCACTGGGAGGAGGCCCCGCCCCTCTCCTCTATGGGGTTGGTGAGTTCACCTCTCAGGGCCACAGGGTCCACCCTGCACTGCGGGCGTCGGAGACCCCCATGGTCCATCCAAGCCCAGGGCGTCCTCCCTGCTCTGTACCCCACTGGGCGGCACACGGCCCCGAGTTCACAGGGAGGTGGGGGCAAGGCCAGGCCCGGGCACTGGACACCTTCAGGCCGCTGGCCCTGGAGGCTGCTTGCCATAGACGGAAGGGCAGCCGTCACAGGAAGTGGACAGCTACAGCCAGGTGCCACTGTAGCCAGGAGGCCCTGGTGACCGCCGGGCCTGGGGCACAGCAGCGCTCACTTGAGGTCCCCGCCTGACGCACCAAGCAGCTCCTCTCAGCTTGCTGGGCTCCTGAGGGTGAGGCTGCAGCTCCTCCATGGCCTGTGTGAGCTCACCGCCACTAACCCACAGGCACGAGGGAGCTGCCGGCCGGCCTCTGCTTCCAGCCTGGACAGGAGCAGAGTCCCCGGGGAGCAGAGGCTCTGCAGGCTGGGACTTGCACCTGCCAACCTCCACTGCTCCCTTCGCATTCCCGGGGTGGGGCCACTGTCCATTGGCTCCAAGGTCGGCCTCTTCCGCACCTCAACTCAGGGCGCACGGCAGGCCCGCCCCAATCCCCGGCCTGGCCTGTTCCCGTGACGGTGCCCGGCTCCAGTTCTCCGACCTGCACCCCTGTTTCTCAGAAGCCTGGAGGCCCTGCCCAGGCGCGCAGGCTCAGGGTCCCTCACCGGCGCGGCCCCCTGCCCCGCTGTGGCTTCTTCTTTCCTGGCTCTGGGGGTCTTCCCATCACCCGGAGCACGCCTGGGGTCTCTCTGGCCAACCGCTATCCTCCAGGCCCGGATGCTTTCCTGGCGGTCTTTGTGGCAGCCCCCATGCCGGCTCTGTGTCTTCCGGGACCTGTCTGCGCCGGGCGTGAGGCTCCGTGTCTGTTTCCCCTGCATTTGTAGCAAGTCCTCCTCCCTTCCAGCCTCCCCCAGGGGAAGGCCTTGACTCCGCCTCCCAGGACTCCTTCTTGCTGTCCGGTTGCTCCGTCTCCCCCAGTTCTTCCTCTGTAGCGCACCGTTTCCACCACAAATTCCTATAGTAGCACAAACATTCGGCGCCCACGAGAGCTGGGTCCGCCTTCCCCGCGGCAGAGCCCGGCGGGTTCTGTCCGGGCTGCTCCTCTTCCAGTCCAGCTCTCTGCTGTGGCCCGGGAAGGCAGTGGAGGATGGCCCAAGTCCTTGGGCCCTGCACCCACACGGAAGACCAGGAGGAAGTACCTGGCTCTTGGCTTCGGATCGGTACAGCCCCGGCATAGTGGCCATTTGAGGGGTGAACCAACGGAAGGAAGACCTTTCTCTCTGTCTCTCTTGCACTGTCCAACTCTGTCAAATAAAAAATAAAGAAATTCAGCCGCACGCAGTGCCGACGGCCTGTGTGGGGCGTGGGGCACACGCAGGAGTGGGCACCAGGGAACCCTGCCCCTCCTGTCGCACCGTGGGCCCATCTCCTCTGCCCTGGCCGCAGCCCCGCAGCCCAGGCCAGCCGCAGAGCTCTGCCACCTCTGCCCACTCACGTGCCAGCTCCTCGTGTGTCTGCCTTCAGAGGCCCGGGGCCTGCGTCTCCCCACTGCCCTGGGCTGGCCAATCACCCGCACTTTTGTGTCCCCTCGCTGGCCTCTCCTCTCACCATCAGGCATCCTCCCGCCAGCTCTGGCCCTTCCCCCCCACCCCCAGGCACATCCTGCCCAGCGACCGTGACACCTGCCCCAGGCCTGGGCCCCAGCCAGGCCCAGCCTGTCCCTCGAGCCCCCTCAGGCCGGCTGCAGGTCAGGGGCCAGGCACTCCACCACCTCTGAAGTCAAGCCATGCACTTCGGTGAGTGGAGGCCCGCGGGGCTGCTCCCGGAGGGGCAGCCGAGGCAGCAGCTGGGGGCTGGGGTCCTCCTGCCCCAGTGGACATGACCTCCCTGCTGCACCACATTGGCAAGGTCCTGGTGTCCCCGGGACTGGAAGGCACCTGCTGAGGCCAAGCCCACCCCAGTCGGTCCCCCAGGGCTCTGAGCCTGACCCTAAGACTGCACGCTCCTCAGTGCATGGAATCTTTTAAAGATTGGCTTGTTTGTTTGAAAGAGAGAGGGAGAGAGGGAGGGAGGGAGGGAGAGAGGGAGAGAGGGAGAGAGAGATTCTTCCAACAGCCAGGGCTGGGCCAGGCAGAAGCCAGGAGCCACGGACTCCACCCTGGTCTCCCATTCGGGTGGCAGAGGCCCAAGTACCCAGACCATCCTCTGTGGCCTCCCAGACGTATCAGCAGGGAGCTGGACCTGAAGGGGAACGGCCAAGGCTTGAACCCGCAGTGTTCTTGACCGTTTGTAACCCTGTGCAGCTCAGTGGCCATGGAGGCCTGCTGGGTCCAGCGGGCAGCACAGTGGGCGGCTCCCCAGGGTCTGCAGTCACTGCCCTGGGTCTCCACTCACAGAGCAGCCCCTGCCGTGGGAGCCCTGCGGCCCTGGAAGCCTGCCCCGCCCCGCCCCCAGCCTGGGCACGGCCTGTTTCCGGCACTGGTGGCCCAGGCGGGACCTTCCCGGCAGTGACGGGGGACAGCGCGCGTCTGCCAGCGTGGAGCTGCCACCCTCACCCCGAGATAAGGGCGCCCCGAGACAGGCGGGCGGTCGAGGTCATCTTAAAGCTGGACCCGCTTAAAAACCTGAGTAACATTGAGCGTCGCATTCCTGAAGCTAAAAATAACCGCGCAAGGCGACGTTTCCTGGTGCGCGTCCCAGCCAAGAACTTTTGTGGCTGCCAATCCCAGCGCTCCGCACAGCGCAGACAGGAAAACACGTCCTCTCCCAGACAGGGGCTTCTGGGAACGGCCGCGGCCGCCGCGACCTCTCGTAACCTCCACCTCGGTGGCTTCACCGAGGCCCTGGCGGCCGGTGAGCCTGGGCGTGGCTCTCAGCCTGGGATCCCCTCCGCGGCGAGGCCCCCGTGCCACCCAGGCCCTGGGAAGGAAGATGTTCCGGCACCACGGGCATGGCCTGCGGGGTGATGGAGGCTGCAGCCAGAGCACTAAATGGGGCCTCGGGGTCACACCGATGTTGCACAATCCTCCCAGGACTGGACGGGAAACGGAAAGTGTGAAAAGCAAGAGGCCGGGGGCCAGAGCAGGTCAGCTGGACACTCAGCAGTGTGCCTGGGGCACAAGGACAGGGACAGAGAGAGAGAAGACAGAGAGAGACAGAGACAAGGTCAGAGACAGAGCAGAAGAGACAAAGACACGGAGGGACAGGCATGTAAATTCAGCCCGCAGAAGCTCGCTGCCCAGGGCAATGCAGATCCATTTGCAGCCTGCATGGACGAGAGGGACGAGGGGTGACCCAGGACCCCGCCTGCCCTCACCCAGACAAGACCAAGTCCCTGGAGGTGAACCTCTGTGCAGATGGGAGGTGGGTGCTGGAGACCCCTCCCCAGCAAGACGCAGGGCCCAGCAAGTGCCCCACACCCCAGCCCTGAGTGTGAGGGTCCCGGGCTAGGCTATCACCAGGTCCCCTGGCCCAGCAGGAGGCGGTGCCCCGCACCCAGCCCTGGGCGTGAGGGTCCCGGGCTAGTCTGTCACCAGGTCCCCTGGCCCAGCAGGAGGCGGTGCCTCGCACCCAGCCCTGGGCGTGAGGGTCCCGGGCTAGGCTGTCACCATGTGCCCTAGCCCGACGATCTCGTGTACCTGTACTTCTGAAACCTTTTACTCTGTACCGGGGTGTGGAGCCTGGATCACCTGGGGGTCCTGCCAGCGCTGACCCCTGAGCCCTGGGCCTCTGCTGAGAGGTGGATGTCACAGGGCCTGGACTTGAGCCCTCCAAAACCTGGGTCCCTTCCCCCTGTTTCGGCACTGCTTCTCCTTGGGGGCCCCGGGGGCGGGCTCAGGGACACCTGTGGGCGCTTGGTGACACTTCCGCATCGTTTCTCACCTCCCTGAGACCATGCTGGGCGGTGTGTGGGCGTCCTTGGGACAGGAGGAAGTGAGGCGCAGGCGGGCATGGAGGAGCCGGCAGGGCCAGGATCGGCACTGTCCTTGGCGGGGCTGGTGCCATGGCGGAGACAGGACCCCGTCCACTTTCTGCACTGTGGCTGCTCGTGGGGCCGGTGCTGTGGCAGGGATGGGGGGTGCTCCATGTGCTGCTCTGTACCCCGGCCAGGGACCCTCTGCTCTCTCCAGGCTGCCTCCTGCACCCCATGGGGCCTCACGGGGCTTTGTGCCACTCTCAGCCCACAACTGGCCCAGAAGCTGGGTTTGGGGAGGAGCCAAGACCCCTCTGCCCCAGTGTCTCAGCAACACCTGGGGCCCGTGTGTCCCCCACTCTGTCCACTGCGGCCCTCCTTGGCTGACCTCGTGGGTGAGCAGGGACGGCAGTGAGGAGTCTGGGGGCGGATGAGGGCACAGCACCAAGCCCAGACCAGTCCTCCTTGGCCACTGCCCCTTGCCCCTCCGTCCTGTGGCACAGTCAGGCCCCCGAGTGATGACGGCCTGGGCTCTCCCCCAGGGGCTGCTGCCCCCACACAGACACTGCCTCTGGGCACATGCAGGGGGCAGGCAAGGGCGCCTGGGGAGAGAGGGGGCCCTGGGTACCCCCCTGTGAGGGCCCGCCCACCCCACCATCTTGTCCAGGCAGCTGCATCCCCGACTCTTCTGCTTGCTTCCTCTGGTGGCCTGGGGCCCCCTCACCCCTCAGGGAGGGGAGGGCCAGCTCAGCCACCGCTCTCGGCTGGGGAAGAGCAGAAATCAGCCCCACGATGCCCCTTGTGGCTCCCACTGTCCGGTCACTCTCCTCTGCTCTAAATAGACTTTAAGTCAGAAAATCAAACACATCCAGCGGTGACCGGCCGTGGCCAGCAGCTCTGAGCACGGCGTGGGGCCCAGGCCCTCCGTGCCCGGGGCCTACTTTCCCAGCCAAGACCAAGCGCCCAGGGGAAGGGAGGAACCAGGCGAGGTTTCTGGATTTTGCTTTCTCCGCTGACTCCCGGAGCTGGGGGAAGGGGCACTTGTGAGCCTGCAGGCTGGCAGGGAGCCCCGGGGGCAGCTGGGCCCCACCTTGGCTGTGGCTGGGAGTGGCCAGGGGATGCTGCCCGGGAGACCCGGACCTCTGCGGAGCCTGGTTCTCAGACCCCACAACCTGCAGTCGGGCAGCAGGAAGCTCCCGGTGCGTAATGAGCTTCCGCAGACACAAAGGACAGGAGAGGACCTGGCTCAGGGTTAGGGGACACTCAGTCCCCACGCTGTCCCTTGGATGCACCTGCACAAGGCCAGAGCCACTTCCTGGCACGGCAGGGCCACTCCTGCTCAGACATGCGGGGTCCCCAGGACACAGTCAGAATCCCCGCTTTAACAGATGCGGGGCACGCGCGCTCCCGCGGCTTTGAGCCACTGACGGGGGCGCGGGCTCCCGTGGGCCCGAGAAGCTGCGCCAGCGACCTGCGGACAAGTGTCAGACCGCAGAGACTGCTGTGGGGAGGCTTCCGGGGGACCCACTGGGGTCCTCGCGCCATGTCTCCCCGGCTCCCGCGCTGCGCCGCCCGCATCTCCCCTGCTCCCCAGGATCCGCACCGCTGGTGGCCTCGCCACGGTTCTGCTGCGCAGCGGCTCCGCTCGTTCCAGCTGTGCGGACGGACGCTGCAAGGATACTGGCCCGCGGCACCCGCCGCGGATGAGGAGTGGAAGAGCAGGCGCGGGGACCCGGCTGCCACCTCCTCCTTCCTCCATCGAAACTGGGTCAGGCGGGGGTGCGTGCCGGGAGGGGACGCGCAGGCTGAGCAAAGCTGGGCTGCGGACTGCAGGCTGCAGGGCGAGCGCCGCAGGATCTGCTCCACGGGCGGTGCAGGCGCTGGGGCTGGAGACACAGGACGCAGGCACCGCCTCTGTCCTCCAAGCTGAGCTGTTTTTTTTCTGCGCTGCCCGGAGCTGGTCAGAGGCCCTGGGGAGACCAGCCCCCTGCTCCAGGGCACAGCTCTTGGAGGGGTCCTCAGGGAAGGGTGCAGACAGCAATCGCCAGGGACACCACAGGGGAGGGTGGCACTCTCCCTGGCACCGGTTCCTGGTGGATGTGAGTCTCATCTTGGAGGGGGCAGGCAGGGGCAAGGCCACCACCCGAGAAATCAGAGCAAAGTGACACTGCTGTTTGGGGTCCAGGCCTCAGCCCTTGGTAGGTGACGGGCGGGGGGCAGGTCCTGGGGGCCAGGGGTCCGAGTACCCAGGCAAGGCAGGCTCGGGGGGCGGTGGCAGAGGACGCATCCTAGGGTGGCAGGTCTTTGCAGATATCAAGTTAAGGACCCTGGGACAAGGGAGCCCCGAATCCAACCACGGAAGTCCTTTTTTTTTTTTTTTTTTTTTTTTAACGGCAATCCAATAGTTTTTTTTTTAAGTGAATGAGTGAATGAATTGTTTTCCATATTTTTTAAAGGTTTATTTATTTATTTGAAAGGTGGAGTTACAGAGGCAGAGACAGAGGGAGAGAGAGAGAGAGAGAGGTCTTCCACCCACTGGTTCACTCCCCAAATGGCCACAATAACCAGGGCTGGGCCGAAGCCAGGAGCCTGAAACTTCCTCTGGGTCTCCATGTGAGCGCAGCGTCCAAAGACTTGGGCCATCTCACATTGCTTTCCCAGGTGTATTAGCAGGGAGCTGGATCGGAAGTGGAGCAGCTGGGTCTTGAACTGGCGCCCATATGGGATGCCGGCACTGCAGGCGGTGGCTTCACCTGTTATACCACAGCACTGGCTGCAAGTCCTTTAAAAGACTAAGGCAATGGGTCGGCACTGTGGTGTAGCAGCTAAAGCCACCACCTGCAACACTGGCATCTGCTGCACTTCCGATCCAGCTCTCCGGTATGGTCCAGGAAAGCAGTGGAAGATGGCTCAAGTCCTTGGGCCTCTGTACCCACATTGGGGGCCCAGAAGAAGCTCCTGGCTCCTGGCTTCAGATGGGCCCTGCTCTGGCATTTGTGGCCATGTAGGGAGTGAACCAGTGAATGGAAGACCTCTCTCTGGGTGTGTCCCGCCCCCTGCCTCTCCCTCTCTGTAACTCTGCCTTCCGAATAAATAGATCTTAAAAAAAAAAGACTACTACGAGACAAAGTGAAGGAGCAGTCACAGGAAGCTGTGGTGGTGGACACTGGAGCTGGCAGCCACAGGCACAGGGCGCCAGGAGCCTCTGGAAGCCAGAATGGGCAGGAGGGAGCGAGGCCCGAGACCTGGGACCGACTGCATCTTCAAGGCGACTTCAAGCCCAGGTGCTCCGAGTCTGGTGGGCGGGACCTCTGTCTCCGGCCGAGAGAGCTGCCCTCCATCCCGACAGTGCGGCCCTGCCCTGGGCAGGATGCACTCCTCTCAGGGCTGTGGGCTGTGGGCCTCCCGTGGGCGGCTGTGTGGACAGGGTGGGGCGGCCGTGCCACCAGTACCTGGGCTCCGGAGCTGCGTGTCCTCCAGCTCTCGAGCTGTCACTGTGGTCATGGCTGCGGCGCTCTGAGCATTTATTTATCTGGGATAGAGAGACAGACAAAAATAGAGCTCCTACCCACTGGGTCACTCCTCAAATGCGGAGCTCCATCCCAGTCTCCGTGTGGGGGGTAGGGACCACCACGCTGCCTCCCAGGGTCTGCATTAGCAGGAGTGGCTCAGACTCTGCTCTGTAGGACTCACGGCGCCCGGCTGTGCCGCCTCCTCTGCTCCTAGCCGCGGGCTCCTCCTGCTGTCACGTTCTTGCCTCTCTGATGCCCTAGAGGTGACTTTCCCGGACCTGGCTTCCATCTCGCCGAGTCTTTCTTTAGCTCTGTCTCACTGCAGTTATCAAACCGCTCAGGTTCTGTAGAGTTGCCACTTGATTTTAACCCGTTGTGTATTTATCCCATTTGCTGTAGTGTTCATTCCTAGAAATGCTACTGGGTCTCTTCCAGTTTGGTCTGAACCCCACTTTGTTCCCATGCGTTATTCCTATTTAAGCCCCGTCTGTCTCCTTTTATTTTATTTTATTATTATTATTATTTTTTGACAGGCAGAGTGGATAGTGAGAGAGAGAGACAGAGAGAAAGGTCTTCCTTTTTGCCGCTGGTTCACCTTCCAATGGCCGCTGCAGCCGGCACATCTCGCTGATCTGAAGCCAGGAGCCAGGTGCTTCTCCTGGTCTCCCATGGGGTGCAGGGCCCAAGGCCTTAGGCCATCCTCCACTGCCTTCCCGGGCCATAGCAGAGAGCTGGCCTGGAAGAGGGGCAACTGGGATAGAATCCAGCACCCCAACCGGGACTAGAACCCGGTGTGTCGGTGCTGCAAGGAGGAGGATTAGCCTGTTAAGCCACGGCGCCGGCCCCGTCTGTCTCCTTATGCACACCTGGCTTCCACACGGGCCCTGAAACCCTGCAGCTGCTGTAGCTCTTAGCAGGCTGGGTGCCTGTGCAGAAAGCAGGTCCATTCAGCTCGCAGCTGGAGAGCGACCACTCAGCTCTGGGGCCAGCCCCCTGGCCACGGCGCAGCGGGGAGACCCTGTGGCAGCCCAGGAGCCGGCAGGAGCCTGGGGACGCACAGGCTGTTTTCCGAACAACCCACCCTCCAGGCCCTGACTCCTGCCAGGCCCAGGCACTCCCCCGGCCAGTGTGAACCTGCTCATGGGGGTGGCGCCCTGTGACCCCTCGCCTCACACTGAAACTTCCCATCCCCTCTGGACATCGCTGGGCAGGGACCCGGCTTCCAGCACAGGAGCCTCCGGGGCCACAGGCTCACCCTAAGGTGGAGGGCACGGTCCTTTATGTGGGAAGGGTCTCTGTTAGACTTTCCCCACATAATGTGGGAGCTGTGTGTGTGTGCACATGTGTGTGTGGGGGGGGCCAGCTGTGCTGCACAGCAAAGACAGGGAAGCACCTGTGGTCTGCCATCACGGGGCACAGCGTGCCCGGGCGCATTTGCTCTGTGAAGCCGTGGACTGCAGTTGCTCTTCCCCGTGGCTGTGCCTCCTCTGTCCCTGTTCCCTCCTCACAGCACCTGGGACCTGGCTCCGTCCCCGACAGGCTCCGCCCTCACAGGGATCCCACTCGGCGGGGACAGATGGTCGCCCGGCCCTGGCCCTGTGTTCCCACGGCAACGCTGTGCACAGAGCTCAGGACCTTGTCTCACCGGCAAAGACATCCAGACCCACAGGCGGCCACACCACAGGGAGGGGGCGGTGACTGTCGCAGAGGAGAGGGGTGGGCAGGGGCTGGGAGGCGGGAGGCCCCCACCTGAGGGACGGGAAAGGCGCAGTCACAGTGCCGTCAGCTGATCGGCACTGCAGGACACGCAGTGATAAAAATAACTCCAATCCTGCACACACAGAGCTGGCAGCCAGGCAGCAGCATCTGCCCCGGTGGCGCTCTGGGGACGAGTTCTCCTCGTGCCCGCCTCACACGGTCCCCGAAGGCCTCGCTCCCAGCGGCCTGGCCAGCCCCAGGTGGTGCCTCCGCCCCCAGGCAGTCCTCGCAAAGCGTGTACCTCTGGCGGTCCCCGGAGTCCCCAGGAGGATGCTCAGGGCTGGGATCAGACCAAAGAAGCCGAGGGTCTTCGCTGCCCTGGCCGCGGCTGCCCTCGCCTACCCAGTCGGCGTCCCAGTGCCCTGGGTCCCCGGGTGGGGGTGATCTCTGGTTGGGACTTCGTGCTTCTCAGCACCTTCTGCTACTCCCAGTGGTGTGGCTGGGGTGGGGGTGGAAGGCAGATTCCTGGGCTGGCTAGCTGGGCGGGGGTGGGGAACAGGGACTCCTCTGCCCGGTGTCCCCCTGTCCCAGCGTTGCCCCTTGACCTCGGTGTCCGGGCATCAGCAGGGCCTCCGACGGTCCCCTCCCCCAACACATTCTGACTTCGGCTAGGGGCACTGGGCGTGGCTGCCCACAACCTCCTCTCCCGCCTTGGCCAGGGCCTCTTGGGGGCAGCAGGAGGAGTGTGGGTGTGGGCCTGACCTAGGGTCCAGCGCTGCACGCGAGGCTTGCACCTCGGCAGTCGGAGCGACGGCGCAGTGACCGCACCTCTGAATCCCGGGTCGTGCCCCTTCCCGAAAGCTGCAAAGCCGGGAGGGCAGCTCCGCGCTCTGGAGGGAGCAGGGGCCAGGGGTTCTCAACTCACAGGATGGAGACACGCTTACTGCAGAGAGTGAGACCCCCAGACAGGCGAGCGTGCGTCACTCAGACATCGGCTCATCCGCATCCACACCTTGTGGAAACGGGGTTCCCTCCGCGGGGGGAGCCGTGGAGACGGGCTCCCTGCATGTGAGATGCAGCGGGAACGAGGTTTGCTCCTTGCAAGGGGCTGCCACCCCGCTGTTCTCAGCTAGGGGTCCTGCAGCCTTTCGGGTGGCGGCAACAGGTAGCGGAGTGGGCACTGTGAAAGGTCGCGGCGTCCCACCGTGGCGCTCAGCAGGCGTCCGAGGAAACAGCCCACGGTCAGTGCGCCTCGCTCCCTCTCACCTCTGTGCTCACCTGCACACAGCCACTCTGCACGCCTACCCCGCTGCTTCCTGGGTGCAGATGATGAAGGCAGCGTGTGTTTAACGACCTCAGCTCCCATCCCCAGACGGCTGCGGGAGGCCAGGCTCCGAGGCCCCTCTCCGCCCACCATTGCCTGTGCCCGGCTGGCTCCTGCCGTCAGAAGGGTACCGGCATCATGGGTGGAAAGTGGTCTCCCGCTAGAATTTGCACTCCTAATGCCTGGGCATTCCCCACGTGGCGGTTGGTGGCGTGGGGACGTTTTGCCGCCTGTAATCGGGAACATCCCCCAGCACCAGGTCCTGCAACTCGGATTTGACTGTGGTGGTGCCGGGACCCACGGGAAAGCCGGGCACACGCCTCACGGGCACCCCTCCTGAGCAAGAACACTGATCGCCCATCAGCTCCTCTAGGGCAGTAGAGGCTGCTGTGGGGTGGCGCCTGTGTCAGGGACACGGGGTGCGTCCTTCCTTTGGCCTTGTAGTTCTGAGTGTACCAACAAGGGACGTGTCTGGAAAGCTGGCGAGTCCAGCCCCATCCTGAATTCCTTTGCCATCCTACAGTGTCTGCGGGGTGTTTTCGTCACACAAACATCCTTAGTTCCTTCTTTAGGTCCTAACCCTAGCAGCTCTTGTCCTGCCTCTGTCCTGAGAGCACTTCTTCGCTCCTGGGGGTATAAACTCGGCGCTGACTTAGCCCTGGGCGGAGGTCATTTTGCTCTCACTTCTCTGGGACCGGGGTTCTGAGCCTGGTGTTGGGGAGCAGCTCGGAGGGGCTGTGTGGTGCCGGATGATGCTATTCCCATGTCAGGAGCTGGGGAACCAGCTCAGAGAAGCCCCCTTTGCAGGTGACAGTGGCAAATGCCAGCAGACAGGGCCCTGTCTCAGATGGGCTGTCCTCGTCCCCTGGGCCTCCTGCATGGACACAGGACAGGGCGAGCCTGGGCCGATGGACACAGGACAGGGCGAGCCCGGGCCAATGGACACAGGACAGGGCGAGCCCGGGCCGATGGACACAGGACAGGGCGAGCCCGGCCGACCCATCCAGTCCCTGCTTTGTCAGGCTCGGTGCTCTCAGGGCACCATGGTGCTGGCGCAGCCCCTCCTTTGCAAGGTGCCCCCGCTCTGTGTGTCACACACTGTACCCATCCGCCCTCTGAGTGGCTTCCGTGCTGCAGCCACCGTGGCCAGGCTGCGGACCTGGGCCTTGAGATACCTCCTTGAGACCCCTACTCCACTGCAATCGGTGCGGGCCTCGCGGGCAGGCCGACTGCCGGGTCACGTGGTTACTCTGCGTTTAGCTTTCTGAGCAGGCTCCACGCCAAATCCTGCCAACAGGGGAGTCCGGGTGTCCACATCCTCACCAACACGTGCTTGGAATGTAAACCTCTCTGTGGGATGGGGAGGGGGCCATCACGTAGGGGGTGTCAGGCCGGCCGACTGAGGAGTCGTAGGGGCGGGGGGCACGGCCTTGCCGCCCCAGGATTGCACAGAGTGCCCCCAGCAGAGGACAGGACCCGGCCACAGACGCCCCCTCCTCAGAGCGCCGGACCTGTGGTGCTGAGTGACGGCCCACGCGCGGGCGTGCACGCCCACTTGCTCAGAGACGCTGCGCCTCTCCAAGCTGCATGCGGTTTGCATCTTCTTGACAAGACGTCTCAAGTACTGGGGCGCTGTTCCATTTGTGGTGGCTTTGTCCCCACCGTGGCCCCGTGGGCAGCAGGGTCCCGGCGCCTCTTGCCCTGTGTGTTCCCATCTCTGAGGCCGGGAGGGAGGCCGACTGGCCACGCGCACCCCAGGCCCTGACCCTGCAGCTGGGAGCGCAGCGTCCCCTTCCGCCCCCACAGGTGGCTCCTGTGCAAACCCGGGCGCAGGAGAGACGCCAGGGCACTGGGCAGCCGTGGGGACGCGGCAGAACGGAAACAGCCCGTGGGCACACGCGGGAGAGGTCCCGGCAACCTCAGGGCCAGCTGCGGCTGGGCGGCGAGTGCGTCTCTCCGCCTGTACTTTGCAGGTTCCTGAGAAGAGCCATCAGGTTGTGATACAACAGAAACGCGGCCACGGCGGGCGCCCTGGCCGCCTGTGGCTCTGCCCTGGTGGAGCGCACAGCCGCCCTGGCGGGCTCCTGTGGGCAGCCTCCAGGGCGCACGAGGCCTGGCCGCTTAGACCTGCTGGGCGACCACACCCGGGCTAAGTCAAGGGCACCGCCCATTGATCACTGCCCTGCCCAGTCACTCCCCGCAGAACCCCGCAGCCAGAAGCGAGCTGGTCCCGGGACATCACCCTGCCAGACGCCCCTCAGCCACATGTCAGACGCCTCCGGCTGCTCCTGGGCTGGCGTTCAGCGATCCTTTTAGGAAAATCAAACTCGGAGGCCAGTATTGATCTGCTGGTTTGTTGTGCCTGCTTCCTGACGGATGATTCACCCGGAGTCGCGTTCGCATCACAGATTCCTCCACTCCCATGCATCAGGCAAATGGACACAAAGGTTTAATCTGCCGGGAGCCGGAGCCGCCCGCTCCACGCCCGCGGGACTCCTGCCAAGGGGCTTCCCCCACCAGGAGCCCCCTGGGGCGAGGGGAGAGCTGCTGCGTGAGCGAGGCCACGTCTCCGGGGTGTCCCTGAGCGTCTGACTCCCTGGCAGCCCGGGGAGCAGCCGGTTTTGCTGACTCCTGGAAGACAGGCTGCATTTGTGGGGCTGCCGACAGAAAGGCCAGGCGGGACGTGCGTGTGGCGCCCAGGCCTGAGTCACAGCCGTGCTGTGGGGAGAATAGCCCCGAGCTGGGGGCGCCTTGTCGGGGGTGCTAGGTCCTGCGTCCAAAGCTTCCGCGAGGCGAACTCCCCGCCCAGCTTCACAGAGCAGCAGGAGACCCGGCGAGTGCTCACGGGCTGAGCGCCCGGCTTGGACACAGGTGCCTAATGGGCCAGTCCCCCAGCTGCGGGAAGTCTGGCCTTCCTCTCCGTGAGGGAGCAGGACGGTAGTGGACCCCACACACTGGCCGTGGGGGCCTGCGAAGTCTTAGCAGGGGGTTGTGCACCTGTGGGTGGGACCATGGCTTCATCCCTGACCATGGGAGGGCTGCTCCTGCCTCATTCTGTCCTGCACACTTGAAATCAGTTCAGGGGCCGGCGCTGTGGCACAGCGGGTTAAAGCCCTGGCCTGAAGCACCTGCGTCCCAGATGGGTGCTGGTTCTGGTCCCGGCTGCTCCACTTCTGATCCAACTCTCTGCTATGGCCTGGGAAAGCAGGAGAGGATGACCCAAGTGCTTGGGCCCCTGCACCTGCGTGGGAGACCCAGAAGAAGCTCCTGGCTCCTGACTTCGGATCAGCTCAGCTCCGGCCAATGCAGCCACTTGGGGAGTGAACCAGCACATGGAAGACCTCTCTCTGTCTCTACCTCTCTCTGTAAATCTGTCTTTCAAAGAAATAAAAATATATCTTTAAAAAAAAAATCAGTTCAGTAGCCGCCCCCATCTGTGCTTTCACTTTCCACCCTCTCAGTGACCCTGAGTCACAGAAAATTCTAGAAGTAAGCAATGTGCAAGTTTTAAGTCACACAGGTCCCACACCATCCTGCCAGGGGCAAGACTCACCCCTTCCCCCACTGGGTTCACGCTCTGTGCACTCCTGCCCGTCAGTCATGACAAACATGGCCAGTTAGGTTCTGATGTTCAGCACCCTGACAGGGCAGCCTGAGGCTCCACACAGAGCCTGCAAGGACTGCCTCCCTCCCCTCGCCACGGACGGGGGTCTCCCCCCACCACAGGGGCATGGGTCTCCCCCCACCACAAGGGCATGGGTCTCCCCCCACCACAGGGGTATGGGTCTCCCCCATCACCACACAGACATGGGTCTCCCCCACCACCACACAGACATGGGTCTCCCCCCTCACCACACAGACATGGGTCTCCCCCCTCAACACACAGACATGGGTCTCCCCCCTCAACACACAGACATGGGTCTCCCCCCACCACCACACAGACATGGGTCTCCCCCACCACCACACAGGCAGGGGTCTCCCCCACCACCACACAGACATGGGTCTCCCCCACCACCACACAGACATGGGTCTCCCCCCCTCACCACACAGACATGGGTCTCCCCCCTCACCACACAGACATGGGTCTCCCCCACCACCACACAGACATGGGTCTCCCCCCCTCACCACACAGACATGGGTCTCCCCCCTCACCACACAGACATGGGTCTCCAACCTCACCACACAGACGTGGGTCTCCCCCCTCACCACACAGACATGGGTCTCCCCCCACCACCACACAGACATGGGTCTCCCCCCTCACCACACAGACATGGGTCTCCCCCCTCACCACACAGACATGGGTCTCCCCCCTCACCACACAGACATGGGTCTCCCCTCTCAACACACAGACATGGGTCTCCCCCCTCACCACACAGACATGGGTCTCCCCCCACCACCACACAGACATGGGTCTCCCCCCTCAACACACAGACATGGGTCTCCCCCCTCACCACACAGACATGGGTCTCCCCCCACCACCACACAGACATGGGTCTCCCCCACCACCACACAGGCAGGGGTCTCCCCCACCACCACACAGACATGGGTCTCCCCCACCACCACACAGACATGGGTCTCCCCCCCTCACCACACAGACATGGGTCTCCCCCCTCACCACACAGACATGGGTCTCCCCCACCACCACACAGACATGGGTCTCCCCCACCACCACACAGACATGGGTCTGCCCCCTCACCACACAGACATGGGTCTCCCCCCTCACCACACAGACATGGGTCTCCTCCCTACCACACAGACATGGGTCTCCCCCCTCAACACACAGACATGGGTCTCCCCCCTCACCACACAGACATGGGTCTTCCCCCTCACCACACAGACATGGGTCTCCCCCACCACCACAGGGGTATGGGTCTCCCCCCACCACCACACAGACATGGGTCTCCCCCACCACCACAGGGGTATGGGTCTCCCCCCACCACCACACAGACATGGGTCTCCCCCCTCACCACACAGACATGGGTCTCCCCTCTCAACACACAGACATGGGTCTCCCCCACCACCACACAGACATGGGTCTCCCCCCTCACCACACAGACATGGGTCTCCCCCCACCACCACACAGACATGGGTCTCCCCCCTCACCACACAGACATGGGTCTCCCCCACCACCACACAGACATGGGTCTCCCCCACCACCACACAGACATGGGTCTCCCCCCTCACCACACAGACATGGGTCTCCCCTCTCAACACACAGACATGGGTCTCCCCCCTCACCACACAGACATGGGTCTCCCCCACCACCACACAGACATGGGTCTCCCCCCTCACCACACAGGCAGGGGTCTCCCCTCTCACCTCACAGACCTGGGTCTCCCCCCTCACCACACAGACATGGGTCTCCCCCACCACCACACAGACATGGGTCTCCCCCACCACCACACAGACATGGGTCTCCCCCCTCACCACACAGACATGGGTCTCCCCCACCACCACACAGACATGGGTCTCCCCCACCACCACAGGGGTATGTGTCTCCCCCCTCACCACACAGGCAGGGGTCTCCCCTCTCACCACACAGACGTGGGTCTCCCCCCTCACCACACAGACGTGGGTCTCCCCTCTCACCACACAGACATGGGTCTCCCCCACCACCACACAGACATGGGTCTCCTAACATCATCATCATAAGGTGAGTAGAGCAGTTAGATTCTGAGAGACAGGAGCCCACACTCAGGTGGCTTCTGCTACAGTACTGTCACAGCGGTTGCATTTTACTGGTTACCGCTCATCTCTTCCTGCCTAATTTCTAAGGTAAACGTATGCTATGTGCACCTGCACAGGGAAAGCTCGGCAGCTGCAGGGCTCCGTGCCGTCCAGGTTCAGGCATCCCGGGAGCCTTATCATGGTGGCCCTGAGAGAAACAAATCCTTAACCCTGCATCTGGGAGCCGCGTGCTCTCCGGACAGCTGGCCCTAAAAGGTCCCTCTCACTGCCAGAGCATGAGTGGCCAGTGTTCTTGTCAAGTGGCCAGGCGGTCGTCCCTCCGATGACCGCTGCAAGTCACCAGGAGGGCAGGGGCTGGGGCAGGGGCAGAGCTACAAGGGGAGCCTGCCCGGGACTGATTCCCGAGTGCCACCAGCACGGGGAGTGGGGGCGGGAGCTGGAGGGCCACTCGTCCTGTGTGGGGTTGCAGTCACCAGCAGCTTGGGCTGGGCTGCCCAGCGGCTTTGATGCTGTTGAATCATCGCTGGTGGAGCTGCCTGCCCGGCAGAAGCCCGGCGCCCCCACACTGTGACCCCCTGATGAGGTGAGCACGGAGACCCACGCCCCCACACTGGAGGGGCTGTGCCCCCCAACCCCGAGGACACTGCTCGGGAGCCTCTGCGCCAGGCCCGCCCTTCTCATCTCTTGCCCAGGCCACTCCCCAGAGGCCGCAGAGAGCGGCTGGCGAGGCTGGGAGGGGCTGCTCGCAGCTGCACACCTGGACCCCACAGGTCTCTGCAGGGAGCTGCTGTGGGGCGTGGAGCGCTGACCTTGCGAGCTGCCTGTGGGCTGAGTGCAAGCGACACTCACCTCTCCCTTCAACCGGCAATAAAAAAGGGGAAATGGGGACCCCACCCTGTCCCAGACAGGATGGACTGGCAGGGGCTGGCTTGCCCTCCCTGCCCAAAGCAAATAAACCACTGACCACACGCACAACCAGGGCTCCCAAGATGCTGGGTACCAGGCAGCAAAGAGCTGTGACCCCACGAAACAGGAACAAGCGAAATGAGACCTCCGGCTCCGGGCCACTACCCGCAGAGCGGTTCCACGCCTCAGCGCCGGGAGGGGTACAGGTGGACCCAAAGGGTCCCGAGTCCAGGGCGCTGAGCACCTGGTGAGAACAAGGCTGCTCCAGTTTGCAGGATGGAGAGAGGAGAGAGCTGCCGGGAGGGACCCCAGGGAGACGCAGAGCAAATAGAATTCATAGTTAAAAACCTGCCCCGCCGGACCCCCGCCTCCCTGGGGCACTGACAGCTTCCCTGGGGAATTCCGCCACACGTTTAAGGAAGAGCTAACACTAAGTCCACGGAAAACTCGTCCAGGAAGCGGAAAGCAGGGCGTCGTTCCTGTCATTCATGGGCCGGCGTTATTCCGCACGGAAACGGAGATATCACGAGAAGAGAAAACGCAGACCAGTGTCCCTCAGGGACGTGGACAAAGCATTCTGGGGCCGGCACTGTGGTGTAGCAGGCAAAGCTGCCAGTGCTGGCATCCCACATGGGTACCATTTCGTGTCCTGGCTGCTCCCTTTCCCATCCGGCTCCTGCTAACAGCCTGGGGAGAGCAGGGGAAGACGGCTCAAGTGCTTGGGCCCCTGCACCCACGTGGGAAACCCGGATGGAGCTCCTGGCGCCTGGCCTTGGCCTGGCCCAGTGCTATTGTGGCTATCTGGGGAATGAACCAGCGGATGCAAGATCTCGATTTCTCTCTGTCTCTGTCTCTCTCCCTTTTACTCTGTAACTCTGCTTTTCAAAATAAATAAGTCTTTAAAAAAATTCTGCATGAACGTTTCAAGTTGAACCCAACAACATATGAGGAAGACAAGATGAGGGTAGTTCCCAGGAAAACAGAATTAAGTTAGATTTGTTTGGGCTCGGAAAAGTTGGCGCCCATGGAGAGCTTTTTCATAATACACCCTCCAGCCCAGTGCGGCGCCTGGCACACGCTGCGTCCCAGCGAAGGACTGAGCTCCGGCGCCCGGGAGCAGGGCAGAGCGTCCTCTCTGTCTGCTATGGCGCCGAAGTAGGGCAATTAGGAAGCAGAACGGGAGCATCAGGAGAAGAAAGGGAGGCACAGAGCTGTCTTTTGTTGCAGATGACAGGCTCATCCAGGCAGAAAATCGGACGGAACCGACAACAAAGGAGAAGCTGGCGGAACAAACGTGTGAGCTTAAGAGAGCTTCCGGACGAGATCAGTGCGCAGGCTCCGTCCGCCCTCCACACACTGCCAGCGCACCACTGCAGGACCAGGGCCAACGCACTGGCAGCGAGGATCCCGTATGAGCATCGGTTTGAATCCCGCCTGCTCCACTTCCCATCCACTCCCTGCTAAGGCACCTGGGAAGGCAGCGGAAGATGGCCCGAGTGCTTGGAACCCCACTCCCACGAGGGAGACCTGGATGGAGTTCCAGGCTGGCCATTGTGGCCATCTGGGGAGTGAACCAGCAGATGGAAAATCTCTGTCTCTCTCTCTGTAATGCTACCTTCCAAATAAATAAGTCACTTTTTAATGTATCAAAAAAGATCAGGGCACAAGAATCAATATTCTCTCTACAGACTATTGATGAACCACAAGAAGCTAAAGTGAAAGGAAACACCATTTATAATAACATACAAATGTTAAGTACTTAGAAATAAATCTGACCAAAGATGTATAAGTCTTGTAAATATCAAACAAGAAAACCGCTGAGAAAAGCTGCCGGGAGTCTACAGACACGGAAAGACGCCGTATTCTGAAGATGTGAATTGTCCCCACGCCGCACACACTCAATGCCGCAGTTAAACTCCCGAAAGCCCTCTTAGGTAGAACTTGACGAGCTCATGATAACACGCGTGGAAATGCAGATTGGTAAGAGCCGCACGGCTTTGACAGAGAGGACCGAGTGGAGGACAGGTTCTCCCAGGGCGCCAGGCTGTGCAGAGCGGTAGTAACCAGACAGAGGGCTCGCTCGAAGTCTGGAGAGAAAGCCCGCACACACCCCGGACGACCGGGTAGTAACAACAGCACGAAGGCAGTTCAGTGGGGAAAGGTCTTTTCAACAAGCAGCGTTGAACAACTGGATAATTGTGTGGGCGAAATGAACATGGTCTGTACCTCGTGCCACACACAAATGAAGGGAAAACACACACGGATGTAATGCAGGGCCTGCAGCTAGAGAAGACCTGAGTGACCTTGAGCTGGGCAGAGTTCTCAAACTCAACATCCAAATTGCTGGTGACCTGCACTTGCTCCTTCAAACTTCTGCTTTGCAAAAGGAATTTCCAAGAGAATGCAAACAGCAACACCCTGGACGGCAGTGCCTGCGAGCAGCGCCTGGGGTGAGACAGCCTGAGCGCCGGCTCCAGACCTCTGGAAGCTGACCAGACGCGGCACCAAGTGAGGCTCGTCCAGGACAACAGTCAGTGGTGGGGACAACGGAGGGCTTTGTGGCATTTTTGGCTTGCACCGTTCCTGTCTGCTTCGTCGCCTCCGCGGCTGGGAGACCGGCAACCTGAATCCCAGTGGAGGGCAGCAGCCTGGCGGCCAGTGCAGGCGACAGAGCCGAGGGAAGCTCCCGGGGAGTGCTGGCACCTGCCCGTCCGGTAGTGCACCTGCAGGGCTGCCCTTGTCTGATTGACTTGGAGCTCAGCTGCCAGGAACAGCATTTCCTCAGGAGGCTTTGTCAGAAAAGAAATCCAAAACGCAGCGGCAGCTGTTTGACACTGTGGCTGCCTCGGGAAATAGGTAACAGGGCAGAAGCCATAGACTAAGAGCAAGCTTCCAAGGAGAAGCCGGGGAAGGAGAAGTCGACGGCAGCGCCGGTGGATTCCTGGGCATCCGGGAGGCGGTGCACACACTGGGGAAGCCCCGGAAGCCTGTGTACTCGCCTCCTGCCAGTCTGAGGGCAGGTCGAGGCCTATGGCAGAGCAGCCGCCTGCCCCACAGAGCCCCACAGAGCCCCACAGCACAGATCTAGGGTTTGGTCAGCTCCAGGCTTAGGGAAACCCCTGTCCAGTCAGCTGACCGCTGAGGCCACAGAGTAGACACCTCCGTGGCTGCACGGGACACAGAACTAGTTCAGGAAGCCACTAACGCAACAACAAAATAGAAACAGCAGAGCCTGGCAAGAGAACCCAACTTCCAGGGCTGCAGCCTGTGTCACGCTGAATGCCACGTTCAAAGCCAGTCTTGGGGCCGGGTGCGAAGAAGCAAGGCAGCAGTCGGTCAGCAGCCCCTGCGTGAGGAATCCCAAACGGTGGGCTTGCGAGGCCCAGATGGCAGCTCAGCTCCTGAAACAAGGAACCAGCCCCGGACAGGCAGGGAGGCGCGCCCGGCCCGAGGGGGCAAGTTGCTGCGCCGGCCCTGCCCGGCGCCTACAGCCTGGACTCGGAGATCCGTGAGGCCCAGCAGGCTGACTTCCAGGTTGTCGGCTTCGCATGGCCTGAAGGTGATGTAAATACCCAGCCGTCCTTGGCAGAGGGAAGGTTCCCTGGTCCTGACTTTGCAGGAAAACATGAATAAGAAGTAAAAGAGAGGCCGGCGCTGTGGTGTAGCAGGTAAAGCCGTTGCCTGTAGTGCCAGCATCCCATATGGGCGCTGATTCAAATCCTGGCTGCTCCACTTCCGATCCAGCTCTCTGCTATGGCCTGGGAAAGCAGTGGAAGATGGCCCAAGTGCTTGGGCCCCTGCACCCATGTAGGAGACCCAGAGTTCCAGGCTCCGGGCGTCAGCCTGGTCCAGCCCCAACCATTGCAGCCCTCTGGGGAGTGAACCAGTGAATGGAAGACCTCCCTCTCTCTGTCTGTAGCTTGTGTTTGGGGCGATGAATGTTCTGTGTGTAGATGGTGGTGGTGTGGGCCACACAGAGTGCAGGCACAGAAGGCCGTCTTGTTACAGCTGAATGTTTATCTAGCTGTTACATTTGAAAGGCAGAATGGCAGAGAGAGAGAGAGAGAGACAGAGAGAGACAGAGGGTTTTCTATCCCCTGGGCCACTCCCCTCAGCCCTGCAATGGCCAGGGCTGGACCAGGCCAAAGCAGAGCCAGGCCCCTCCACGTCTCCCACGTGGGCGGCAGGGACCGAGGCCTGGAGCCGTCTCAGCTGCTTCCAGGTGGGCGTTGTCCGGGAGCTGGATCAGACGCGGAGGCAGGACACCAAGCCAGGCCCTGACTCCGGATGTGGGCTCCCCAAGCTCGGCTTAACCTGCCGCACCACGATGAGGGAGCCGGGGCTGGAAGCAGGCCAGCCCACGCCATCCCACAGCTCCTGGCCAGCGTGCAGACGCCAGACAGAACAGGATGGAAGCCCCTCAGACCAAGATTTGCCAGTGGACAACAAGACCCAGGTCTCGACAGAATCAGGTTAGAAAAGGCTGCGCTGACTGCCCTGGCTTCACAGTAGCCGATGAGTAACCACTGCACCTGCTCTCTGGAGACGATGCGGAAAAGACACAGACACCCCCGACCATGAGCCCACCGCGGCCTCTCTCTCTCTCTCCCCTAGCCCCTCCCCTTTGCAGGGGAACTCCTCATTTTCCTTTTTTTTTTTTAAATGGATTTACTTATTTATTTGAGAGCCAGAGTTACAGACAGAAGGAGAGAGAGAGAGAGAGAGAGAGAGAGAGAGAGAGAGGTCTTCCATCCACTGGTTCACTCCCCAAATGGCTGCAACAGCCAGAGCTGAGCTGAGCCAATCCAAAGCCAGGAGCCAGGAGTTTCTTCCGAGTCTCCCACGTGGGTGACAGGGACCCAGGCACTTGGACCATTTCCGCTGCTTTCCCAGGTGCATCAGCAGGAGCTGGATCAGAAGTGGAGCAGCCGGGACTCGAACCCATGCCCATATGGGATGCCGGTGTCGCAGGCGGAGGTTTAAGCTACTGCACCACAGCACAGGTCCCCTGGCTTCTTACAACAAGACCACTTCTTCCACCCTCAGCGCGTGTCCAGTGTCGGAAGTCGTCTTCGGCACCGGGACGTGAACCTGAGTTCACCTCCCTGTTTCCTTGCAGCCCCGCCAACCCCCTCCTCCCCAGCTTTTTAAAGAAAGTGCAAGGTACGTGAATTACATCTTAATTCCAGAATACTGTGAGAGGTCAGTGTTTCCAGGGACGGGGTACCCGTGATCAAGAGGACGTACCAAGGTCCTGCCTGGGCACTGCGCCTGCGTGGGGACTCCCTCAGGCCACAGCCTGGCCCTGCCCCAGCGCAGGGACGCCCTTGCATGGGGAGCGCCCGAGGCGGCTGCCCTTGGCCGGCTCCCAGCCCCAGCTGTACCCTCCAGGCTGCCATTGATCTCCAGTTCCGAGGATGCCCCATTTGCTGTTGACAGCGTGCGGCTGCACACGGGATTCCCCGGAGCAGACACCTGACTCCAGGACTGTGGGCCGAGGCTGCCCCAGCGCTGGGGGGGCAGGGCGCCAGCCCGGCTGTGCCTCCTCAGCACCCGCACTGGCCGTGTGGCTGGGTTCCCAGCTACATGGCTGGGGGTGCGGGAGCATGACAGAGGCCTCAGCCTGATGCGGCAGCTCAGGGCCCGAGGGTCGCCCGTCCTGAGCCCAGGCGGTCCAGGGTGGCTCAGCCCCACTCCAGACCGCAGGGCGCCCTGGCTGCCCTGGCTGGGATTGGGGCAGGAGTGGGGGCCGCCGCTCAGGAAGTCAGGAGATCCGAGGTCCAGACGGGCCAGTGTCAGAGGCAGGTCAGTCCCAGTCGCCAGCTGCTGGCTTCCTGCCCCCCACCCCCACTGCCAGCCGGGCCCAGCAGCCAAGTCCCGGCGTCACCGCCTGCCGCTGCCTCTCCCCACTGATGGCGGGGCCCCGGGCTCTGTAGCTGCTTGACACGGAGGCGTGGCCACTGCCCTGGCCTGGGCTGCCCAGCCTAGCCGCCATCGGGTCTGCGGGAGCCGCCCACACAGGAGAGGAGCGTGTCATGGAGACCATGGGCAGCGCTGGGCCTCGGGCCTCGGCCCCGGAACGGAGCTGTTTGGATGACTTCAGGGGACAGGGCCTGCTGACCCGCTGCTGGTGGACGAGCCCCCGGGCGTCCAGGGGACACTCCTACGGCCCACAGCGGAGGCACTGGAAGCTGCGGGTCCAAAAGGGCAGTTGTGGAAGCGTAGGCTGTCACACTGGACACCGCGGGGCTGGCCTTTCCCAGAGGGCCGTGCACGTGGGATTGCACAGGTGCAGCCTGCTGGGCCTGCTCTGTCACTTGGAGCCAGGCAGGGCTGGAGCCTGCAGCTCCTGGACGGGCTCTTCTGTGCACCTGCTGACGGGCGGCTCAGTCCACGGAATGGCGTCCCAGGCCGGGAAGCAACACTCTTCTGTTCTTCAGTCCCTAGGCCAGAGCAGGCCAGGAGGGAGGGAGGCTGGGGCCCCGCTGCTGCCGCGGCTGCCACAAGGGTTGCTCTGAGGGCACACAGCTTGAACCTGCGGGTGGGTGGCGGAGCTGGGCTGTGGCCCACGCTGCCCCAGCTCAGTGAGCTGTGGGCCGCGGAGAAGCCGGGGCCGGGGCTCTCCTCTGGGGTCTCCTCTGTGTGCTGCCGACCATCCTGACCCTCCCCATAGCCCCTGCCTCCCACCACACAACTTGTGGGGCCCAGATGGTCACAGAGCCACCCGGGCAGGGGGTGGCCCTGGAAGGGCTCGACGGGGAACGTGGGCCCAGGGCTGTGAGGTGAGCTCGCCCCGGCCCCTCAGCCTCCGCCAGGGAGCTTTAAAAATGGAAGGAGCAGTGGCACCTCGTCCCCGAACGCAGGCAGAGCTGCAAGTGCAGGCTAAAAATACGAGGTGTGTCTCCTGGCCTGCGGTGACACCCCACCCCCAGCCCACGCCTTCCCACGTCACCGGGGCGGCCGTGAACCCCCCAGCACGTCCCTCGGCGAGCACAGCCCCCACTGGCAGACCCCAGCCGGCCCCGCCCTGGTACTGTGGGGGAGGAGCCCTCTGCTCCTGCAGCTGAGCAGGGGTGGGGGAAGTGTGGCGTGGGCTTCTCTCCCCTCTCTGCTGAAGATTAGAGAAAATCCAGAGTTCTACAGACGTCCCCCATGAGTCCTGACCAGGTCTGGGGGCTGCTGTCTTCCTCCCAGGGGGTGTGTGAGGGGGTGCAGGGGGTCCTCTCTAGGGGTGAGCGGCTTGGTCTTGGGGATGGGGGAGGCGGGGCTCCCTCTAACCACCTGTTCCCAGGCCCCGCACAGCCCACATCACCCCGCCTGGGGCTAACTGCCCCCGGGGCCGCTAAGGGACCCTTGTGTGGCCCTAGCAGAGGGGTGGGCCAAGCCCAGGGCCCAGGCCCCCAGGTACCTGTGCAGTGCGGTCGGCAGCGTCTGTGGGCTGCCGTGCCTGGGGCCTTTACATGGGTGGAGCCACCCTGCCCTGCGCCTGCATCTTCTGCTTTTCCTTGCTGTCCTGCAAGTCGGCCTCCCCCTGCCAGCTGTTTCCAGGACCCCTCTCATTTGGCTCCCCGAGAGCCATCCCATCTGGCAGGCTCTGCGGCCGGCCTGCCCTCCAAAGCCATGGCGGCCAGGGGCCCCAGCACGAGGTGGGAGGCAGAGGCCTCGCCAGCCGCACCCTGCAGGCTGGAGTCTGGAGATGGGAGATTCTGAGAGCATGCGTGGCTTCCATGGCACTGACTCGCGGGACCACCCACGTCCCACCACCCCTCCTAAGCCAAGGGACACCTGGGCCAGAGGTCAGGTTCGAGAAGAAAGCCTGCTTTATGCCCACACCCACGTGCACAGGCACACACATGGGAACACACCTCTTGGTCATGGGAGATGGGCTGTCAGTGCCTGCTTCCGCACATGGCGCGGGCAGCCATGGACCCGGACTTGGGGGCAGGGGGATAATGTGGGATGATTTACGAGGCGCTCAGCCCAGGGCCTGGCCCCTGCCCGTGACCACCGTGGACTGGCACCCCCTTGCTGGGCTCAGCTGCACACTCGACGCCTTTGCTAGGCTAAGCGGCTGCAGAGACCCTAGATGAGGGAGGCCGCCCAGGGTGAGGCCAAGACCACGCCCACATTTCCTAGGTGTGCAAGACAAAGCCATGATGTCATCACGAGGCGGAGCTGGCTTCCTGCTCTGTGGGGCCTGCAGCAGCTGAGGCCAGGGCAATAGGGACAGGCGCGTGGACAGCGGCGGCGGGGGCCCAGCAGCAGGGGCGCTCCAACAACAGGGAGGCTCTGGGGCCCTGCAGGCTGCTGGGCTCTGCAGAGCAGGCCCCAGGTTGGGGCTGGGTCAGCGGGGAAAAGGGGGCCGTTTCCTTTGTGGGAGAAGGGATGTTCACTAGGCTTGGGGTCCCTGTGTTCTCATGGCTGCTGTGTGGCCTGTGGCTGCCCCTGGACACTGGGCTGCTGTGGTCAGCTCCCCCTAACAAGACAAAGGAGTGAGGTTCCCGGACTCGGCCTGGCATGGCTGTCAGGGGTGCTCCTGGCCTCTGTTCCCAGCCGGCCTTGCACAGGGTTTGAGGGACACCTTCTTGGCCCACAGCCCTGTGGCCCTGTCATTCATACAGTGGCGTCCAGGCTGTCCCTGGACCACAGCAAACACCCCCGGGCAGCCCGGTGCAGGAGCAGCCGTCCCCGAGGCCAGGGCCAGGGCTGCTCTTCCGGAAGGAGGCACAGAGCAAGGCAGGGAATGCGGCCCGTTCTCTGGGCACCCACCCACCCCAGCCTTGCTGTGAGCAGGGCCCACAGGTGCACACTGACCCCCAGGAGCGGCATGCAGGGGAGAACCCAAGCTACTCATGTATGTTAAAATTCACTAGAGACAGACAGACCAAGCTTCCAGACACTGGCTGGCCCTACAAAAGCTTGCAACAGCTGGGGTGGGGCCAGGCAGAAGCTGGGAGCCAGGAATCCCCGCTGGGTCACCCACACAGTGGCAGAGACCATACCTGAGCCGTCGCCTGCGGCCTCCTGGGGTGCACATTAGCAGGAAGCTGGAGTCAGGAGTAGAGCAGGAACTCAAGCCCCGGCACTCTGATACGGGACACGGGTGTCCACCGCCAGGTCAGGCCCAGGCATCACTCACACCGTGCTGGGTTGGCATTCCTGAGGGAGATGCCTGGGCCGGCATGGCAGCAACAACAGGTTACGTAACCAGGTGGGTGCTCGTGGGAAGCACGTGCCAGTGTCTGATACCAGAAGCTGGGGCTGTAGTACTAATGCCCCACACCCCCAGGCAGCGCCGGGGGACTGTGCTGGTGTACTGCGTGCTGCCCAGTGCGACAAACTGGAGTGGGGTGCTCACAGCTGGGATTGTGAACTGCACCAATATACGACACCCACAGTTAGTGTTGGTGAGTTACACTGTATGCTACACCCAGTTAGTGTTTGTGAGTTACACTGTATTCTGTGGTGGAATGAGGCGGCCATGCCAAAATGGCTTTGGAAACCACATGGCAACAGGCTGTGATTGGATGGCTTCAGAAACCACATGGCAACGGAGTCTGCCTGGCAACAGGCTGTGATTGGATAGGGCATAAACCGCCCCTTGACTGGATTGGCTGCCTTGGCTTATAAGCTGCTGTACCAACTGAAATAAACGAGTCTGCAGGCTGCTTGCCTCTGGCCTGCTTTCACCCGACTCCCGGTGTCTGTGTGGTGACTCCGTGCCTCTTGCCCCCACTGCGCTCCTCTTCTCAGAACAAATCCACAGCAACATCACGCTACACCCACAGTTAGAGTGTTGGTGAGTTACACTGTACACTACACCCACAGTTAGAGTGTTGGTGAGTTACACTGTACACTACACCCACAGTTAGTCTTGGTGAATGTCGCTGTACACTACACCAGGAGTTAGTATTGGTGAATTACGCTGGTGCACTACACTAGCAGCTGGGATTGGTGAACCAACGTGGCCTTCCCAACCCTCGGGGTGGAGCCCAACACCAACCTTGGTGTCCAACAGGCCACACGTAGCAGAGAGGTTGGGGCTGTAGAACAGGAAAGACCAGGCTGGTGAACTACAACCAGCTGGCCCTGGGGCTGCCCTGACCCCTCCGGGCAAGCAGCCGTGTGTCGGAGATGCCAGGTCCCCCAGAGTCCCACACGAGCCCCCGGCTGCCACGTGGCCGATGCGATGTCTGTGGCCACAGACACTCCCTGCTTGCTTGGCCTTGGCTTCATCTCGCTTTTCTCTGCTATGGTCTGGGATCAAGGGCTCGATTCATTTATTTTTCATCTTCAATTGTTTATAATAAAAACATCTCCAACCAAACTTTCCTCCAAGTGCGTTGTTGGCTTCTGGACGCTTTCCTGTGCAGTGTCTTCTGGGCAGCTCCTCTGCTTCCCTTCCAGCTTTCTCCCTGGCCTGGCTGGGCGCCACCAGGCTCGCTCTGCACAGTGGTGCCCATGGGGCCCAGCGGCAGCTGCTGACCCCAGCCCGAGCCAGGCAGGGCTGAGTCCCCGTCTCCACAGGGACTCTTGCCCGACTTGCTGTGGGCCCCGCTGTGACCTCAGCCAGGACACAGGCATTGTTCTGTGCTGTGGTCCTCTGTGCCCAGCTGCTGGGCTGCACTCAGTCCCAGGCAGTCCCAGGCCTGGCGGCTCAGGATGGCACCTCTCGTGGCGTTCATGCTGGGAGCCAGGCCACGAGCGGCTGCGCCTGCAGACAGGAACGGAGCATGTCCCACGGCGGCAAGGAGGCTCCTGGCCCTCCAGGCGGAGAAACCCGGGGGTGGCCCATGGAGGGCCGCGAGCCAGGGGGAAGCTTGGCCTTCAGGCCCGGCCCCAGGGCAAGCAAGGTACTGGCAGGTCAGTTTGCTGACGAGCAGAGACAGAGACGCCTCGGGGTGGTCCCAGCACATGGAACGCGGCTCAGCCGAGGAAGCCACGGAGCCACACTCCAGACTCCAAATCAGCCATGCAGTTGTTAGCACTGCCTGCCCACCAGCAGGGAGACTCAAGACATGCGTGTGTGCCCCCACAGGCCCCAAGGGCCCGACATGGTTCCACCTGCCCCTGTGTTGAGGAATCACAGGGTGCTTTCCCACTCCAGCACAGCACATGGGGAAACCAGGTCCATGCATGACACCTGCGGTGCCCACGCCCATGGCTCTGTCATTCACACACTCTGGGGCCGAGCCTCATCTTGAAACAACAGAGCCAGGAGGCAGAGCCCGGTGCCTGCCCCTCCTGGAGGGAGGCCACTTGTCGCTGTCCAGCTGCTGCTCATGGCCTCGGGGCAGAGCTGAGCTGGCCTTCCCTCTCCCAGGAGCTCCAGGGGGATCGAGCGTGCACAAGACAACCCTGGCCGCCCAGCCTGCCCATGTCCCGCAGGGAGGGGCCCTCCCTGCAGCACCCAGCAGAGTGGTTGCCTGAATGAGTGGGGTAGAGTGGGAGGATGGGCGGGGCCACCAGGCAGGCCCAGTCCCTGGCCTGGGCCAGACTCCCCAGCCCAACACCACAGAAGCAGACATGGCCCCAAGGTCATGCTGGGAGCTGTAGGCCCTTGGGGCCGCCTGAGAAGGGGAGGCACAGGCTGCACCCCCAGGGTGGCACCCCAGCCACACCTGGGCCAGAGGGGCCCTCACCCTCCTCCTGGCTATACGCGATCACCCATGAGGTGGATCAGGAAGTTGAAGGTCATTGTGTGGCAGTCTCTCAGGAGATGGCAAGGGTGTGAGGTGTGTATGAAATGTGTATTAGGAGGTATGTGATACGTGTGAGGTGAGGTGTATGGTTAAGACATGAGGGGTGTGTGTGTGTGTGCTTGTGTGTGGTGCCCATGTGTGGCATGTGGTATCTATGTGTCTGTGTTGTTTATGTGTATGGTGTATGAAGTGTGTGAAGTCCATGTGTCTGTGGTATCTATGCATGTATGTGTATGATGTGTGTATGGTATGTGAGGTGTATGTGAATTGCGTGTGGTATTCATGTGTGGTGTCTGTGTATGGTGTATGAGGTATGTGTGTGGTATGAGATAAGACATGTCTCTACATGTCTGTGGTGTTCACACATGTATGTGTGTGGTGTGGTGTTGTCTTTACATGTCTGTGGTATCTCTGAGGTACGTCTATGTGTCTGTGTTGTGTGTGAGGTGGGCGTGTCTACATGTCTGGTGTCTGTGTATGTGTGAGGTAATGTGTGTCTCTGTATCTTCAGTCTCATGTGTTTGGTGTGTGTGTGAGGTAGTCATGTCTCTGTGTGTCTGGTATCTATGCATGTATGTGTGGTGAGATAATGTGTGTCTATGTGAGGTGGGCATGTCTGTGGTGTAACATGTCTGTGGTGTGAGGTAACGTGTCTCTGTGAGGTGGGCAGGTCTATGTTATGTGTGTGGTGTGTGTGAGGTGGGCATGTCTATGTTATGTGTGTGGTGTAACATGTCCGTGTGAGGTGGGTGTGCCTGTGTCCAGTGTCTATGTGTGTGGTATGAGGTAATGTGTCTCTGGCACAACATGTCTGCATGACTGTGGTATCTATGCATGTGTGTGGTGTGTCTCTGTATGAAGCAGGCATGTCTACATGTCTGGTGGGTATGAGGTGGGTCTGTCTACATGTCTGTGTATGGCATGAGGTAATGTGTCTGGTATAACATGTCTCTACATGTCTGTGGTATCTATGCATGTGTATGGTGTAAAGTATTGTGTCTGGGCCCGGCACCATGGCTCACTTGGTTAATCCTCTGCCCGCAGCACCGGCATTCCATATGGGTGCCAGGTTCTGTCCTGGTTGCTCCTCTTCCAATCCAGCTCTCTGCTGTGGCCCGGGAAGGCAGTGGAGGATGGCCCAAGTGCTTGGGCCCTGCACCTGCATGGGAGACCAGGAGGAAGCACCTGGCTCCTGGCTTCAGATCAGCGCAGCGCACCAGCCGTGGCGGCCATTTGGGGGGTGAACCAACGGAAGGAAGACCTTTCTCTCTGTCTCTCTTACTGTCTAACTCTGCCTATCAAATAAATAAAATCTAAAAAAAAAGTAGTGTGTGTGTGAGGTGTGTCTACGTCTCTGGTGTATATATGTATGTGTGGTGTGAGGTAACAGGTCCCTGTGAGGTGGGCGTGTCTACATGTCTGTGGTGTGAGGTGACGTGTCTCTACGTGTCTGTGGTGGCTGACTGAGCCTGCACAGGCTGACGAGACCACATCCTCTGTCTGGGGTCCTGCTCTCTCCCCCGTGATGTGGGCGCACGCTCCTCCCAGGGTGAAAGGTGACAAGGCAGAGGGCAGTCCCTGGAGCTCTGGCCACAGGCGCTGGCTGGCCAGGAGGCTCCTCCTCCTCAGGCATGGGCTCCCCATGTGCAGAGGAAGGGGCGGCCCAACACCCGGGCTTCCTGCCGGCGCTCCAGGGCCTTCTCCTTCCGGTGGCACGGGCCGGGGGGGCACAGGAGGACCCACCAGGCACCACCGTCCCCAGCGCCACTGTGGCTCTGGGAGGAAGACCGGCACCTAGGAGTGCAGGTGGCCACTCTCCTCTGAGGAACACCCCGCCAAGAATCTGAAGGACGGCGTACACACAGCCACGCATCGGGGCAGGCCTGTAACTGCCGCTGACACGCATTACCTCAGCTCTGAGGAAAGCGTAAAACCTGCTGTCTGACGCAAGGCTTGGGGTGCTTGCCGGGCCAGATGCGCCTCGGCAGGCTGCAGCGGGCGGGGAGGCCCAGCCGCTATCGCCCGCCAGGCGCCCGCCATCCTGGAAGCATGGGCTGATAGCGGCCCCGGAGAGCCTTGGTCCCAGGGCGGCGGCTGAGAACTCGCTGGAGGCCTGGAGGGGCCTGTCCCCAGCCGCGGGAGCCACATCCAGGCCTGGGTGGGAGCCAGCAACTCCCAGTGTTTTGTGCGATATTATCAGTGTGTGAGGAACATTCCAGAAGCAACACGCCTGGTGTTTGTCTAACAGACGGCTTCCAAGCAGCACAGAGCCCTGCGGGTGCAGCTGCCTGAACCAACGTGCAGCCTGGGAGCCATGTCTATGCTGAGTCCCCGGCCCATGGCTTCCTCCTGCTGGGACACACCTCATGGCATCCAACTCAGTCCACAAACAGTCAGTGCTGGGGATGCCAGGGCCTGGGCTGGGGGTGAATCAGACACTGCCCCGGGGATGGGGCAGCCAGCCACATGCAACCCGGGTACCAGCTGGCCCCTGGCGCTTTTCATGAAACAAGAGCAGCCGGGGCCACTGTGTGGCTGAGGGCTGCTGGCCGGCTCATCCCCTGCCCACTCCACCCCTATCTCCACTTGAGGCACTGACCCACCCACAGCTCCAGCATGCTCTGCGTGTCCTCAGCCCCGGGCAGCAGGACAGCATAAGCGGGAGGGACCCACTGGGGACGCCGGAGTCAGGCGCCCAGGGCCTCCCTGGCTTCCATACAAAGGGTGGAGCTGGCCGCAGCCTGGGCCGTCCCAGACCTGCCGTTGCGCTTTCCTGCCTCGCCAACGGTGAAATCATCCATTGCCTCACTCACCTGTTCCAGGTGCTGCCAGGGTAGCAGCGCTCGCGGCAAGGAGCAAAGCCACGAGCAGCCACACCCAGGTGCCTCATGCGGAAGAGGCTGGGAGTCAGACCCTGAGCCGGGAGGCCCGAGGTACGGGATGGGGCAGGAGGGACGTGGGCCCCAGTCCAGCTCTCTGCTGTGTGTGCACCAGTGGCCCTCTCAGCCCCCGCAGTGCTCACTGTGCCCGCACATCTGCTCACCCCGGGGCGGGGCCAGGTCCTAAACTCTCGCCAGGGCCACCACCTCCACCTGCTCCTCCCGTCCACCTGCTCCTCAGGAGGAACATCAGCACAGCAGGCGCAAGGCAGCCGCGGGTAGCTGGCAACACAGCAGCCCCAAGAGGCTCAGGCGGGCCTGCCTGCTGCCCAGTGGCCCGGTGCTGCGACACCCAACTTCCGGCCTCCAGGACTTGGAGCTGCTCACGGGTTCACGAGGGCTGGACTCCCGAGTTTTCAGCATCACTGTGGCACAAGGTCACCCTAACCACCACGGTCAGTGCCGGTGCTCCACACAGCACAGGTGACCCGCCCACCTGCAGGCTGGGGGCAGGAACTGCAGGACGCCTTGGGACCAGGGGCGGCCCCGGGGCTGGGGACTTGCCGAGTGTGGCAACATCACCTGGGACAGCCGGTGCTCATGGCTGCCAGCACAGCACCCACAGGGAGAGCAGGACAGCAGCTGGGGAGACGGGTGCGCTGTGGGGAAGACGGGCTCAGGTGGTGAGGTGTGCAGAGCAGGGCAGGCGGCATGCCTTGGCCCCTTGGAGCTGCCACAATGAGCACAGAGCAGGCGGGCGCCCGCCCACCTCTGCCTGTGAGGCCTTTGGGGGCCCCTCCACACAGGGCCCAATGTCCGGGCAGCATCTGCGGCCTTGTGTATCCCAAAGTCCTGCAGGCCCCAGCACCACCAGCCCCTGGAGGCTTTTATCTGCTGTTTCTCCTTGAAGTAAGGGAATGAGCTGAGGGCTCCAGGGTTCACGAAGCCCCTCTCGGATTTATTAGAAACGCACAACAGCAGTCCCCAGCCCGTGTCCCCGCCGTCCTGGGATGTCTGTGCCCAGGCAGAGCAAGCGTGCGGCTCCTTCCCGGGCCACTCTGCCCAGCAATCCTGCTCCTCCAGGGCCATCCCACACAGCATGGCCAGCACCCAGGTGCGAGGCCTGGACGCCCAGCAGACTTTGCAGGGGCCGGCTGCAATGTCCCCTGGCTGAGGCCCCATCCTGGCCACACGTGGTCTGTTCTCCCATGAAGGACCCCCGAGGGGAGGCACCAGTTTCTACGCCAGAGTCATGAGTTCTGGTGCCAAGTGTCAGGAGCAGGTGGGCACAAGCCACGGTCAGACTGGAGTCCCCTGGAGCCTGGGAAGCCGGTGGGGTGGGGGTGTTTCTCAGAACACTAACCCAGCCAAGGACGAGCCTTCAGGGGCCCTTGTGCTGACCCCAGATCTGGAGACAGCTCCGGGAGAGGCCCAGGACTGACCCATGTGGACTCTGGGTGGGGACAGCCCTGCCACGGGCTGACACAGCTCAGACGAGCCCGCTCCAGGCACACTGTGAGATCTGCACGCACGCCTGGCTCTGGGCCCGGCGCTTACCTCACCACGGTCATGGGCTTGTCACCACTGCTGCTTCACGAACGGCTTCTGCCAGGGCAGTGCAACTGTCTCCTGGCTGACGGCGGCTTCAGGGACACAAGGGACTCTGTCTCCCTCAGACGCAGCAAAGGGTCCAAGGCCAGGCTGGGCCTGCTCCAATCCCCGTGCACCAGGAGGGCATTCTGCCGTGGTCGGCAGAGGCAGCCGGGGCTCAGCAGCACCGAGGCCAGAGGGAGTCCAGAGAAGGGCAGGAGGAGCCCACGATGGGGTGGACACTTGGTGACTGAGGCAACTGAGTGGCCCGGAACCGACCAGGGCACTGCAGGCAGCGGAGCTGAAAGCCAAGACAGGGCCAACGGAAGACAGTCAAGCAGCAGGCCCCGCCCCTAGGTGCTCTCTCCATCAGTGACAGCGACAGGTCCCTGGACCACTCACGGATGAGACATCTACACCCGTAGGCGGCCTTCCCAGACACGTGACGTCAGCACCCCTCTCAGCCGGGAGGCCTGTGAGTGTAGGGGCCTCTGGGATGAGGAAGTGAGCCCACAGTGCACTGCAGGCCCCTCACAGCCAGGCCTCCTGCCCCCCCTAGGCTAGCTGTCAGAGACGTGTGTGTGTGTGTGTATGCACTCCCAGGAGGGGTGTGTGTGTGTGTGTGCTCCCAAGAGGGGTGTGTGTGTATGTGGCACAGAGGCATTCTCTGTGTGTGCTCCCAGGAGGGGTGTGTGTCGTGTGTGTGTGTGTGCGCCCCAGGAGGGGTGTGTGTTTTCCCTCTTCCAGGCTTGAGACACGGTCCGTGTGCGTCCTGCGGAGCTCAGGACACACTGGTGTGCTGGTCACAGCTGGCTGCTGCTTTCCAGCTGTAGCTGGTGGGCCAGTTGCTGCCCGATGGCCAGCAGGGGGCTGGCTCTGTAGGCTGGACTGGCCAGTAGCTCCTGAAACCGGGTCCTTTCTTCCTCGCTGAAAGAATGGAGACCAGAGTCAGTTACCACAGGACAGACTGTCCAGGCCTGGTGCTGCCCTGGGCTCTCCCTGTGGCCACATGCAGGCCCTGGGGCTCCTGTATCCACTCTGGGGCTTAGGGAGCCTCCCTCCATAGCAGGCCTGGGAGGGGCCCAGATTGTTGCCAAAGCCAGGATCTGGGAAAGGAGGCAGCAGCCTGTGCGCCTGCAGACATGTTTGGGGCTCCCTCCACGGCGAGATGGAAACAGACCATGCAGGGTCCGAGCAGGAACCCAGACAATCAAGAGGCTGTCCGCAGAGGCGGCTCATGGCGGATAGGCGCCATGGTTGGCAGGCGCTGCCCCGACCGCACGGCCAGCGGGGCTTGCTCTGGGGGTCTCTCCCCAAGCCCAGCGCAGCCAGGTACACCTCCAGGGGCCCTGGAAGATGGCAGTGGCCATGGTGCTGACCTCAGATCTGGGGAGCAGCTCCAGGAGAGGCCCAGGACAGATCCATGGGGACTCTCGGTGGGGCCAGCCCTGGCCGTGGGCTGAGGACATGCTCTGGCTTGTAATCCAGGGGACCTAGGCAAGTCCAACGCACACTAATGGGACACCCCACCCAGCACGAGGCTGCCGGCACCTACTGGTTACTGGCCATCACCTCCCACCATTGAAACCCCAGGCCTGCACAACTCAGGTCCTGCTCGCGTGTGGGTGGACGGACCCCTCACTCATGGTGAGGATGAGGGTGCGGTTCGCAGTGAGCCAGGGGTCACAGAGCTGCTGGCACTACCCCGACCCTGTGGCCAGCCCGGCTCCTACTCTCTGGGCCTCTCGAAATCCAGTACAGGCCTGCAGCCCTGCCTGGGTGCAGCTCAGGAGCACTGGGGCCACCAGGACCTGCACAGTCCCTGCCTTGGGCAAGTGGGCCCACCTGGGAGCGTCAACACAGCTATTAAGTGACCGAGGAGCCCTGAGGTTCTGAAGCTACTGCCCTCAGCAAGGATCCTGGGGTCCCAGATGGGGAGGCAGAGACCAGCTGGGGCTGCATGTGAGGCCCACACGCCTGCGAGAGAGCGGAGGCTACCTAGGCATGGGATGGGAACTCCTGGACCCAGCAGGTTACGCCGCACTCACACAGGAGAGAAGCCCACAGGCAGGGCCTGCCCACCTGGTGCCAGCCCCTTCCCTGGCGCGGTGACACTGGACATCCGGGAGCTCACAGGGCAGACACAGGCACAGCCCGCGGGAGCACAGGCACAGGTCACACGCACTGCATGGAGGGTGCCGTGCAACAGAGGGATTGGGGGTGCAGAGGGGGTATAGCCTGCTCATGTGTGCACACATGAACACATCACACACCACACACATGTGCCACACGTTTGAACACATCATGTATGCACATGCACGCACACATAACCACACACACACCCTTCCAAGTGGGGTCTGGGAATCACAGGATCCAACTCAGACATCCGAGCACTCAGGACATGGACAGGAAACCCATGCAGCTTCCCAAAAGGGGGTGCGAGCGAGCGGGGTCCTCTCCCTCCCAGAAGCTGCTCTGCAGAACCAGACCTGCGGCAAAGGCAGCAACAGTCGGCCGGGCCAGGCACCGGGCACGGCCTGGGGCAGACCCCTGCTCGTCCCCAGAGCAGGAGGGCGCTGCAGGGCTGGGCTCACCTCCAAGGAGGGAGAGGCCACGAGCCGGACTGCCCTGAGAATTTCTGTCTGGACACAGGCTGAGGAAGAGCCCAGCTCAAGACACAGGAGACACAGAGACAGAGCAAGCACTAAAGCTAGAAAAGGAGATTCTAGAAAAGCACCTCAGGCGGACGTGGAAGACAAACCAAAGGTGCAACAAACGCAGAACAGGCGTCCTGAGGGAGAGCCAGGCCCTGAGCAGCACGGCAGCTGCCGACTGACACGACTCCAAACCCATGGAATCTGGGCTGCACACTGACAGGCACAGGTGAGGGCTGACGGTGAGCGCCTGTACCTGTAGCCTACACACTGACAGGCACAGGGTGAGAGCTGACAGTGAGCACCTGTACCTGTGGTCTACACACTGACAGGCACAGGCTGAGGGCTGACGGTGTGCGCCTATACCTGTGGTCTATACACTGACAAGCACGGGGGTGAGGGCTGATGGTGAGCGCCTGTACCTGTACCTGTGGCCTACACACTGACAGGTACAGGGTGAGGGCTGACGGTGTGCGCCTGTACCTGTGGTCTACACACTGACAGGCACAGGGGTGAGGGCTGATGGTGCGCACCTGTACCTGTGGTCTATACACTGACAGGCATGGAGATGACAGCTGACAGTGAGAGCCGGTACCTATGGTCTACACACTGAAGGAGCATAGGGGTGGGAGTTGACAGTGAGAGCCGGTACCTGTGGTCTACACACTGACAGGCACAGGCTGAGGGCTGACGGTGAGCGCCTGTACCTATGGTCTACACACTGACAGGTACGGGAGTGAGGGCTGATGGTGAGCGCCTGTACCTGTACCTGTGGCCTACACACTGACAGGCACAGGATGAGGGCTGACGGTGTGCACCTGTACCTGTGGCCTACACACGGACAGGCACAGGGTGAGGGCTGACGGTGAGCACCTGTACCTGTGGCCTACACACTGACAGGCACAGGGGTGAGGGCTGATGGTGCACACCTGTACCTGTGGTCTATACACTGACAGGCATGGAGATGACAGCTGACAGTGAGAGCCGGCACCTGTGGTCTACACACTGAGGGAGCATAGGGGTGGGAGTTGACAGTGAGAGCCGGTACCTGTGGTCTACACACTGATGGAGCACAGAGGTGACAGCTGACAGTGAGTGCCTGTACCGATGGTCTACATGCTGACAGGCACGGGGGTGAGAGCTGACTCTGCCTGCACCTGTGGTCTATACCCTGACGGAGCACAGGGGTGACAGCTGACAGAGCCTGTATCTGTGGTCAGCACACTGGTGAGGCACAGGATGACTTGGAGACAAGGAGTAATGGTCTCAAAGCCACCCCAGAAAATCTCCCCAGGGTGTAAAACTCAAGCCTCTCGGAGCTCCCCACAGTGCAGGGAAACTGAAGGCAAGCCCGCCAGACTGGGAGGACAGCAAGAGGACAGCTGCACGTGACCTCCCACGTGACCTCTGCTAGCCACAAGTCCTGGCTCCGCTCACGGGGCTGAGCCGCAGAGCCACACAGAAGCCTGTCCCGTCCATGTCACCCCAGGCAGAGAGCAAGGTCTCAATGCCACTGGCTACACTCTGGGGACAGACAGGGTTACAGTCTGCCGTGACCGGGACCTGTCCACCTTCCCCACACCCTGACTGCAGGATACTGCCCTCAACTGCTCTCAAATAAAGCAAACTCACAAAGCTTGAAACTGCCACACTGGGTCACAAGGCAAAACCAGCTACTCACAGGAGCTGCTGTCTCTGGGCCGCACTCATCCGGCTGAGCTCCGCTGGCCTGGGCTTGCTGCTCTGCCGCCTGGGGACAAGGAGAAGCCAGTCAGTGTGCACCCCCTCCTGCCACACTTGCCCTGCAGCAGGCCCTGTGCTGGCCCAAAAGGACCACGCACCACAGGACACAGGCACCAGCCCCATACCGGCCACCTTCTCTATAGCTACGTGCCCATGCCTCAGCTCCTCGGATGGTTGGGCCAGCAGGGACGTGTCACGGCACACCCCTGCCCAGACCACGCCACCTCTGCTGACAGGTCACTGACACCTGCTCTCTGTGCAGTCATGCCGTGCTGATGGCTGAGCTGGGAGCCACTGCTTGAGCCACACACGGTGGCTGTGGAGGGTGCCCTCGAGCAGGCTGTGCCCCTGCTTCCAGCCAAGATCCCCCGTCACAGTGGAGAGGGGGGCCCCGAGTGCTGTCACCTGTCCCTGGCTTCCTGGGCTTTTCCAAACACCAAGCTGGGTGTTGACCGGGCAGATGGGTCAGAGGGCCCTGCTGCCCAGCACATGGCAAGCTCCGGCCCGGCAGTCAGCCCCAGGCAGGCTCCGCCACGGGAGCACCGGGACCACTTTCCTCACATCTCTTAGAACCTGGCCCCGAGGGCTGCACCAGCAAGGGAGCCCCACCTCCGGACCTGGGCAGACAGCCAGTGGAGAAGAAGGAGGAGGGGCGGGAAGCTGCCCGAAGGCCTCAGGCCAACACCTGAGCTTAGCTTCCAGCCCAGGGGCCCAGCCCTTCACTCACACTGAGACTTGAATGCAAGCCGTCCCTGTCGCCTCAGGCAGTGCCTCGGGGCTGGCGCCCGACTCGTCCTCCACAGCTGGCCTGGAGCACGGCCGTGCTTCCCAGCTCCTCTGCCCATGTCTTCCCTCCAGACACCCACCTCAGCAATGTCAAAGCAGCAGGCGTGTGGTGCAGCAGCTAAGATACTCTCGGACACCCACATCCCATCACAGCGCCTGGGTTCAAGGCCCAGCTCTCCTTGGGCCCCGTTCCCTGCTGATGCACACCTGCGAGGTAGCTCTGATGGCTCAAGAACGGGGGTCCCTGCCACCCACGTGGGAGAGCCAGATGAGTTCCCAGCTCCTGGCTATGCCCTCGCCCAGCCCTGGCTGGTGCCTGCCTGTGGGGAGTGACTCAGTGGTTCTCTCTCTGCTTTCCAAATAAATAAAACAATTTTTAAAACCAAGCTCCAAAGGCAGAGTGGTCTCCCCCAGTGAAGAGCAGCAGCACGACAGGTCTGCAGGGACAGTGACCCTGAGCCGCTCTGGCCGAGTGCCCTCAGCTGCGCTGGCCTTTAGGAGGCCCGAGGTGGGAGGACGGCCCTGGACTCAGCTGTCAGCCCCAGGGCACCATGGGCCTCAGCAGCAGCCGAGGCCTCGTGGGCTCCCACGTGCAGGCGGCTCTGTCCCAGGGCACATGGGGCCTTGCGGGCCTTGGGCACTGTACCACCGAGGCTCTTGTGCCCTCAGAGGCCGGGCTTCCAGGAGGCCCCAGCCCTCCCCTGAGCAACAGACTCCTCGCAGGGGCCCGGTGACGGCACAGCCCCACTGCCAGGCGGTCTGCTGTGCGCTGCCTGCCGTGGGGCAGGTTGAGGGAGTGAATCCTCAGGAGGCACCTGCTTGGCTGGCCTCCAGCCCCAGACATCCCCTAACTGCCCCAGGCGGATGCAGGTTGGCCACTGAGCCCTGGGCTAGGAACGTCCAGGCTGCCTCACACACCTACTCCAGCCTGAATCCAGGCCACCTGTGGTGGGTGTGGGGCGAGTACAGCTGGCTACCAATCATGCAATGTGGGCATCTTAAAAAGCCACTGGTTGCTGGCGCCGCGGCTCACTAGCCTAATCCTCCGCCTCTGGCAGCGGCACCCCGGGTTCTAGTCCCAGTCAGGGCGCCAGTTCTGTCCCAGTTGCCCTTCTTCCAGTCCAGCTCTCTGCTGTGGCCCGGGAAGGCAGTGGAGGTTGGCCCAAGTGCTTGGGCTGCACTCACATGGGAGACCAGGAGGAAGCACTTGGCTTCAGATCAGTGCGGTGCGCTGCGCCGGCCATAGCCAGCATTTGGGGGGGGGGGGGTGAACCAACGGAAGGAAGACCTTTCTCTGTCTATAACTCTGTCAAAAAAAAAAAAAAAAAAAAAAAGCCACTGGTTTTTTTCCTCTTTGGTTCCTTGCCATTGAGGGCCTGCACGGCCCCTGTGCCTCCAGGGCGCATGGCCTTTGCGCCACCCACCCCATGCTTCCTGGCCTAGATGCTCCTCCACCTGGCTGGTTCCTCGTAGTGGCAAAAACCAATTACTGGCCGGCACTGTGGCTTAACAGGCTAATCCTCCGCCTTGCGGCGCCGGCACACCAGGTTCTAGTCCCGGTTGGGGTGCCAGATTCTATCCCGGTTGCCCCTCTTCCAGGCCAGCTCTCTGCTATGGCCCGGGAAGGCAGTGGAGGATGGCCCAAGTCCTTGGGCCCTGCACCCACATGGGAGACCAGGAGAAGCACTTGGCTCCTGGCTTCGGATCAGCGAGATGCGCCGTCCGCAGCGGTCATTGGAGGGTGAACCAGCGGCAAAAAGGAAGACCTTTCTCTCCGTCTCTCTCTATCCACTCTGCCTCTCAAAAACAACAACAACAACAATTACTGATATTGTGAATTGCCTAAATTACTCTGGTGAACAGTAACATTTTGCATAACAATGGACTTTTGATCCAGCTGACAAAGAAGCCTTTGCCCAACTGATGCTGAGCCCCCTGGTTAAGAGGTCTTCATCAGAGGCCAGGGCTGTGGCTCAGTGGGTTAAAGCCCTGGCCTGCAGCGCCGGCATCCCATGTGGGTGCCAGTTCGTGTCCCAGCTGCTGCTATGGCCTGGGAAAGCAGTGGAAGATGGCCCAAGTGCCTGGGCCCCTGCACCCACCTGGGAGACCCGGAAGAAGCTCCTGGCTCCTGGCTTCAGATCAGCTCAGCTCTGGCCATTGCAGTCATTTGGGGAGCGACCCGGTGTATGGAGGACCTCTGTCTCTCTGGCTCTACCTCTCTAACTCTTTCAAGTAAATAAAATTAATCTTCAGAAAAAACCTTGGAATCTACATATCATCAGTTAAGGTCCCTAACCTAAGGGGTGTCTCCCTCTCACCATCGTCCTGAGAAACAGACTCAAGCACACAGACTGGGGAGGGGTACAGAAGACACGTGCGCAGTGCTCGATCCGAATCAGCAGCCAGATTCCTAACGATGGTGCACACGTACCTTGCTGGATTCATGGATACATGTGAGATGGAGCAAACATCAGCATCGAGAAGATCGAATACCTTCAAGTAACTTGTATGTGTTGCTAAAGAAACTTCAAACGTGTGTCCACCTCCCCAACTCACAGAAAGCCAGTAACTGACGCTGGGGTGGAGGAAGAAGGAATTTACTGCAAAGTGCAGAGCAAGAAGCCAGACAGCTACTGCTTAATTCCAAGTGGCTTTCAATCAAGCCTCACAAGCCTTCTCCAAACGGCATCCTACCAGTCTGCAGCAGCAGCAGGAGAGCAGCTGTCAGGCTATGTTGCCATTGGACATGTGCTCACTTGTGGAAGGCAAGGGCCCCTCTGGAGGAGGAGGTCTGTAACCTCCTTCATCAGAACAAGCGACCAGGGACGGCCATGGCTGACTCCAGCGCAAAAAGCCTCTCTCACGGTCACGAACCAAGAGAATTAAAGGCAAATGTACCACGAAGTTGTGAGAAAAGGGAAGGTCAAGAGAGTCCTGAGAGCCTGCAGAAGGCTGATGTGCATGTCCAGCTGGAAGAAGTGGCAAAAACTGAAAAAGCCCAGGGCCAGTGGTGTGGCAGAGCAGGTGGGGCCACTGCCTGCAGTGCCGGCATCACTGTGGATGCCAGCTCAGGTCCCAGCTGCTCCACTTCTGATCCAGCTCCCAGGAGAGGGTGGCCCGGGTCCTTGGGCCCCTGCACTCATGTGGGTCACCCAGAAGAAACTCCTGGCTCCTGGCTTTGGATCGGCACAGCTCCAGCTGTTGCAGCCATCTGGGGAGTGGACTGGTGGATGGAGGCTATCTCTCTCTCTGTCTTTGTCTCTACACTTCTCTCTGTAACTTTCAAAATAAAATAAAATAAATCTTATAAAAAAAAAAAAAAGCCACCGAGGCACAGGAGAGGTTCCAGATAACACAGAATGAACACTGGCACGCCGGACCCAGGAGTTGAGATCACGAAGGGAAGACACAGGGGACCCCAACTTTCAAAATGTGTCTGGGCTGTCAGGTACTCGGAGACCCAACAGGAAATGGCGAGGAGTGGATGGACCAGAGGCAAAGCCCCGTCTGTCGAGGGGCAGCCCAGGTGAGCGCCCAGGTGCTTCCTCCCACAAGGGTCAGCCCTGTCCTGTGGCTGCAGTGACCCTTCACCACCACGGCTACTGGGCATTGCCTACCACCTCCATTACAATATGGCGCCTGGCAGATGTTCAAGGGGCGTGTCTGTGGCTGCCACGGTTAAGCTACATAAGATCAGACCACCAGCAGGGATAGGTCCACTTTAGTTCCGGACACATGGACAGTGCGTGATCCCTATACTTTGCTTAAGATGCCCCTGTGCGTAGTCCACCCACTCCTGCATGACCTTTCCGCTGAAGGCTCCTCTACTGTGCATGTCTTTCGTAAGCTTTATAAGCCTGTACACTTCCTCAATAAAGTAGTTCCTGCTTCGACAGAACTGATGGGTGCTTGCAGTGTTTGACCCATCGACCTTACCTCTCCCGTTCACCTTGTCGCGGAGTGTCTGTACTGTCCCCTGCTGGTCAGGGGCCAGCCTCAGGTTTAAGACCCGCAACACACAGCACTCTGGAGCTCAGGCCCAAGATGTGTTGGGGCCGACGCTGCAGCGGATGTCAGCAGCAAGGCAGGTCCTGAGCAGTCATGCAAGTGCAGCCAGGCCGGCATCTCCTGTGTAGCGGGAGGCACCTGCAGCCTTCTCCTAGGCCAGAAGGGATCCTTGCAGGGACAGCTGACTCCGGAACGGGCAGGAAATGCCCGCGATGCACCAGAGCCCCTGCCAGGGCAAGGAGTGGGGAGGGCTCAGAAGCCATACAGCAGCCCACGGCGCTGGGGTGTGGGAAGCGGACCGGGCATCAACCAGAGGAGCTCCCAGCAACAAGATGGAGGAGTGCTGGATCCTAGCCCGGAGTGTAAAATAAATACCCATGAGGCCACTGGCATAAGTCAATGATTGATAAACAGGATGAGCACCACACAATTCTGTGGATGCCGCGTCTCCTCTCCCCCATCAGTGGGGCTGTGCGTGGCAGCTTCTCCCCGGGGAAAACACTGCGCCATGAGAAACCCAGACGCCTCTCAGCCGGGGGCGGGGTCAGCAGCACGGGGACCCTACAGGACACCATGAAGAAGGCCTCTGGGTCAGGAGCTTCCTCCCAGCCGCCCCAGCCCCCGCCTCTCCCCAGGTGTACAGGGCAGGCACACACACTCCTGCCACACGGGGCGGGCACACGCGCTCCTGCCACACGGGGCGGACACACGCGCTCCTGCCACACGGGGCGGGCACATGCACTCCTGCCACACGGGGCGGGCACACTCACTCCTGCCACACGGGGCAGGCACACGCACTCCTGCCACACGGGGCGGGCACACGCGCTCCTGCCGCACGGGGCGGACACACACACGGGGCGGACACATGCACTCCTGCCACACGGGGCGGACACACGCACTCCTGCCACATGGGGTGGACACACGTGCTCCTGCCACACGGGGCGGGCACACACACTCCTGCCACATGGCGGGCAGCCTCCTGCAGACTGCCCAGGCCCCCGAGACAGGGGTCTGAGAGATGGTCCCAGCCAGGAGGGTCCTGGGGGACGGGGGCGGGAGGACTTGAGACCGGTGGTGTCCTGGCAGGGGCAGGATGTTGGGGAAAACCCAGAAGTTCAATGCTTGGACTTAAATTACCACCCCGTCACCAAGACTCTCCCATCAGCACGGTTCCCAGAGTGACAAACACCAGGCTGAGGGCGCCATCCTCAGCAGGAGAGCCAGATGCCAGGGGTGTGGCCCCTGCAGGCACCACTCTGCTTCCCACTCTAACATGAGCTTCCTCAATAGCTTCCCAGCTGAGGGGTGGGAGGGGCTGAGACAGGGCAGGGACCGCCCCGCCCCGTCCGGCAGCGGGCACGCTCCTCCTGGGGCTGGGGGGGCTGCTGTGTATGCGGCCTCTCCCTTCTGAGGGCCCAGCACATTTTTCAGATGAGAAAACTGAGAAAGGGGAAAGACCCTTGACCAGGGCACATTTTTGTTTGGGAACCAGGAATGCAATCTGTACCGACGGCTCCAGCAGCCCTGGCAGCCACTCTTCCCTGAACCAAATGCTCTGGAGCTTCTGGCCTATGGAGCCACCGCCTGCCTGGGTGACACTGCCTGTGGCCCCTGCTTTTTCCACGAAGTTCAGTAGCAGCAAGATTACTTTAAGGCAAAATGAGAGGTGGCGTGAACAGATGACAAAGGCCAAGCAACTATGAGGGCACAGAAAGCCATGAAGTCTGTCCCATTTGTCCCTAAAGCTGAGGCCACAGCTCCAGGGCCCCATCCCTGCTGACCACAACCCCCCGGCATCTCCATTGGGGCAGGTGCCACCCCTCAGGACCAGCTGGGGCTCCAGGCACATGGCGGCTACAGCTGGGGGGCCGCATGCTCTCACACAGCTCTCTCTCTACTGGGAGCCAGGGGAGGGGAAGAGCTGTGCCAGGTGGGAGGTGGGAGAATGGGCACTGGAGTCAGCGGCTGCAAGGGGGCTGGGAAGAGCCTGGGGGGGGGGGGTGGTGCGCCTGGGCTCCAGAAGAGCACAGCAGCTCCCAGGACAGGGCTCCAGCTCTGAGACAACAGTCCACGGAGGGGAGGGGTTGGAGACGGGAGCTGCCGGAGCTGGGCCAGTCTGGGGGGGGGGGAGGGTGTGTGCAACAGTGCTGGCCAGGCCACCTGACAGCATGGTCCCAGTGCCCCAACACTTCCCCAACACAGCCACCACCTGCCTCAGGGCCAATCCAAGGGCATGAGAGTTTGTGCCCGGCATGGCTGAAGCTCTGCCTCTCAATTACATGTGGCCCTATCTCCACCCCCACCCCTACCCCCGGACCTGGGCCCACTGCCCCCACTCTGGGGACAGCCTGTCCTGGGCACTCACCCTCTGGTGTGAGGCTGGCTGGGGGCCCCCAGCTCCTGCAGCGTGGGCAGGGCGTCCCTCAGTGGGTGCAGGTCCCCCACCACCACGGTGGCCCGGCGCCTCCGCTCCTCACGGCGCTTCTGCTCAGCCAGCTTGATGGCTTCGATCTCTGACAGGGCACAGGGTTGGAGACAGAAACAGAATCTGAATCACAGACGTGCAGATGGACGGACGGACGCGGAGCACTGCACCGCAGGCTAGCCCACCAGTGGCCCCCGCAGGGACGCTGTGCCGTCTGTCTGACTCCAGGGAAAACGGTGGTTCCCTACTCAGGGAGCGGGGAGGGGGGACAGTGTGGGGCAGAGGAGGCGGGCAGGAGAGACTGGGTCACACGGCATCAATAAGAGAGTGCGGGCAGCAGAGCCCAGGCTGGGTCACCAGAGCAGCTGTGGGTGTGGAGCAGGGGACTGGGGTGGGTGGGCTGAGGCTTCCACGCCGGAGAAGGGATTCGGGTAGAACCTGGCTGGGGAGGAAACTGCCTTGGGATTTGCTCCTTACTTAAAAATCTATTTGCAGTGGGTACTTAACCTAGTGGTTAGGATGCCCGTGTTCCACATCAGGGTAGCTGGGTTCATGCGCTGGCTCCAGTCCTGACCCCAGCATCCTGCGAACACATCCTGGGAGGCAGCAGGCGACGGCTCCGGTAATTGGTTTTTGCCACCCACGTGGGACACCCACCTTGAGTTCCTGGCTCCCAGTTTCAACCTAGCCCAGTTCCAGCTATGAAGAGCCTTTGGAGAGTGACTCAGCTCGGGGAGATGCTGTCTCTCTCTCAAACTGTTTGAAAGTGTTACGTAGGGAGGGCCGCGTTGTGGCGTGGCACCTTTGTGGCATAGCAGGTGCTGGTTTGAGTCCTGGCTGCTCCACTTCCAATCCAGTTCCCTGCTAATGTGCTTGGGAAGGCAGGAGAGGAAGGCTCAACTGCTTGGGCTCCCTACCCATGTGGGAGACCCAGAAGATGCTCCTGGCCTCTGCCTTTGGACTGACTGGCCCACCTCTGGTTGTTGTGGCCATTTGAGAAGTGAACCAGAGCATGGAAGATTCTCTATCTCTCTGGAACTCTGCCTTTCAAATAAATAAATAATTCTTTAAAAAAAAAAAAAAAAGAAAAGAAAAGAAAGAAGGAAAGAAATGAAAAGCATTTACCGTGAAGCTGTAGTAAGTGCCTGAGGGATGGCAGAGACCCTGGTGCAGGCCCACGCATCCCAGCAAGACAGAGCGGGGAGGGGAGTGTTCTAGCCCCTCCCTCAGTATGTGACGCCCGCACATCCACCACAGGAGACCCAGAGCAGCCACTGCCCCAGGGCTTCCCAGGGCAAGCACCGGCCAGTTCCACTGGGCAACCCCTCTGCTGGGCCAGGCCACCGACACAGCAGGGTCTGAAAGGCCAACCCTGACCCACCCCCGGAGCCCTGGAGAGCAAGGATTTATATCTTGCACCAACCACTGACGAAGACCAGCTTCCCCTGCGTGTCCTCAGCCCTGGGCGTGGCCAGCTCGGACCGCATTTCGCTCTGAGTTTATGAACCGGCAGTGTGCCCTGGAGGCGCCACAGGCCCAGCTCGGGCTTGGGTCCTTAGCCCCAGGCATGGCCACTCCTGTGCAGGGGCAGAAAAGCCAAAGCACCAACAGATGGTGGCCAGGAGGGCCCAGCCCGGCAATCCAGGCCAGGCTAGGATGCTCAGCACCAGACACAGGGCCCTGCGGTCCATGCAGGAGCCAGGCAGTCACCACGAAAGGGCCACGGGGGGAACAGTAAATTCACGACCCACTGTGACAGGCACAACGAGACCACAGACAGGAGCTCCTCCACAGAGAACATCAGCCAGCAGCCCAGAGCAAACACCACAAGATCGACAAGGCCAAGGTGGCCGGCACTTCCTGTGGGGGAGAGGCGGGGGAGGAGCAGCACAAGGGCTCCTTCCTTCCTCTCCACTCATCCACAAATACCGCACACACCAATCAGCATTTCACAGGATCCTTTTTTGAAAAGATGTATTTATTCTGAAAGTCAGAGTTACAGAGAGAAAAGGAGAGAGAGAAATCTTCCATCCGCTGGTTCACTCCCCAGATGGCCACAATGGCCGGCACTGGGCCAGGCCAAAGCCAGGAGCCTCTTCCAGGTCTTGCACGTGGGTGCAGGGGCCCAGGCATACAGCCATCATCTGCTGCTTTCCCAGGCCATAGCAGGGAGCTGGATCAGAAGTAGAACAGCCAAGACATGAACTGGCACCCAAATGGGATGCTAGTGTCGCAGGCAGCGGCTTTATCTGCTGTGCCACAGCGCCTGCCTCTCAACAGGAATCTTAACAACAACCATGGTAATTCTAAATTTTAGTTTTAAAAAGACTAAGCGTTAAGAATAGGGGCCGGCACTGTGGCACAGGGGGTTAAGCTGCCATCTGCCATGCTCTGGCACCCCATATGGGCAGTTTTGAGTTCTGGTTGCTCCACTTCTGATCCAGCTCTCTGCTCTGGCCTGGGAAAGCAGTGGAAGATGGCCCCAGTGCTTGGGTCTCTGCACTCGCGTGGGAGACCTGGAACAAGCTCCTGGCTCCTGGCTTTGGCTTGGCCCAGTCCCGGCTATTGCGGCCATTTGGGCAGTGAATCATGGATAGATCTATCTCTCCTTCTCTAACTCTGCCTTTTATATAAATATTAAAATAAAATAAATGTCTAAGAATAATAACAACAAACTGTCTTACAAGAACGGGCCACAAGAGAGCAGGCCTGGTGGATATGAAGCGAATTTGGAACCCGTGGAAGTGAGAAGTGCAGGTGAGCGGCAGGGGCTTGGTGGCTCGGCCCTGCTGCAGGAGGAAGCAGCGCACAGACAGCTCCGCCCTCCAGGAGAGAAGCTGAGCCTGCTGGGAGCTGCCCCACAACAATCTCGAGGGGGCGGCGCCCACTGATGAGGGGGACCCGGCTAGAAATGCAGCAAGAGCCACTCAGCTTCAGCAACCAGGAAGCCAGTCTTTGAGCTGCCAGCCCAGCAGTTCTAAAGGTGGACACAATCGGGCAGGCAGCAGCGGAGCAGGGCTGCCCTGGGACCAGGCAGTGAGTGGGGCGGCCTCCGGCGGAGGGCGGACACTCCAGACCACGGCCACGAGCTCGTCCGCAGGTCAGGAATGAGCGGACTGCCCCAGGAGCGGGAGGCAGATGCACAGGTACTGGCGTGGGGAAGCTTCCACACTGAAATTCAAGAGCAAATGGGAAACACACACAGAAAACGGACAGCTATAAAAATGCTAAAGAATCTACAAACAACTACCAGACCTGATACATTATTTCAGCAAGGTCTAGGATCCAGGATTCATTATGTTTTAAAAAAGATCCACAGGGGTGGCCTGCGGCAGAGCAGTGCCGTCACCTCCCATCCTGGTGTGCTTGACTCAAGCTCCTGCTGTGCCTCCGTTCAGCTTCCTGCTGAGGTGCCTGGGAGATGGGAGGTAATGGCCCAAGTACTTGGGTACCTCCCCTACAAGGGACACCCGGATGGCGCTCCTGGCTCCTGGCTCTGGCCTAGTCCAGCCCTGGCTGCTGTGGGCATTTGGGGAGTGAACCAGCGGATGGAAGCTCCCCCAACTGCCACTCTGCCTTCCAAACAAAAATGAATAAACATATAAAACAAACATAAACACAGAACAATGAACACATAAAAAATAAGACCTCCATCACTAACTCTAATCACAAACATTAATTCACAATGATCAAAAGCCTAAATGTAAATGCTAAAACTATAGTTTTGAGTAGAAAAATACTTTTAGAAAAATATTTTTATGACTTAGGGTTAGGCAACAGGATACACACACACAATAACGGTGTAAGAAAATAGGTAGAGGCTGGTGCTGTGGCATAGCAGGTAAAGCCACCGCCTGCAGCGCCAGTATCACATATGGGCGTCGGTTCTAGTCCCGGCTGCTCCACTTCCAATCCAGCTCTCTGCTATGGCCTGGGAAAGCAGTAGAAGATGGCCCCAAGTCTTTGGGTTCCCGCACCCACATGAGAGACCTGAAAAAAGCTCCTGGCTTCGGATAGGCCCAGCTCTGGCCGTTGAGGCCACCTGGGGAGTGAACCAGCAGATGGAAGATCTCTTCCTCTCTGCCTCTGCCTCTCAAATAAATAAATCTTAAAAAAGAAAATGGGTATAACTCCGATTTCTCAAAGTTAAACTCCAGGGCCACTGCTGTGGCAGTGGGTGAAGCGTCTGACTGGCATCCCATATCGGAGTGCTGCTTTGAGTCCTGGCCGCTCTGCTTCTAATACAGCTTCCAGGCTCTGGCCTGGCCCAGCCCCAGCCAGCACAGCCACCTGGGGAGTAAACCAGCAGACGGCCCAAGTACCTTCTGTCCCACCCTGCCACTCTGCCTTTCTAAAACACACACACACACACACACGCACCACAAAATAGGCTGTTGTCTTTAAATCTGTCATCAAAAAGATTAAGAAAAGGAACAGGCAGGTCACAGTCTGAGAGAGGAGATTCCCTGCACACGCATCTGACCAAGCACTGGTCCCCGAGAATTGTAACGGATTCTTAGAAATCAAAAACAAAAATGGAAAAATCCTCGTGCAAACGCACCGAAGACGAGGCGAGGTGGCGGGGAGAACGTGAGACGCCCGTGGGCGGAGAGGACGAGCGCCGCGTCCGGATATGCCCAGACGGCACGAGGAGACGCACGGCCCTGTGCTGCGGGCTGCGGGCAGCCAGGGCCCACCCCCCGCTGGCAGGAGCAGACGGACAAGCACTTCAGAAAGTGTCTGGCAGTCCTTGTAAAACTAAACATACACCTGCCCTGTGACCCAGCGTTCCATTCCTAAGCGCTCACCCGAGAGAGAGGAAAACACGGCCACAGAAGGCTCGTGAAGAATGTTCACAGCGGCTAAACATGGAAAAGGCCCACTCGGGGCCCGCCCCCGGCAGCGCGGGTGATAAATGCGATGTCCGTGCGACGACAGCTTCTCACCAAGAAGGGGCACCGCCTGCGTTACACGCAGCCTGAGCATTTCAGAAACATGATGTGGAGCGGCAGCAGCAGAGGCCAGGCCGCCCGGCCCCTCCCACACAAGGCTAGAGCAGGACAACTCAGGCTGTCCGGAGGAGCTGCCGGCACGGGACGTGGCGTCTCTGGCTACAGGGACAGCCTCTACAGCAAAAGGACTCTGGCGGCACAGGCACACATCTGTGAGACACGGCTTACTGGCACGTGTCCGGTCTCCACCTCACTGTACGGAAACTCAGGCTTCAAAAGAACAAGGCAGCATAACCAGAACTGGCTGTTCAGGGGACAGTGCCGGTGCACACACATGGCCGTGCAGACAGACAGGAACGGACTGATAGTTACGTGATGAGTTTTCCGTGTCGGGGCCCGTGCTGTGGCACAGCAGGTTAAATCTCCGCCTGTGGAGCCAGCATTCCATGTGGGTGCTGGTTCGAGACCCGGCTGCTCCACTTCCAATCCAGCTCTCTGCTATGGCCTGGGAAGGCAGTGGAAGATGGCCTAAGTCCTTGGGCCCCTGCACCTATGTGGGAGACCCGGAAGAAGCTCCTGGCTTCATCCTGGTCCAGCCCTGGCTGTTGCAGCCACTTGGGGAGTGAACCAGCAGATGGAAGATCTCTCTCATCCTCTCTACCCTCCTCTCTAACTATGCCTTTCAAATAAATAGAAATAATCATAATAAAAAATCTTAAAAATAAATATTTCAAAGTGCTCAGTGTAAAATTCTCCTCACGGCCGGCGCCGCGGCTCACTAGGCTAATCCTCCGCCTTGCGGCACCAGCACACCGGGTTCTAGTCCCGGTCGGGGCACCGATCCTGTCCCGGTTGCCCCTCTTCCAGGCCAGTTCTCTGCTGTGGCCAGGGAGTGCAGTGGAGGATGGCCCAAGTGCTTGGGCCCTGCACCCCATGGGAGACCAGGAGAAGCACCTGGCTCCTGCCATTGGAACAGCGCGGTGCGCCGGCCGCAGCGCGCTACCGTGGCGGCCATTGGAGGGTGAACCAACGGCAAAAGGAACACCTTTCTCTCTGTCTCTCTCTCTCACTATCCACTCTGCCTGTCAAAAAATAATAATAATAATAATAATAATAATAATTAAAAAAAATTTTAAAATAAATAAATAAATAAATAAATAAATAAAATTCTCCTCACTTTTCCAAATCAGATTTTTTGACCAACTCAACCCCAGCGGAAGGCTGAGCAAGGATTAACCACGCAGAACAACGCCACATTCCGGGAATGAAGGCCCAGAACTTCTCAACCCATGAGAATAAGGGCGGGTGTGGTTAAAGACACAAAAGATACTGAATGATGAGGAAGCTATTACGGGCTGAGACGTGATAAAGTTGTTTTATGGGAAAACAAGAGGGGCCAAAATTGACTCAAGACTTAGAAAACACATCAAGCAGCACGGAAAATCCAGTCCCGAAGCGCGGCAGCCCAGAGACGCTCAGGGCCCTGCACGCTTCACACAGCCCGTGAAGAGCACTGTGCGTCCAGGCTGCAGAGGGAACACCTGAAAACGACAGGAAACGGACTTGGTAATCAGAAAGAAACGGACGAGCTTCTCGAAGTACCTGTCTGGAAAGAGTACTTGCCTCAAAACCTTCGAGGAGAAAATAAAAAGTCACATCCAAACACGGGGGGACATAAAGCAGAACTATTCCAAATTAATTTTCAAATTAATTAATGCCGAAGAATCACACCCTCAGGAGCAGTAAGAAAGAAACCACACACACAATCCTGAAAGGAAAACCTTTAGAAACTCGCAGCGAGTATCCAGCCCGACGAGAACTCCTCCTCCAAAGCGACAGGGCAAGGGAGGCACCGGGCCTGCTGGGAGCAGTGAGGATCTGGCCTCCCACGCCAGCCGAAGGACAGGCCCCACCTAAAACCGGTCCCACACAGACACGAGCGCACCGCCGTCACTAAGCATGTCATCATGGGAACCAAAACTTGATGTTTTACAAACAGCGAGCTCAAAGCTGCAGCTTCTGGAGCCGGTATGGGAGGCAAGAGGCCCCGGCTCTGACCAGGCCCGCACGGTGGCGTGGTCATGCTCCTGGCCACCATGCCTCTGAGCCTCAGCTGCCCCTCTGCCCTGTGGGCACCCTTCAAAGGGCTCCAAGCCCTCTCCTGGGACGTCCACCCCAGGGGTCCGCGAGCTGGCAGCAGTGCGGGGCACCCCGGTGGGACCTCCGTCTGCAGCCCGGCGCAGGCCAGCACCATTTCCTGGCACTGCAACCACACTTACTCTGCAGCCAGCGCTCACGCCGCAGCCTCAACTTCTCCTTCTTGGGCAGAACAGCCTTGACCTCAGCTCCTGTGGACAGAGAACAAACCGTGAGGAAGAGGTGCAAATGACAGCAGCCTGAGACTGCGCCAGCCAGCTCTGACCTTCAGCGGCTGTGTCCCCCGGCCCGGGCCACTTAGGCTCTGGTCTGTGCCCGCTCGCAGTGACACTGGGAAGCTGCCCATGCACCAGTGTGCCTCCAAGGCCATGGTCTAGCCACGACCACTGGGCTGCCTCAAAAGCCCAGCAGGCATTTGCCACCAAGGAGGCCTCCCCTTGCCCCGTCACACCCACCCGACAGAGCCACGCAGCTCAGCAGATGCCGACAGCTGAGGGAATGCGGCTGGGTAGAGCCTGCACCTTCTCCTGGGCATGGACGGGAGCTCGGGCCTGGCCCACGTGTGTGTTCAGCTTCACGGACACATGCGGAGGCCAGAGGAATGCCATTCCTTGGACCCACAGCGGGGGCTCCTGGGACATTACCCAGGAACACACTCAAGCAGCGGACCTCCAGCCTCGCGTGCGTGTGGCTCAGGGCAGCACACCTGGCGCCCGTGTCTCTGCCCCCTCCTTCCTTTCAGGCACAGAGGCCCACAGCCCAGGTGTTCTCGGTGTTCACGGGTGTCCTGTGCAGGGTGCGCCTGCCTCCCCTCTTGACTCTCCGTTGTGCAGGCCAGGTTTCTCCTGCCCCGTGTTGGTTCTGCACGTGCTGGCTGCCCCACTCTCTGGGAATCTGACTCCCAGCACACCCCCCGCCCGGGGCCAGCAGAGCACTACGTGCAGCATGCCTGCCCTGGCCTGGCTCTCCCGGTACCGGGCAGCCCAGCCCAGCGCAGCGCAGGGTTGTGGGTGCTTTCTGGTTTCCTCTCAGTCACTCTGGGACAGGGAAGCTGCTTGCCTCCCAGGAGCCCAGCTTCTCTGGAAACAGAGGGGGCAGCTGGGAGGAGCTGGGGCAAGGGAGCTTCTCTGGGCTCAGGTGACAGCAGCCTCTTGCTGTATGGGTGCCATCCACGCTCTGGCCCCAGCAGCTGACAGAGCACCCATGGTTCTCAGGGCAGAGGAATTGGGTGCTATGTGGACTGGGGTCTCCCCACACACCTGGCAGTGCCAGGACCTGGGCTGGGGCACCATGGCTTCATTCAAAGACAAGGTAGGAAAGGCCTGCAGGTGCAGTCAGAGCAGACAGGTGCAATGGCCAACACCCAGCCCTGGAGGCAGAGGGAGGTCGGCTCTGCCGGTCAGAGGCTCCTTCCAGTTTCTAAGGCCAGTACTCTGTTCCCTCCCAGGGCCCGGGCTCGCTGTGGACACAGGAGACAAGCGGAGCAGCAGGCAGAGTAAGCCCAGCGCAGAGAACAGCTGGGGGGAGAGCCCATGCCAAACGTGGCCTCTGGTGCCCAGGAAAGAGCTGCGTGGTGCCAAGCATCCCACTCACTGACCCCAGAGCCTGGGCATGCTCAGCCCTGGCTCACGGGGTCCCAGCTGCTGGGAAGGCTTTTGCACAAGTGCTGGGTAGGGAAAGAGAAGGGGATGACTCAGGTTAGTCTGAATTCCAAGCAAAAAGCGGTCCACCATCTTTTCACTGAACCCACCATCAGGATAAACCCATGTCTTCCATCAGTGGCAGCTCATCTGAGAGTCGTCCACACACCCCAGCCACACTCCCCAGCACCAGGATGTGCCACGTCGGGGTGAGGTACCTCCAAACACTGCCTGCTGTCAGGTCCAGCCGCTGGTTGGCCTCTGGGGCCCCTGTCCTGTCTTACTTGGTGCTGACCTCCCCACCTGCCTGGGTCTGTCTGTGGCTTCCCTCCCTCACTAGCCTGTCCTCACCTTACCCCGTGTGTCCCCTCTGGCTGAACCATGCTGCCCTCCAGTTCACAGTGCAACCCCAACCTCAGGACCTCCACATGTGACCAGTGACGGCGTCTTTCGAGAGGTAAGCGAGAGAAAATGAGGTCCTAGCAGTGGGCGTGCGAGGACCGGGCTGGCCACACCCACAGGTGGCACTGCAGCCTCTGGAGCCCCAGGCCAAGGTCCTTCGCCAGGGCCACCGTGCTGCCCACGCACCCTTCTCCCCACAACTGCCCACGGTGGTGCACTTCCAGCCGCAAGCAGGCAAAGCCACGGCCTCCAGGCCACGCCCGAGACTCCATGAGGTGACGGTGGACGACGGCATGTGCTTCCAGGCACCAGAGACCCAGCACCTGAGAGCAGGCGGCCTCCCCACACCGTCCACTGGAGACACTCACCAATGCTGCTGACCCTGCAGCTGGGCCCCACGTTCCAGATGTGTAACCAAGCTCAGGGGCAGCAGCTTGCCCAGAGTCCTGGGAACTGAATGCCACGGCACAGCTGGGCCCACAGGGCCTCAGAACTCTGGTGACACATCCCCTCACCCCAGGGACCACGCACTGAAGGGTCCTGGCTTGGAGCTTTATTCCCAGAGTTAACCACGAGCCCAGCCCTGGATGCAGCCACAGCTTCTCAGAGCGCCCAGAAAACGCACACACGGCTGACCCGGCACAGCAGGCCCACACAGCAGGCTGAAGCTGGAGGTCCACCTGCCGATCCGCGTACCCAGGCCAGAAACACAGCCACATGCTCCATGGCGACCTCAGGAAGCCCACCGCACACCAAGGGGAAGCTCACGGGCGGCAGAGACAGGCGGAAATCACCGCAGACACAGGCCCATGTGCCAGCTGGCACCTCCGTGACTCCCTCCCTGTGAGGACGGGCAGGAGCCAGCCAGGGGACGCTGTGCACCGCCAGCACAGGCCTTCCTGCTCACTGGTGCCAAGGCAGGACATGAAGATGAGGACAGGGAGGAGAAACTGGGCCGCAGGCGTCGGGGGCAGGACCAGCACCCTCTGCACGCTGAGACCGGGCCCCCGGGTCCTGGGGTAGACAACAGCGCAGTCTCCACGTGCTGTGGGAACACGCTGAATAAATCCAGAAACACTGGCGTCACCGCTTCGGCCGCCTCGTGCCCCAGGGGAAGTCGGCCTGGCATGTGGGGAGAGGATCAGGATGAACTCACCGGGTGTGTCCCATCTTTATCTGCCCGCCCAGGCCCCTGCAGGCCCCCATGGTCGTGGCAAGCAGGCGTGTGCGCTGCTAACAGCGTCTCTGCCTTCGGTGCGCTCCGGAAGACGGCAGCTCCAGCGCGGTGCTGTCTCCTTGGCCCTGGTTTTCCCTGAGCTAAGTGGTTTCGGTTGGGACCCACTCTCCCCAGGGCACGTGCACACGAGAGGCCTGCCCCAGCTGGCACAGCGGACCATGAGGTCCGAGGAAGAAGCAACAGAAACAAGCTCTGTGGACGGAGGGGCAGCAGCCCTGCTGGACGACCCCAGGCCAGAGGGAGCCTAATCCCTCTCCCGGCAGTCAGGACCCTGGAGCCGACCTGCTCACCTCCCCCCCCCCTTGCTCCCAACAGAAAAGGAGGGGCTGCGAACCCTCACGGGCAGCCTGGGCCGCACCCAGGCTGGGTTGAGAACAAAACGTCCAAGCAGCTGGACACTGTCCAACCAACCCCCGGTGAGGTGGTGGGGTGGGGGTGGGGAGCGTCCTGGCTGGCGTAGGGCCCGGGCACTGTCTGAGGTGTGTGGCTCTGGCGAGGCAGATGGCGCTGGCCGCGCACCGACAGGGCAGGATGGGGCTTTCTCCAGACAATCCTGGTGGCTGCCTGCAACTCCGGAGTTATTCCAAAGAAAAAGACCCCAAGACCAATGGGGACCGACCCACAGTAACCTGCACTGTGCTGGAATGAAGAAAACGCAGGGCCCTTCCTGGCCCCGGCCCCAGGGGGCTCCCAGCACGCATCTCCATGGCATCAGAGAAACAGGAAGCAAACAAGGCCATTCCCGTCAGACGCGCAGGGTCTGGAATGCCCGGAACTGCTGGCAGCAGGCCCTGCGGGCCACAGAGCGGCACGGAGGACTGCCCAGATCCCATCAGCCCCTGATGGACTGATTCAGCGCGGGGGTTCAGAGCGGGCTGTGTGTCTTGCCCGTCCCGACCCCCAGCCCCGCGGACAGAGGGAGACACAGAGGCGCAGAACTGTGCAGGACAAGGCAGGTGCTCCCTCCCCCATGCTGAGGACAAGGTGATGTCAGCCTGGGCTGCTCTGGTTTCTAAACTCAGAGCAAGGCCTACAGCCAAGCAGGCAAGCCAAGCTGCTCGCAAGAGGCGGCCACTCAGAGCATCAGCGTCAGGTGGACCACGGGGCCTCTTCAGCCTCAAGCAAGGGCTGCTGTCCAGAGCCCCGCCCAACCTCGGACCAGCACGGTCAGCACTGCAGCTCTGGGTGGAGAGGGGACACAGTCAGCATTTCTGTGACAAATGACAGCAGCAAGGGCCGTACTCTGTCAGTGACCCCAGCCCAAGCTTCTCCACCAGAGAACCAGACTTGGCGGGGGGGTGGGGGGGAGCAGCAGTGCCAAGGCCAGGGCAGGCCCAGCCCGACCCAGAAAGCGCACAGCCCAGCCAGCAGTTTCATAAGGAGAGTAAGACTGTCTAGGACCATGGCAAAAACAAGACTTAACGGGATCAGCCATCCACCTCACGGCGGGAGGGCTGTGACCCCCCCCCCATCTCCCACCCCTGAGCTGAGGCCTCCCCCGGGCCCTGCACCCCGCCCTCTCCACATATCACCCGCTGCTCGGATGACTCAGTGCCCTCTGCTCACAGCACTGGGGGTGAAGGGCAAGTCCCTGCGGACCTGAACCCCAAGACCCCAGGCAGCAGAGGCAATCCCAGAGGGAGGCATCGTTCCCCCCTGCCCCCAGCGCATCCCTGCAAGGTGCACCTTGTACTCAAGGCACCTGCGGCTGCCCAGAACTGCAGAGCCAGGCCAGGCTCAATAGGCAGGCCGTGCTCGAGGGAACGGCAGCTCAGCCCCCGACACTTAGGGCCGCCCCACTACCGGACGTCAGAACAGCGGTGGTGCTGAGCGGCGGGAGGACGCAGCTCCCAGGGACCCCCCCGAACGGTCAGGAAAAGCCGGTCACACCTGGTTCGTTCTCATTTCATGAGGACGACGTGCACTATGGCTCAGGCGCGGGCAGTGCCTGCAGGTGTCCGACTCATGTAACTCGGGTCTGAGGTGCAGCCCTCGACACGGGTCCCCTCAGCCCACCTGAAACACAGCTGTGGGGCTGCTCCCACAGCTGCACGGCCAAGCAAAGCGAGAATCATCCGCCCTACTCTTTACCAAAATAAGTCCTGACTGGCTGAAAATACAGGCAAAGGTGAAATGATAAAAGCATTAAAAAAAAAAAAAAAAAGGAAGCGATACAAGCCACAGGAAACACAGATTTTCCTAAAGAGCTTACTACCTCTGCAGGGTACAATGACACGAGTCCCAGTGGGAAGAGCAGTCTGCAGGTGACAGAGATGACATTCCTTCTCGTATGAACAGCTGTCCCAAACCCGTGAGCAAGACACCGATAGCTGGGGGAGGGCAGGAGGGCACAGGCAGGCGCCTCAGGGCGCTCACGAGGAACCCACACAAGCCAGGCACCACCACTCACCACGTACACTGACACAGGTCCCACCTGGCCCTTGCGACCACAGGTCGGCATGATGGGCAGCCTCTTGTGCGCTGCTCCAGGAGCTCCCACGGGGGCTCTGTCTGCAGCTGGCAATGTGGCAACATCTACTGACACGATGCATGCCCACACGCAGACCCAGGGAACATGTGCACGGCGCCCCTGCAGCATGGCTGCATCGCACAACACGTCCACAGCAGGCTGGAGAAATGCAGTGCTTCCGAGCGTGGAGGCAACTGGCCCACTCAGGGCCCCCGCTCTGAGGACCAAGGACTTAGAACCGTCGCTCTCTGTGGGAGATGGAAGCCAGTGACAGGCAGAGCTCCCCAGAGTGCCACGCGAGGTGGACTCAGCTCCAGACGCTCAATCCAGCATCCGCTTGGCCTTGGCAGGAGGCTGTGTGGGGTCTCCACACCCACCCACAGCATGCAGGGCCCTCTCCACAGTGCACAGCCCCAGGACCCAGAGTCCCACGGCCAGTCCCTTGCAGACAGGAGCTGCTGCAAATGGGAAATGCAGGTTCAAATCCCCACACCTACCTCAGCCAGCACAGGCGCTCACGGCTTGTGTGAATTCACAAAGCAGAACCCACTCAGGACAAGGGCGCCTGCCAGCCACTTCCCACCTTGCTACAAGCTCAGGGCCAGGCATGAAGATGGAGAGGACAGAGTCATCACTGTCACACACGACACAAGTGTAGCAAATCCTCACCGTCACACACATGATGTATGTATAACAAATCTCCATCAGTACTATCACATACATGACATGTGTAGCAAATCCCCAACACATCACACAGGACACGCATGTAGCAAATCCTCCTCAGCATCATCACACACGTGACACGTGTATAGCAAATCCCCATCATCACCATTACACACGATACTCGTGTAGCAAATCCTCATCAGTACCATCACACATGACATGTGTTCAGCAAATGCCCATCACCGTGACGCTTGTGTAGTGAATCCTCATCAGTGCCATCACACATGACACGTGTACAGCAAATCCCCACCACCGTGACACTTGTGTGCCATCACACACATGACACGTGTACAGCAAATCCCCAAACCTCCACAAGCTGTCAAAATGGAGTGAACCAGCAAGGCTGGGAGGGCAAGGCTCACTAGGAGGTGGGCCTGAGCCACGTGGGGAGGGGGGAGGAATCCTTGCTGCCCCTGCCCTGGGGACAAGGGAGGCTCTGAACACCAAGAGTCCACATCACCCCTCTGTGGCCAGCAGCACTGCCCTTGGGCCCAAGTGCTGGGGACACCAGTCCCAGGACAGCATCTCTGGGACCAGACACAGGTGGCACCTCTGTGCACAGCCCCACACAGGGCCCTGTTCCCTTCTGACCCGCCCCCTAAGTTTCTATCTGAAAACCCTGGCCGCCCTCCGGCCCCAACAGCCACTGAAGCGCATGACAAGCAGACAGCCTCAGCAGGACGCTGCCCGCCGGCTCCACAAACAGCAGAAATATGCTGCGAGCCTTAAATAGCTCCCGCCACTGCATCCACAGCGCCGGGTTTAGAAATAGCAACCCACACGCTCAGACGAGTCTCCCACCAGGCTCCCAAGATGTGCCCGAGCAGCAGCGCTCAGACGGGGGAGGGACCCCAGCAGGGGCCGCATGACCCAGATGCTGACCCAGTCAAGAAAAAACCTTGCTGGGAGCAGAACACGGCTCTGCTGCTGCCGGAGATAGGGACCCACAGGAAAGAAGCCAGGCTCTCAGGCCATCCTGGTCACAAAGCAGAAGCACTGCACAGATCCTCAGAGACCAGGCCCAACTCCCTGACAGAAAGTTCCAGAAAAATAATTCCAGAAGTAAGTCCAACATCATTACTAGGGGCAGTGAAGCCACCTGGCCATGGTGTGGCAAACAGAGCAGACATGAGCCTCACAGGAGATGGCGGGCCCAGCAAGCCGGCACACACAGCCCCCAGACGGGCCGAGTGCACACAGGCACCCGTACAAGCACGGACGCCGCGGGGACACACCCTGGCCAGAGAGCGGCAGGGCTCTGAGGCCCCCGTGGCTAAGGGGAGGACTGAGATGGAGCAGGAGCTGTCCACTCCCAAGCAGGCCAGTGGCCAACAGGCGCAGCAGGCCGGCAGGACACGCGCGGCCACACGCAGGGCCAGGTGCAGTGTCACTTCTGTGGCCAGCCAGGGTTTTGTCTTCCGGTGCCGCGCACAGGGCTTTCTGAGTTACGCAATGTTGTTTCACAAAAGCGGTTTAGAGCGGGGCCAGCCCTGAGCTGAAGTGCTGCTCACAGGCGATGTGGCGAGAAGGGACCTGCCGCCGAGCAGCACAGGCACCGAGCCACAGGGCTGGCTTGGCGCCTGGGAGCCGGGCGCGGGGCACCACAAAGGAAAGGGGACTCCGCAGGCGGCACACAGCCCCGCCCACCAGCCTCCCTGTGCAGACGCCGGCCACAGTGGATGCTGGCTCTCGGCTGGCCACTGGCAGGCTGGGAATTTTGCCTCACCCAGGGCATACCCAGACCCGGTCTCCTCAAACTGTGAATGGGGCCAAGGCTCAGCAGAGCATGCAGGGCAGTGGGCCGCCGGAAACAAAGTCAGCTGACTCGCACCCATCTCTCGCACCCTCTTCCACTGCTCACCTCAGGACCTTGACGTCCAGCAGGTGACTTCAACTTGATGGAGGCCATGCCTGCTGTGCGGGTGGGAGCACACGCGTGCCACCACCACGTGCTCCAGGACATGGCTCAGGTGAGGTTTGTCCCCTCGTGGGCCGGCCTGCGAGCTCACAGCTTTACGCTGAGGAATGCCTGGGGTCCCAGAAGCTGATCAGAGATGGGGAGTAGCAGGGGGCACAGAACCCAGCAGGCTGGTTCTGCTCGGCTCCTGCCCACAGCTAGAATGGAACAGGCCTGGCCCAAGGCAAACCTTCAGCACTGCACAATATGCTGTGACAGGAGACCCCAGAGAGCCTGCCCAGGCATTCGCCAGGCTGGCTGGCCCCACCCACCAGTCCCTGGTCGGCTGTCTCAACAATGTATAGCTCAGAGAAGACAGACAGAAGACACAGCCACTCACGGGCCTTTCTACCTCCCTGGCCCGCCCAGCACTGCAACACCCTCCATGGAGCACGGGTCAGGACTGGCACCTCCGTGCCCCACAACGGCCGAGGCAGCCAACACACAAGGTGGCCAGCAAGGCTCCGGCAAGCTCCTCCTGACGTCTGCGCCTACGGTAGTCTGATGTCCCCTGCTCTGTGTGTTCTTAGGAGTCTGGGTAGGTGGAGATGTCGGAAGACTCTGTGACTTCTGCCATACCCGCTCAGCTGGGGAAAAGCTTCTTCATGGTTACCTTTAAAAACTGCCTAAAGGCAGCCCGCAGCCCCTCTAACCTGCGTGCGAGGTGCGCACTGGCCAAACCTCCCTCCTGCGAGGCAGCAGCCCTGGTCCTAAGCCTGGGCAGAGGGGTGAAGAGTGCAGGTCTGCTGCCCCCTACTGGGAAGAGCAGGGGAGGACGCTGCAGGAGTATGGGAAGGTCAGGCTCTAAACAAGCAGTTACCTGGGCCAGGGTCTGTCCTGGCCAGGACTGGTCTTGCCTGAGAGCCATGGACACATCCCTGCAAAACGTCCCGATGCCAGGCCTGGAGGCCACGTGCCCCAGTCCAACACCGCCACCCATGTATCTGCACTGCCACCTCCTGGTGGCCCTGGGGTTAACACCAGCTGACAGTTGTGCCTTCCTCACATGCTTGCTCCCGGCCCTTCCCACTGGACACCAGCTTGTCCTCCCACCAGGCCTCACCCCACCTGCCCGCCTCCCAGGTGCTCGTCTGAGAACAAAGAAGGCTTATTTTCTGCAGTTTTCCAGTCTGAAGGGATCCAGAACTAGACTTGGAACTCCAAAACCATCCCCGTACCACCTCCTCTGGACAACACGATGCTAACGTGAACATTATGTTCAAGGTCACTGGATGGTCACTGGATGCCACCAGCACCCAGCAGCCACCTGCCAGGCCACAGTGTGCCACACACTGGCTTGTGGCACTGAATGTGGGGGAGGAGCACAAGATGGGGGTGCTCTCCGGAGCACAGGGCAGCCGTGAACCTGCTAATGGTGGGGAGTGAGGAGCTGGGCTGCCCACTCTGCACCTGCACCCCGCCTCCTCCCAAGGCAGGAACGAAGCCACGATGTCAGGAGTCCCATGGACCACCGCTGCGGAGCCTGGAGCTCCTCCCAGGATGCACAGAGGCCTGCCTGTCAGGGAGGACAGGCCCAAGAGGGTGAATAGAGGGAAACTGGGGGGGGGGGGGGGGGCACTTATTTCTGGGCTGGCTGAGCTCCCAAGGTTCTGTACACACAGGAAAGACACCTTTAGGAAAGCACCTGGGGACACAGGTGCACATGGCAGGGGACCAACGGCTGGCGTGTGTCCTGGATGGCAGGCCCACGGGCAGGCAGGGCTCCGCCTACTCTGGGCCACACCAGCTGGAGCTGCCCAGCTCCTGGGCCGGAGAGGAGGAGCGCGATTCCCTTTCCGACGCAGCCCAGGGCAAGGACGAGAAGCTCCTGGGCAGGTGGTGCTGCACTAACCAGGCAGACGGGCGCCTCAGGATGCCACTCGCACCTCCAACAGCCAGGCCACAGGATGCAGCACCCCAACAACAACCAGGGGAGCCCCAAGGCCCACTTCCACCTGCTGGGATCCACGGCATTGCCAATCAGCAGCCAAAGCAACCAAGAACACAAGGAAGAGGTGCTGGAGGCGAGGGAGGCACACAACGGAGAGGCTGGGACCCAGACGCTGCCCACGGGAGACCCGGGAGGTCTGTACACCCTGGTAACCAGCAAAGAAGAGCGCGTGGGGCCTCAGACCCAGGAGAGCCCCTCCACACCCATGGCGCATCTGCAACATCACCTCATGGTGTGGTGGAATGAGAAGCCCACGCCAAGATGGCCATTGGCAAGCGAGCATCAGTTACTTATGAATGGCTTCGGAAACACACTGGGAAACCACCTGGCAACAGGCTGTGATTGGTTAGGGCATAAACTGCCCCTTGACCGGATTGGCTGCCTTGGCTATATAAGCTGCTGCACCAACTGAAATAAACAAGTCTGCGGGCTGCTCACCTCTGGCCCACTTTAACCCGACTTCCGGGGTCTGTGTGGTGACTCCGCACCTCTTGCCCCCACCGCGCTCCTCCTCTCAGAACAAATCCACAGCAATACCTTGGGGGTGGGTTCTCTCAAGTTCTGAACACCACACTGGCCCTTCACACCACGGGGCAGAGAGGAGTAGGCCTGGCTCCCTGCATGTGAACCCTGTGTGAGGCCTGCCCATCATCCACACACAACCCAGGCCTCTTCCAGGGAGGGCTGAGCTCTCTGGGTGACCCACAGACGGCCTCAGCTCTGAAACCCTACAAATGATCCGTACAAAATGATCAGTCTTCTCTACAACAGATAAAGCACTCTTCTAAGTTTACAAAAAGTGACCAAAACTGCCCCAAATAGGCACAAACCTTGAGACAGTCAGTAAACACACAGCAAACAGCTCAATCCTACCGGTCACCAAAGGCACCCAGGCCTGCCCTGCACATCCCTGCAACAAAATCAGGAAGTTCTCCAGGACACAGCCCAGAGACAGAGCCTCCAGGGAATCACGTGAGTCACAGGTGGGAGCCACCCCTCAATCCAGATACCTCTCCCAGTGAACTCACAGGACTCCAAAGCAGCGCAGGCAACATGACCCATGGAAAACACCGGACATAAAACCCAAGCTGTGAATTAGTACAGCTCAGAGCCATTTACAGACTAGACCAGGAAACCCGGAGGAAGTGTAAGGAAAATCTAGAACTTCCAGGGCCGGCGCTGTGGCACAGCGGGTTAACGCCCTGGCCTGAAACACTGGCATCCCATATGGGCACCGGTTTGAGACCTGGCTGCTCCACTTCCCATCCAACTCTCTGCTATGGCCTGGGAAGGCAGTCGAAGATGGCTCAAGTCCTTGGGCCCCTGCACCACGTGGGAGACCTGGAAGAAGCTCTTGGCTCCTGGCTTCGGATCGGTGCAGCTCCATCTGGGGAGTGAACCAGCAGATGGAAGACCTCTCTCTCTCTCTCTGTTCTGTATAACTCTTTCAAATAAATAAATCTTTAAAAAAAAAAACCTAGAACCTCCTTTATCACTCCACAAGAAAACAGCTCAAAAACACGTGCATCGATTAGTGCAGCATCAGCAGCCCACACAGGAGGAAAGTCAAGGCAGCTGGCCAAGGCGACAGCTCCTGCAGACTGACAGCTGACACAGCCGGGCCGGCTGAGAGTGCGAGGTGTGCACAGCAACGTGTGAACACCAGCAAGAGAGACGGGGCAGAGGGCCCGGCGGGGGCAGGGTTTCCAACTGCATCCACTTTTATAACACTGCAAATGCAGCAGCCACAGGGGTTCCTGCCACAAGGTGGTGGTGGGCGTGCACCCCACAGGCCCGCTCTCACTCGGCCCAGTCAGTCGGGGTGAGGGCCTGGCTGATTGCTAAGGTGACCCACGGCGGAGTGCCTGGGATCCAGACCCAGCTCGGCTCCTGACTCCAGCTTCCTGCTAATGTGCACCTTGGGTGGGGGGCGGCAATGATGGCTCCTGTAGCCGGGCCCCTGCTGCCCCCGTGGAAGACCTGGACCAAGTGCCCAGCTTCAGACCCCTCCCTGGGGCTATTGCAGGCATCCGGGGAGTGAACCGGCGGATAGGAGCTCTGTTTGTCTCTCAAAAATAAGAAAAAAAAATGTTGGTTGAGTCAGACAAATGGATACCAGGAGGATAAACTCAGCAAACTCCTAAACAGGAGGAAATAGGAAAAACCAAAGGGCAGGGCGGGCCGCAAGGCTGCCTGGGAGCGTGGTCTGTGTGCACTGGCTTCCTGCAGAGCAGCGGGCGTGAGCACGTGTGCTCCTTGTGCAGCTGCGCAGGCTCCCCCAGGGTGTCTCTCACCCGCACTCAGGGCTCACACCAACAATTCAGTCGAATGCTGTGCGCCGGGAGCTGCGTCTAACTCTGCCTCAGTGTGGCAGGGGGGGACAGCCACACCAGCCTGTTTTCAACTTGAGTGCATCTTTTTAAAAAAACAGCCCGTAGAAATAAAAATCATTAAACTCCACTCAGCACAACCCACACAGGCGACACCCCAGGCCCCCCTCATCTCCCCTTACCCCGGGCCCCCTCACCTCTCCTCACCCCAACACCTCACCTCTCCTCACCCCAGCCCCCCCACCTCTCACCCCAGAACTCCCCCTCATCTCTCCTCACCCCAGCCCCCCCACCTCTCTTCACCCCTCACCCCCACCCCCACCTCTCCTGATGGACGTGATTCTCACCCCGGGCCCACCCCCCACCCCTCCTCACCGCTCTCCCCTCCTGATGGACGCGACCCTCCTCACCCCGGGGCTCACCCCTCACCCCTACCTCTTCTGATGGACGTGAAGCTCCTTACCCCGGGCCCACCCCTCACCCCTCACCCCTCACCCCTACTTCTCCTGATGGACGCAACGCTCTTTACCCCGGGCCCACCCCTCACCCCTCACCCCTCACCCCTCACCCCTACTTCTCCTGATGGACGCAACGCTCTTTACCCCGGGCCCTCCCCCTACCCCTCCCCCTACCCCTCCCCCTCCGATGGATGTGAGGCTCCTCACCCAAGCCCCCCCACTCCCTACCACGGGTCCCCCCTCACCCCCACCTCTCCTGATTGCCGTGACGCTCCTCTCGTCCAGCTCCAGCCTCTGCACCAGGGCACTGGGGTCGATCTTGGTCTTGGCAAAGATGTCGGTGTGGACAAAAGCCCAGTCCTGAGCAAAGGGAAACACGCCGAGGTGAGGCCGGCCCTGTGGCTTCGGAGGGCAGCGCCAGGCCGGTAGCGAGTGGCCGTGGACGGGGGGAAATCGCGCCTCAGCCCCCCGCGTGGCCCAGGTCCCCAGCAGCAGCCCCAACCCCTCAGCGCTGCAGCCTCCCATCTCGCCGCCCGCCCCGCGCCAGGCTCATCCCAGCAGCCTCCTCCTCGCCCATCCGGCTCATTCCAGGCCCAGCCGGGGTCTTCCCGGGGGCGGGCGCGCAAGCCCCTGGGTGACAGGCGCGCGGGAACGCCTGCGGGGCGGCCCAGGGACCCGCGCCGGGGCCCACGCACTGCGGTCGGTGCACGCGGGGGGCGGCGACCCCGCCGTTCCAAGGGCCGTGGGAACACTAGGCTGCATCGTGGCTGCCTTCACAAAGGTCGGGGGGCGCTCCGCGAGCGGGGCCAAAGCGTGCGGCTCCTCTCTCCGGCCTGCGCCCCGCGTGGAGGCCCCCGGGGGCCCGCGCCGCCACGCAGCCCAGCGCCCAGGTCCCGCCCTCACCTTGCCCGCCGCTCCGCCGGCCGACGCCTGCGGAAGGGCCGCGTCCGGGGCCGGGGGCGCGGGGCCGGCCGCGGCCTCCCCCGCGAGCCGCACGGCAGCCTGGTGCACCCGCGCCCGCAGCCCCCGCACTTTCCCCATCTTCCGCGGGACGCCCCGGCACGGCCGCCAGAGCCAACAGCCGCCGGAAGTCGGTCCGGCACTGGCGACGCCCGGCGGAAACTGGAGCCGCCGGAGCTGGGGTCCGCGTTCCGCGCGGGCACACGCAGGCCCCGGAAGTGCCCGGAAAGCCGGAAGTGCCCGGAAAACCGGAAGCACTGGTCGCAGCCCGCGCTGCGCTGCCCGCGTGCGGCGGGCGCACGACGCTCGGCAGCGAGGAAGGAGGTCGCGGGACGTGAGGGGCGCGCCCAGGAGACGGAGGTCGGCCTGGGACGCAGGAGCGGCCGCGGCCGATCTCGAGCCTCCGCTTCCCGTTCCGGCCTGCCGACGCAGGGAGCGCGTGCAGCCGCGGGCGCCGGGGCAGGACGGGCCCGGCGGACACCCGGGACAGGCAGGAAGCGAGGCTGCCGAAGCCAGGCCCGGCGGGGCGTCCTCTGCCCGCGGCCCCAGGAGGTAGTGGCTCGCCCGCGGCCACGCCGCGTACACTTGTGTCCACCCGCGCAGTATCCACAGGCCACTTTCCTCGCTCCCAGGAACACGGCGCGGGACCGGGAGTGTTGAGGTCTTTGTGCCCTCAGCACCCGCTGCCTCTTGATTCTTGGGGTGAGGGGACCCCGCGGCCTTGCAGGCCCCTGGATGTGGCCGAGTGGCTGGGTGGTCACCGTCTTGGCCGTGGGTTGAGTGTGTGCACCTGCCCGGACTCGCGGGGAGGGGTCTCTGCGCTGCAGGGCCTGTAAGAAGCGGTCAGGCCCGCAGGACAGCAAGCACCCCGGTGTTTTAGTCCCGGTCGGGGCGCCGGATTCTATCCCGGTTGCCCCTCTTCCAGTTCAGCTCTCTGCTGTGGCCCGGGAGTGCAGTGGAGGATGGCCCAAGTGCTTGGGCCCTGCACCCCATGGGAGACCAGGAGAAGCACCTGGCTCCTGGCTTCGGATCAGCGCGGTGCGCCGGCCACGGCGGCCATTGGAGGGTGAGCCAACGGCAAAGGAAGACCTTTCTCTCTGTCTCTCTCTCACTGTCCACTCTGCCTGTCAAAAAAAAATGGAAAGATTTGTGGTAACAGCACTACCTAGGACTGCGTTGTATGTGGCTGTCCGGATGGAGTCGCGAGTCCGGAGAACAGCTCTTCACTTGCGGTGTGGTTCTGAATCAATCGCAAGTCAGCCATTAGTGACCCTCTCCAGTCAAAGACTCATACCCAGAGGAAGGCAGGACGTGAGAGCGAGATGTGAGAAAGCCAGAGGCCGTAACTGCATCTCTTCAGTACAACAGTGCTGTGCAAACAGTGTGATCCGGGACTTTGTGAAAATGCGCCTGGAAGCCAACATTAAAGTATTAAAGTTATGTGCTGATTGTGTGGTTCATTTTTATATTTATTTCATTTAAAATCATGTGATGCAGCATAGTCTTGCAATATGTATATAGTTGCAGGCAAAAAAAAAAAAAACACTGCAAAACTTGTTAATTTTAGTCACCGATGGTATAAAGCAAAACTTAGTTTTAGAGTGTGCTAGGGTTCCTGAAACCTGACGGTTATCTTTAAAATTGATGGTTTTTCTCCTGAAATGTTTGTGCGTGGAGGAGCTGCCCTGCTTTTTGACCCTGCTGCCATATATGATTTCCTTGTGAGATTACTTAATTCCTTGGATTGAAGGCTGGTGTAGGAATTGAAGCTGCTGCCAGGCAACACCACTCAGAGTAACCTAAAGGCATTATTTCTGAGTAGAGGACCCTCTTCGGGAAGGAAGGGGTGATGGGAAACTTCTTTATCTTCAGCTCCCTAGCAGAAATAATTTTATTTCAGCTATATTTTATTTGTCCATGAGGTGGTTACCTTAAGTAAGTAGCCTTCCGTTCCCCACTGTCTTTTTACTCCCTTTTAAATGCTGCATGTATTTAGTAGCAGCTTCAAGTGACCAGAAGACTCAAATCTTTGTTCTAAGTCCGTGCCAAAAGCCACGGGGAATCTTGCAGTGACAAGATTTCAGTCTCTCACTATGAACACATTTTTGAACCATAATTTTCATTTTGAGCATCATCTTGAGTTTGCTAGCTTTTCTTTACGTGTTAGTTTTAAGACTTTGGCATTTTAATTTAATGAGGTAGATAATGTATGGTCAAGTTTCTTTTTACAGAGAATTACTGCTTTCTGGATGATCGATCAGATCATATGGAAATTATTTTCTAAGGGTTTATTTAGGGAAGTAGATTAGAAACAAGTTTACATCCATTTTTGTCTGTTTTGTCTCTGGTGGTGCAAGGTTTTTAAGCATGGCTGGTAAAGAATTACCTAGAAGTTCTGATAAGATTCTGTAGTGCAATCTGGCAGTCTCCTTGCACAGCTGTTTGGGTAAGGACATAAGTCAGTTCTGTTAAAGGTCAACCACGTTCCAGAAATGATCTCTGTCTGAACTGTAAGATTATCAGAGTAGCTTAGCCCAGCTAAATATTCATCAGAAACCTAAATTATATTTTTAAAAAATGTAATGGCTGGGGGCTGGCGCTGTGGTGCAGTGGGTTAAAGCCCTGGCCTGAAGCGCCAGCATCCCATATGGACGCCGGTTCTAGTCCCGGCTGCTCCTCTTCTGATCCAGCTCTCTACTATGGCCTGGGAAAGCAGTGGAAGATGGCCCAAGTGCTTGGGCTCCTGCACCCACGTGGGAGACCCAGAAGAAGCTTCTGGCTCCTGGCTTCGGATCAGCGCAGCTCTGGCCATTGCAGCCAACTGGGTAGTGAACCATCGGATGGAAAACTCTCTCTGTCTCTATCTCTCTCTGTAACTCTGTCTTTCAAATAAATAAAATAAATCTTTAAAAAAAATGTAATGGCTGAAAACCTGGACTAGAGCTTTAACTAAAAATCTTAAATTCTTTGAAAACATTCAAGTTCAAAATGTTTATAAAATAGATATCTAGGCCGGCACCGTGGCTCACTAGGCTAATCCTCCACCTTGCGGCGCCGGCACACCAGGTTCTAGTCCCGGTCGGGGCACCGATTCTGTCCCGGTTGCCCCTCTTCCAGGCCAGCTCTCTGCTGTGGCCCAGGAGTGCAGTGGAGGATGGCCCAAGTGCTTGGGCCCTGCACCCCATGGGAGACCAGGAGAAGCACCGGGCTCCTGCCTTCGGATCAGTGCGGTGCGCCGGCCACAGCGCGCCGGCCACGGCGGCCATTGGAGGGTGAACCAACGGCAAAGGAAGACCTTTCTCTCTGTCTCTCTCTCTCACTGTCCACTCTGCCTGTCAAAAAAATTTTTTAAAAAATAGATATCTATTACAGAGCACTGAGAAACGGTGCCCTGTGTGACTTGGAGTTATCTGAGGTCATTTTACAACAAATCTTCATTTAACAAAAAAGCCAAAGTGAATAAGGTTAGATTTTGTATTTTTCAGAAAGAACTTTTAAGTTTCTTTTTACAGACTTAAGTTTCTAATTCAGGTTGTCAAAGTGGCCATCTGATTTTAGGTTTTGATTTGTTTTCATTCAAAGAAGTAAGCCTGCCAGAGTCATTTGTCAAAATTTGCACTGCACCGGGTTCTTCCGTGTTTGGTTCTGTGAGAGTAGCACAGGGAATGCCTCAGGGGTGCTCTCACTGGTGCAGCACGTGCATGGCGAGACCAGCGCAGAGTTTAACCACATGTGTTTGGCTTTTACTTCCTCGAGACAGGAATTTGCAGGCAACCATGTTTAATTGTCTAAGGTGGTAGACGATCTAAGCAGCTAGGGAGATAACTGAGTTTTATAGCACTGTTTTCAGAATTCAAAAATAAGGTTCGCTGTACGATCACTCTAATTCTTTGAAATTTCAGGATTCAGACTGCTTCCTGTTTTGGCATATGCACTGACCACAGATGTGTAGACGCGGAACAGCTTGTCGCAGTCCTGAGCAGTGAACTGGATGGTGGTGCACTAGAGAAGCATCCGCAGCTTACATTGAGCTCTAGTAGTTAGTACTGATGTACTCCTTTAGGTCTTGTATATCTGAATGTATTTTCCCAGGCTGCTGAATAGCCCCACATTCACTATATCTAGGGGCACAGTCCATTTTACTGTTAAGATTAGATCGTGTCCTTAGAAGTGTTTAACATCTTGTGGGGGCTAATATTAATGTTTTTTCTGATTATGAGACTTGTTCCCTAAAACTGGTTAGCATTGTCTCGTTCTTAAATAAGGGCAGAATGATTGTTTCGGCCTGCTCCAGCTGACACAGGCCCAGGAAGCTGACTGGCATCTGTTAACTGAGAAGCGAGCGTGTCTGGGGCATGCGCTGCTCAGGAGGTGGAGTGAGCGTGTGTGCAGAGCTTCCAGTCTTAGCCATGTCGTGCTAGGGTGAGGCTTAATCTTGGAGAAATAGCAGCTTTTTACTATTTTATAAGTTGTACACATAAGCATAAGCTTTGTGATGTTTGATTTGTAAACTGCCTTCAATACATGCTTACCTGTCAATAGTGTTTTCTCCAAGTTTGATAGTATGTCTTCCAGAAGTTCATGTATGCTTACAGTAAACAGTTCCTAGCTTGTTGAAATGTTAAATTTCTTGTTGATTTCTTTTTTTATTTTATGGGCATGTAGCAAGCTTGAAGGACATTGTAATCATTTTGCACAGGGTGAAAATGTAGAAAGATTGTGTATGAGAGCCTATAAAGTTATTTTATCCATTATCATCTTTGATTAAGATTTCTTTCATGTTTTGTTTTCAATAAAACAAATGCTATTTCCAGTTAATGCATTTGGTCCTACTGAAATTTCTGGGACCAGAAAGCTATAAAGAAACAGTTCTGCATATTACAATTGTAACTGATTAAGTATCAGCTTGGGATTATTGTGGAGTATTATACAATTATAATATACAATTGTATATAATATATACAATTATAGTATTGTATACTATTATGTGTACAGTTGGCAAGATCTGCAAGCTGAAAAGTTTTATTTTGCCTGAAAGAATTTGTGTGTGAACATTAATGGAAAATACACATAAGCAAAATAAAATTTAAGGTGGTCCAAAACAAAAATCCTAAAGTGACCTCAAAATTTAAAAATAAATAGAAGCCTTCATTTTAGAAAACTGTGGGAAAGGCTTAAACACGGAATGGAAACAAGATTGCAGGTTATTGTGCAGCAAGTTACTCATTGAACAAGAGTGATACTTTTGAACCTCCAAGGTAAATGCAGAAAGTTACATGGTTGTGGAAAAACTGTTGACTCTTTTAATAAGACTCTGTTTTTTTAGGTAATCAAATACCAGATAAAATGAAACACAGGAAACTATTGTGATAAAATAAAAAATCTTTGTTGCTGGGCAAATGACGTGAAAGGATAAGAAAAACATGTTTTGGGCCGGTGCTTCTGCCCGTGGGGCCGGCATCCCATATGGGTGCCGGTGCATGTCCTGGCTGCTCCACTTCCCATCCAGCTCTCTGCTATGGCCTGGGAAAGCAGTAGGAGATGGCCCAAGTCCTCGGGCCCTGCACCCACATGGGAGACCCGGAAGAAGCTCCTGGCTCCTGGCTTTAGATTGGCCCAGCTCCAGCCGTTGCAGCCATTTTGGGAGTGAACCAGTGGATGGAAGATCTCTCTCTGTCTTTCTTTCTGTCTGTAACTCTGCCTCTCAAATAAATAAATTAAAAAAGAGGAAAAAAAAAAAACATGTTTCTAATCTCTATTAACAGCGGGCTTGGTAGCCCAAGAAATGGTTATTTTAATTGAGAGAGAAATTGTATTTGTATATTAATGAACTCATTCTGAAAACTCATAATTCCAGTCACTTTGGGCCTTGCAATACAGAATTTTCCCCTGAAATCTTCTAAAACTTTTGTATTCATTGTGGATTTTTTTTTTCTTTTGACAGGCAGAGTGGACAGTGAGAGAGAGAGACAGAGAGAAAGGTCTTCCTTTTGCCGTTGGTTCATCCTCCAACGGCCTCCGTGGCCGGTGCGCTGCGGCCAGCGCACGGCGCTGATCCGAAGGCAGGAGCCAGGTGCTTCTCCTGGTCTCCCATGGGGTGCAGGGCCCAAGCATTTGGGCCATCCTCCACTGCACTCCCGGGCCATAGCAGAGAGCTGGCCTTAGGTTGATTTATAATTTTATAGCTTTGAGCACCTAGTAGAGAAAATATGAGCATACCTGACTCGTAAACCCAGGTAGAAGTTGAATGCACATTGTATTTAACGAGGAAAATACAAACTCTGGCCACAGTTGAGCCCACAAACTTTTAAAAAAATATTTGTTTATTTTAAAGGCAGAGTTAGAAGGAGAGACAGAGAGAGAAAGATATCTTCGGGGCCGGCACTGTGGCATAGCGGGTAAACCACTGCCTGCAGTGCCGGCATCCCATCTGAGCGCCAGTTTGAGTTCCAACTGCTCCATTTCTCATCCAGCTCTCTGCTATGGCCTGGGAAAGCAGTGGAAGATGGCCCAAGTTCATGGGCCCCTGCACCCATGTGGGAGACCCGGAAGAGGCTCCTGGCTTCGGATGAGCGCAGCTCCAGCCATTGTGGCCAGTTGGGGAGTGAACCAGCAATGGAAGACCTCTCTCTCTCTCTGCCTCTCCTTCTCTCTCTGTGTAACTCTTTCAAATAAATAAACAAATATTTTAAAAAACAGATACCTTCCATCTGCCGGTTCACTCCCCAAATGTCCACAATGGCCGAAACTGGGCCTGTCAGCAGCCAGGAGCCAGGAGCTCCTTCCACGTCTCCTACATGGGTGCAGGGGCCCAAACACTTGGACTATCTTCTACTGCTTTCCTAAGCACATTGCAGGGAGCTGGATTGGAAGTGGAGCATCCGGGACTCGAACCAGAGCCCATATGGATTGCCAGCACCACAGGCAGCGGCTTTACCTGCTACACCACAGCGCCAGCCCCTCAGCCTGCAAACTTATTCTGTTTAACTACCAAAGATTATTTTAGATGATGTGAGCTTGAAAAACAGGTTAGTTTCTGTATTTCTGAGGGGCTTGGGAATACTTAATTTATATAACTACCTGTTGTTCTTTTTTATATATAAAGATTTATGTTATTTATTTGAAAGACAGAGTTACAGAGAGAAGTAGAGCCAGAGAGAGAGAGACATCTTCCATCCACTGGTTTACTCCCCAAATGACCACAACAGCCAGAGCTGAGCTGATCCAAATCCAGGAGCCAGGAGCTTCTTCTGGGTCTCCCACGTGGGTGCAGGGGACCCAAGGACTTGGGCCATCTTCCACTGCTTTTCCAGAGAGCTGGATCAGAAGAGGAGCATCCAGGACTCAAACTGGCACCCACATGGCATGCCGGAGCTGCAGGCTGGGGTTTTAATCCACCACACCACAGCACTGGCCTCCACCTATTGTTCCTTAAGTCAATTAAACAGAACTCTTTCACATTAATTCAGACAATACCATCTAAATTTGTAAAATATCATATATACACAATATCACATATGCATGATATTTTACATGTATATATTATATACAACATGCTTAGACATTGCATAAAGATGCAAACAGATCTGAGTTTTCACAGTAAATCTTAGCCATGAGCTATGTATAAATACAGGAATACAAATTCACTGATTCATATTATCTGATCATCATTGTTGCCTTATTAACTTTCAATATGATCTTCTCATAGTAAGAACAGCACATTTGTTTAGGATGAGAGTACTCTAAAAATCCTCTTAGATATAAAATCCAAATCTTCAAAGCTACTCATATAGCTATTTTGATTCTGACTCAAAAGTGGTCAGTCCTTTGTGGCTTAGCCACGGATGCAAGAGGCAACCCCCAAGGATGGGGACCCTCAAGATCCACATCTCTCCCAGAGATACTTTGAGAAAGCAAGGCCCCTCCTTGTTAACAGGGCAAAGGGACTGGGGTGATGGCCTCTCATGTACTGGGACCTGGGAGATCCGTCACAGTCGGAAAAAGACATACCACGTCCCAGACACCTGCTGCAAGCCTTACACCTGGACACCACACATGTCTCTTAGAAATGAACATTCTCACTGGTCACAAAGCTGAGCATGAAACAAGATGAATGGAGACCCTCAGGGGTTTCATCCTGTGACAAACCATAGAAAAGAGGACACAAAGGAGAAAGGGGCCTTTCCAGAGGACTATGGAGTGGCACCCATTGACCTGCAGAGACAGCCCCACAGGAGTGACAACCATCACAGTCTCACGGGAGTCACAGCCTCACAGCCTCACATGAGTGACAGCCCTCACAGCCCACAGGAGTCACAGCCCTCACAGCCTCACAGCCCACAGGAGTCACAGCCTCACAGCCCACAGGAGTCACAGCATCACAGCCCACAGGAGTCACAGCCCTCACAGCCCACAGGAGTCACAGCCTCACAACCCACAGGAGTCACAGCTCTCACAGCCCACAGGAGTCACAGCCCTCACAGCCCACAGGAGTCACAGCCTCACAGCCCACAGGAGTCACAGCCTCACAGCCTCACAGCCTCACGGCCCTCACAGCCCACAGGAGTCACAGCCTCACAGCCTCACAGCCTCACAGCCCACAAGAGTCACAGCCTCACAGCCCACAGGAGTCACAGCCTCACAGGAGTCACAGCCTCACAGCCCACAGGAGTCACAGCCTCACAGGAGTCACAGCCTCACAGCCCACAGGAGTCACAGCCTCACAGCCCACAGGAGTCACAGCCCTCACAGCCCACAGGAGTCACAGCCTCACAGGAGTCACAGCCCTCACAGCCCACAGGAGTCACAGCCTCACAGCCCACAGGAGTCACAGCCTCACAGGAGTCACAGCCTCACAGCCCACAGGAGTCACAGCCTCACAGGAGTCACAGCCTCACAGCCCACAGGAGTCACAGCCCTCACAGCCCACTGGGGTCACAGCCCTCACAGCCTCACAGGAGTCACAGCCCTCACAGGGGTCACAGCCTCACAGCCCTCACAGCCCACAGGAGTCACAGCCTCACAGCCCACAGGAGTCACAGCCCACAGGAGTCACAGCCTCACAGGAGTCACAGCCCTCACAGCCCACAGGAGTCACATCCCTCACAGCCCACAGGAGTCACAGCCTCACAGCGCACAGGGGTCACAGCCCTCACAGCCCTCACAGGAGTCACAGCCTCACAGCCCACAGGAGTCACAGCCCACAGCCCTCACAGCCCTCACAGCCCACTGGGGTCACAGCTCTCACAGCCCACAGGAGTCACAGCCCTCACAGCCCACAGGAGTCACAGCCCTCACAGCCCACAGGAGTCACAGCCCTCACAGCCCACAGGAGTCACAGCCTCACAGCCCACAGGAGTCACAGCCCTCACAGCCCTCACAGCCTCACAGGAGTAACAGCCTCACAGCCTCACAGGGGTCACAGCCCTCACAGCCTCACAGCCCACAGGGGTCACAGCCCACAGCCCACAGGAGTCACAGCCTCATAGCCCACAGGAGTCACAGCCCACAGGAGTCACAGCCCTCACAGCCCACAGGAGTCACAGCCCTCACAGCCCTCACAGCCCACAGGAGTCACAGCCCTCACAGCCCACAGGAGTCAGAGCCCACAGCCCTCACAGCCCTCACAGCCCACAGGAGTCACAGCCCTCACAGCCTCACAGCCTCACAGCCCACAGGAGTCACAGCCCTCACAGCCCACAGGAGTCACAGCCTCACAGCGCACAGGGGTCACAGCCCTCACAGCCCTCACAGGAGTCACAGCCTCACAGCCCACAGGAGTCACAGCCCACAGCCCTCACAGCCCTCACAGCCCACTGGGGTCACAGCCCTCACAGCCCACAGGGGTCACAGCCCTCACAGCCCACAGGAGTCACAGCCCTCACAGCCCACAGGAGTCACAGCCCTCACAGCCCTCACAGCCTCACAGGAGTAACAGCCTCACAGCCTCACAGGGGTCACAGCCCTCACAGCCTCACAGCCCACAGGGGTCACAGCCCACAGCCCACAGGAGTCACAGCCTCATAGCCCACAGGAGTCACAGCCCACAGGAGTCACAGCCCTCACAGCCCACAGGAGTCACAGCCCACAGCCCTCACAGCCCTCACAGCCCACAGGAGTCACAGCCCTCACAGCCCACAGGAGTCACAGCCCACAGCCCTCACAGCCCTCACAGCCCACAGGAGTCACAGCCCTCACAGCCTCACAGCCTCACAGCCCACAGGAGTCACAGCCCTCACAGCCCACAGGAGTCACAGCCTCACAGCGCACAGGGGTCACAGCCCTCACAGCCCTCACAGGAGTCACAGCCTCACAGCCCACAGGAGTCACAGCCCACAGCCCTCACAGCCCTCACAGCCCACTGGGGTCACAGCCCTCACAGCCCACAGGGGTCACAGCCCTCACAGCCTCACAGGAGTCACAGCCTCACAGCCCTCACAGCCTCACAGGAGTCACAGCCCACAAGAGTCACAGCCCACAGCCCTCACAGCCCACAGGAGTCACAGCATCACAGCCCCACAGGGGTCACAGGAGTCACAGCCCACAGGAGTCACAGCCTCACAGCCCACAGGAGTCACAGCCCTCATAGCCCACAGGAGTCACAGCCTCACAGCCTCACAGGAGTCACAGCCTCATAGCCCTCACAGCCTCACAGGAGTCACAGCCCTCACAGCCCACAGGAGTCACAGCCTCACAGCCCACAGGAGTCACAGCCCTCACAGCCCACAGGAGTCACAGCCTCACAGCCCACAGGAGTCACAGCCCTCACAGCCCACAGGAGTCACAGCCCTCACAGCCCTCACAGCCCACAGGAGTCACAGCCTCACAGCCCACACAGCCCTCACAGCCCACAGGAGTCACAGCCTCACAGCCCACAGGAGTCACAGCCCTCACAGCCCACAGGAGTCACAGCCTCACAGCCCACAGGAGTCACAGCCTCACAGCCTCACAGGGGTCACAGCCCTCACAGCCTCACAGCCCACAGGAGTCACAGCCCACAGGAGTCACAGCACTCATAGTCTCACCGGAGTTACAACTCACACAGCCTCATGGGAGTGACTGTTTTCACAGCCAATTCCCACTGTTCCCCCACTCACACTGTGTCTGTAAAGGAAAGACAGGAAAAACTGTTTCCTCTCCTTTCTTTGTTTTTGATATCAGGGATCTTAACAGTATTAATTGTGTTTTATTTTTCTGAAAGGCTGAGACACTGGTGGAGATCTCCCATCTTGGTTCATTGTGCAGGTGAAGTGATGGGGGGTTGGCCAAGCCAGGCTGAAGCCAGCAGCCTTGAACTCCAGTCTGGTTGCTCACATGTCTGAGACATCTCTGCTGCTCCCAGGGTGTGTGTCAGCAGGCAGCTGGACTTGGCAGCAGAGCCAGGAGGAGCCCGGCCCTGCACTGGGATGCAGGTCTCCGAACACTGTGCCAAACGTTTGCCCCTACCCGCCTCCTTGTGCAGCCAGAGGCAGGACAGATGGCGGGGGCCGCGGTCACATCTCCACGGTGCCCCTGCAGACTCCACGGGCTTCCTGCACTTTCATCCTAACTGCAGAGGACCCCACTCTCCAGCTCCACCCTCTTTGGCACCAGAACATTGGCTTGGCCCAAGTGGGATAAGCAGGAGAAAGGCACACAGAGAGGATTGGGGGTGGGGGGTGGGGGCTTCCTCGCAGAGAAAGTATCCAGAGCATAGCATTTGTGTTTGGTGAAACAAGCCTTGGTGGAAAAGTGGATTATGTGGGGAGGCTGAGGGATGAGAAAAAAAAAATTTTAAAAAGTATGTATTTCTTTATTTAAAAGGCAGAGTGAGAGACAGATCTCCCATCTGCAGATTCACTACCCAAGTGGCTGCAAAGGCTAGGGCTGGCCCAGGCCTGAGCCAGGAACCAGGAACATCATCCAGGTCTCCCACATGGGTGCAGGGGCCTAAGTACTCGGGCCATCGTCTGCTGCTTTTCCAGGCGCATTAGCAGGGAGCTGGAACAGAAGTGGAGCAACCAGGACTCAAACCAGCACTAAGTCACAACTCCTCACAGCAAAGAATAGTGCCCGGTCCCGGAAGGGGTGGGGCATGTCCGCATGGGAGTTCCTCTCTCCCCTGTGCAGGAAGAAGCAGGAGGGAAGCATGGCCAGTTGCACCTGCTGTATTCCCAGCGCCCTCCCCACCCCCCCACCTCCTGCTAGCCCACTTGGCCGCGTGTTCGGCCCCAGCTCCTTCTGGGTCGCCCTGGGACGCCAGTGCTCCGCCATCACCCCTCCTCCGCTTTGCCTCTGCATTTCCCAGCAGAGCCTGTGCTCTCTGCGGCTGCCTTGGGAAGCGCCAGGTCCACTGGCAGATCTCAAACCCCGGAGGTTATCTGAAGGAGCAGATGCAATAGGAGCAGGTGCACCTGGCTAGGGCCCGGGCTCATGGCCGTTCTGACAGCCTGGCTCAGAGCAGTGGCGGGGCAGTGCCCGCAGAGGCTCAGGACTTCCTTCAGGGAGATCTTGGGGGCAGTGCCGGGCTGGCTGGGCCAGGCTCTGGAGAAGCCCCCCGCGGTCCGCCTGGCTCTGAACCTGCATCCATTAGCTCCTCCTCGGTGGCCACACCCTGCTCCCAGGAACCTGGAGGATGCCTGTGAGAGGGCGGCGCCAGGACTCCTGCCTTTGACCCTGCACTGGGGATCTGGAGTTAGAAACCAAGCGTTTGTGCTGCCGCTGCCACCTGAGCACCCCCATAATTGAATGGATTTCCCGGAATCGGCACGCAGGCCTTCCGCTTGGCAAGGCAGAGCGGTCATTCCCCCTAACCTGTCACCCCTGCCCACAGTGACCTGGGGGTGGTCGGGCGGCCCCACCTGTCCCCTGGTAAGAAGTTCAGATGCAAACGACGGGGCTGTCAAGTCCCTGCTGGAGCAAAAATAACGCACACGACTCATGCTGTGATCTGGTTGCAGGAAGTGGCGCGCGCTGTGCAGAGGACGGGGTGAGGGGAGAGGTTGCGCAAGGCATGGTTTGCACAAGGGCTTGGTGTTGGGGTGGGAGACCCTGCCACGGCCAGCCCACAGGCCACGCCCTCCCAGCTGCTCTGCAGCCACACCTGGTTCTTGGCTTCTGCTTCTTACCCGGGCCTGAGCTGGACAGAAAGCTGGCTTCTGGCGACTTCCCTGCTGTGTGGTTTTGAGGTCCGATAAAGTTAATTTAAAATCAGATCTTTGTCTAATTATGAAATCTGTAGCCCACGTGGACAACGCAGAAAACCGAAGCATGGCCCCTCTGGGTTTCCTGCAGACACGCTAAGCAGTGCCCCGCCCACCTTCCAGGTCAGGCTTCCCCCGGGTCTGCAGCCTCCGCCTGGGGATTTTCTTTGCTGCTAACAGGTGGAACGGTGGGGCCCCTCGTGCCCACCTGGCCCTGTCGGCCCAGCCCACTCCAGCGATGGTCACGCCCCGTTTAGAGGAAATGCCCCCTCCCCCTTCAAGCCACTCAACCTCAGCCTCACCTTCTTTGGCCAGCCTGTGGCCAGCATGACCCCAGGAGGAAATCCTCACCTCCACTTCCTCCACCAGTGGGGCTGAGCCCCAACTCCCACCCCCACCCCATGTTTCCGGCTGAGACAGTGACACCTCATCTGTCACACTCATTGCACAATGGCCAATGGGGCGTGGGGAGCTGACCTCGGGCGGAGCAGCTGCCTGCCCAGGGGATGCGCTGGACAGCAGCCTGGCCTTCCACGCCTGCACACAAGCAGCACAGCTCACCACCCAGCCCCTCCCATGGCCCCTTTGGAAACAGAGGAAGGGCTTCCCGGGAGCCTGTGAGGTCACTCTGGACTCTTCCTTCCCCAGAAAAAGGCCAGCACGCGACCCAGACCGAGCAGCACATGGGGCAGACACGGCAGCCCCCAGGAAGCGGAGGCAAGGTTTCCAGGGATGGGAGGAACTGAGGCTGGCTGGAGAGGCCGGGAGAGAAGGTTGTGGGTGGCCGGAGAGGCCGAGAGAGAAGGTTGTGGAGAGAGAGACAGACGTGGAGGACTTGGCGTCAGCACGAAGGGCCTCGGGCTCTGTTCCCACCTTTTTTGTCCCCCTCCCCGTTCCTATGTGCAGCCCCTCCCCCATACACCTTCCCCACTAACCTGGGTCCCTTCCTCTCTGGAGATTCAGTGGTCTTTGGGGCCAGGGTTGTGGCACAGTGGGTTAAACCACTGCCTGTGGCACACCGGCATCTATATGGGCACCTATTCCAGTCCCCAGCTGCTCCACTTCCAATCCAGCCCCTGCTAATGACCTGGGAAAGCAGTGGGAGACGGCCCATGTGCTTGGGCCCTGCACCCACATGGGAGACTTGAGTGGAGCTCCAGGCTCCTGGCTTTAGCCTGGTCCAGCCCTGGCTGTTGCAGCCATTTGGGGAGTGAACCAGCAGATGAAAGACCTCTCTTTCTCTCTCTCTCTCTCCCTCCCTTCCTCCCTCCCTCCTTGTATCCCTCTCTGTCTCTGTAACTCTGCATTTCAAATGAAATCCAAAAAAAAAAAAAAATCAGGGTCTATATTTCTTTTATGTATTTTCTTTTTTTAAAAAGATCTATCTTATTTATGTGAAAGACAGAGTTACACAGAGAGAGGTAGAGATAGAGAGGTCTTCCATCTGCTCGTTCACTCCCCAATGGGCCGCAATGGCTGGAGCTGCGCCGATCCAAAGCCAGGAGCTTCCTCCAGGTCTCCCAGGTAGGTGCAGGGGCCCAAGGACCTGGGCCGTCCTCCACCACTGTCCCAGGCCACAGCAGGGAGCTGGATCGGAAGAGGAGCAGCCAGGACTTGAACCGGTGCCCATATGGGATGCCGGCACTTCATGCCAGGGCTTTAACCCACTGCGCCACAGCACTGGCCCCTATTTTATTTATTTTCAAGGCAGAGTTATATAGAGAGAGATCTTCCATCTGCTGGTTCACTCCCTATAAAGCTACAGCAGCGTGGGGTGGGCCAGACTGAAACCAGGAGCCTGGTCCTCCATCTGGGTCTTCCTTGTTAGTGATGGGAGCCCACACGCTCGGGCCATTTCTACTGCTTTTTCACTGTGGCTAACAATGACGGGGTACTTCCTCTGTGCCAGGCTCCCTGCTGTGTCCTGTACCAGCCCCCAGCCTGCCCCTTGCTCCCAGCACCCGAAGCACAGGGAGCGCCATCCTCACTGTGGGGAGGGGGCCTCGGCCCGTGGAGGCTGAGGGAGCCACGGCCATGCAGCCAGGGAATGGCCCGGGCCTCAGTCCTCAGCAGGACACAACTGTGGGTTAAGCAACACTCAGGCGCCCCCACAGGGACAGCCCCTCCCAGTTAGGGACACAGCAGGTGTGAACGGGGCCGTGGGGTTGGTGCCTGGCTTGGACGCCTCGTGGTAGGGATGCATGGGTAGATGAGAGGCATTTGGGACAACATGGGAAGCCGTCAGACTTGGTCATAGCCTGGGTCCTGGGAGGGGTGGGGGGTCCTGTTGTCATCCAAACCCCAACCCCTCCCATGCCCGATGCCTCCGCCTCGCTCAGCCCCCTCCTCTCAGCCCAGAGCAGCCCAAATGCTCGTCCACGCCCCTTGTCAAGGGGAAAGAATTTGGTCCTTACCCATTGCCTGCAATGAGACCAGTGCAGCGAAACTCAGTGGTTCTCCCAGGCTCAAAAGTTGCCAGGCAGGAACAGAAAGTTGCGTGGGACAAAACTTCCCCCCAAGGTCAGCTGTGGGCCTCTGTGTTAAAAATGAAAACACTCGGCCGTGATGTGGGAAGCTCCATTCGCAGTTCTCCTGAGCCCCCCGAGTGAACAGCTGCTGTGCCGGCCCCTGGCGGGGTCCTCACCACCGAGGCCCAGACAAGGACGGCGCCCCAGCTCTGGCCCTGGGCAGCCTCCACGCCCCCCGCCTGGCTCCCTGTGGAGGCCGTGGGTGAGGCAGCTCGGGCTGTGCAGGACGCTCATCCAACCACGCCCCAGCTGGCTCTGGGCGCTGGTGAGCACAAGTGAGCAGTGTGTTCAGTGCCAGAAAGAGGAGTGACACAGTCAGCGTGGCCTTTGTGCTGGGGGCATCCGATCTGCGTGGTCTGGGAGTGCATCGTGGCCTTCCTGGCCCTGCTCTGCCCCCTGCCACTCGCACAGGGCTAAGCCCGGAGCCACGTGGCCCCTGTCACTGTGGGGCAGGGGCCACACCTGCGCTGTCTTCCCGGGCAGCTCTCTGGGTTTCTCCTGCGGCGATCCTGCTGAGAGCCCGGGCTTTCCTTCTCTCCAGCTCTGCAGGGGTCGCCCGCTGCTGAGCTGACCCTCAGAGAGTAGGGGTCCAGCAGCCCCCCAGGGGGCTCCGACTTCTCCCTCTGGGCGAGTGAGGGAAGCAGTGATGCTACTTCTTCTGCTCCCTCCTGCAAGGCGAGGAAGTCACAAAGAGGAAGAGAAGAGCCAGTGTGGGCATAAGCGTCGTGGGGAGCCAGGCTGGCAGGACGCAGCCAGGGTGCCAACCGACGCTGGCAGGGTTGGGCACAGCCTCCCTCCTGCACACACCTGGCCGTGCCGCCCCCACCCCACCGTGAACCTGCATTGTAACTGGCCAGGCCCCCGCTGCCTGCCCGTTTATGTGGGTCTGTGGGGGCCCAAGTGAGAAAGCTCTGGAAGTCACCACAGTGCCCACACCGTTTCCTGCTCTGTCCTTTCCTCCCCCTGCCCCCAGAGAAGGTGGGAGCAGAATCAAGACTACAGAGGGAAGTCACTGGGGGAAGAAGTTAAGAAGAAGAGAGGCATGCTGGGAGGGCGGGGGAGGAAGGGTGGGTGGGTGGGGGGAGAGTCTACAGGCAGGCAGTGGGGTGGGGGTGGGGGGCAGAGACTAGGGCTGGCTCAGAGAGCAGCTTCCCCGCGGGGTTCTCAGAGCACAGGTGCGGCCCTGGGTTGGTGCCTCGTTCTGCCTCCTGATTCTCCACGGCAGGCTGCTTGGCCCCACAGATCTCCCCCCTCACCTCTGCCCTTCCCTCGGGTTAAGCATCAGAGCCCAGCTCCCTGCCAATCAGCCTGCCAAGTGAGCCTGGACGCCACCCCTCATACTTTCTCATCATTGAAATCCTTGATTTTTAAGTTTCACCCCCTGATGTATGCCGGCTTCTTGGTGGAACATTCCAGAATCCCACCCATCACCTGTGCTCTCTGGCTGTGTGTTGTGGGGGCAGTGAGGGGGTGGACTGTGGCTGGGGCATACAGGACAAGCGTCCAGGACAGCCAGAGTCCCTTCTCACCTGCTGACCCCAGGCCCCCTTGCTTGGCTTAAACTTTGGGGGGTCCCCTCTCCCTCTGCCCTGCACCATGGTTGGTGGCTGACATGCCATCCCCTGAACCAGCCCGTGGTGCTGCGGGGGCTGGTGAAGTGGCGCAGGGGGCACCGCTTGGCTGATGTGCAGGACACGGTGCTTGCCAGGGTCGGCTCCCTCGTCCTGCTGCAGCGCCTCGCTGCAGGCTTCATGGAAATGGGACTAGAAAGCTGCTCAGCTCCCTGGTGCACACCTCCCGCTCCCAGCTTGGGGTCAGTATCTGATATCGGCTGCCCCCCAGATGTCCCTGTGGCCTCGTGCCATCGGCAGGAACCCGGGAGCTGACCCCAGCGTTGCCCCGTGAAGCAGGGGGGTCGGCAGCCTTGCAGCAATTCTGGGTCACTGGTCATTACCCATTGTGCCCACAGCTAACATTTCGTGTTAAATTCAACCAGTGCCTTGGAAGTGGAGCAGCCGAGATTCTAACCAGCACCCATATGGGATGCCGGCACTGCAAGGCGGGGCTTTAGCATGCTGCGCCACAGCGCCGGCCCCCTCTCCTTGATTTTTAACAGATAAAAATGTGCAGGAAGCGAACTGAAGCCCGCTGCACCTGTCTCCCAGGTCCGCCGTCTTCTCTGTCTTCAGGGGTGCCGGCAGGCTGCCGTGGGGCTCTGAGTCTGTGGATTCCGCTCTGGGAGTCACGTTCCGTGCAGCGTGCTTCTCAGCGTGTGTTTTAGTGGGACACAGCAATGGCACATCTTGCTGAGATGGTGTGACGTTCCGGGGTGTGTGCGCTGGTCACTGTCAGTCAGGGGAGCTGGCACATCACTGCCTCCCACAGCGCTGCTCTGTATGGGAACCTGGAAATCCAGGCTGCAAGCTACAATGAGGCACACACGTCATTGTCATCAGCCATTGTCACCCTACTGTGCTAGAGAACATTGCAAGCTCGAGCTCCTGGGGCTGGCACTGGTGCAGCGGGGTAAGCCTCATCGCTTATGGTCACCAGTTCGAGTCCCAGCTGCTCCATGTGGGTGCTGGGCATTTGCTGTAACTGCTACCCGGTCAGTCTCTGGTTTTGTCATGAGTTTGGCCTGTACCATTAAACACATTCAGATCTGCTTGTGGTTGTTGCCCGGGTCTCAGCATCGGCGTGCACAGGTCAGAGAGGGCAGGCTGCGGTCCCCACACTCGCCACGGCTCGGATCAGCACGGCGCTCGGAGTCAGAGATGCGTGCTGTGTTTGCACAGATGTGTGACCGCTGTCGTCCTCGTGGGCTGTGTCTCCCTGTCCAGGGCAGCCTGTCTGTCGGGTGCTGCTCATGCAGGCTTTACCGGCTGGCGTCCTCCAGCCTTCAGAACTGGCGCAGCGTCAGCCGTTGGTCTGTTCTCTCACCAGTTTACCCGGGAGAGAACTTGCTTTCCTTCTAATCGCGACAGAATGTGCAGAACCCGAGACGTTCGCGCCACGGTGACTCAGGGTGTTTGGGTGCTGCAAGATTCACGCCGTTGTGCAACCTTCACCACCATCTGGCTCGAGAACTTTCCATCTTGCAAGACTGAAACTCCACCCACTGAACCACCTGACACTTCCTGTAAGAGATTTCTTAAAAGTTTGCTATGGAAAATTAACGTGTCCCTGCCACCAGTGTCAGCCGTCACCAGCGTCCGCTGTCTTGCTGGTCTCTCTCCCCCACCCTGGAAGCAGACCCTGACCATCACAGCATGTCCTGCGCACAGCCAGAGAGGCTCTCCAAGGCACATACCACTGTCACACCCAAAAGGAGTCTCACCGATGGCTCCCACGGTCCTCGCACTGTGATTGGTTGATGTGTCTCTCAAATCTCTTAGTGGGTGGGGTCCTCCCTCCGCCTCCAGTCTTGGCAGGCTTGTGGGGAGGGGGGGAGTCGGGGTTCTCCAGCCTGGGTTTTGTTGATGGCATCCTGGGCCCAGCGAGCTCTTAGCTGGGTCCAACGGCCTGGTCTGATTCAAGCTCAGGATGGTGATGCCGCCGGCATCGTCACACAGCAGGCCAAGCCCGCTCGTGGCACCAGATCCCGGTCTGAGTCCTGGCTGCTCCAATCCAGCCTCCTGCTGATACATCTGGAGAAAGCAGGCGATGGCCAGGTGCTTGGGCCCCTGCCGCCCACGTGGGCACCCTGGATCGAGTTCTGGCTCCGGGCTTTGGCTTGGGGAGTGAACCAGCGGATGGAAAATCTCCGTCACTCTGCCTTTCTAATAAATAAATAAATAAATAAATCTTAAAAAAAAAAACAAGAGTACTAACACGCTCTCCCTGTGTTGTTATTCCATCGAGGTGACCGACCCACGGCGTGGCGTGGGCTCTCAGGGTCGAGATGAGCGGCCAGTGCTGTCCAGCAGAGGCCCGGCTGTCGGTGGGCGGGACTGAGAGTGACGCCCACACCCTTCTCTGCCATTTCCTGGAATAATCTATGAGGAGGAGACGGTCGCAGCAGAGAACGTGATGTTGCAGCTTGTTTGCTCTCTATTTTTATAAAGCGCAAGAATTTACTGATTTGAAGAAGGAGCCCGAAGCCCACCCACAGGAGCTGTGACCCCCAGAGCCTCTGACGCTGTCCCAGCATCCCACTGTGCATTCTCACATTTTCTGTGTGTTCTGCATCCCTTGAATTTAAAAAAAAAAATTGTATTTTCTATTTTAAGATGTATTTTTTCTATTTATATTATTTTAAAACAGTTTTATTTTTTGACTTGTTGAGAGATAGCGAGAGAAACAGAGAACTCCCATCCACAGATGGGTTCACTCCCCAAATACCTGCTGCTGCCAGGGCTGAGCTGGGGCCGGGCCCGGCTTGATGCTGGGAACTGGGAACTCCACCGGGTCTCCCTTGTGTGGGAGGCAGGGACCCGAGTGCTTGAACCGTGACTGCTGCCTCCCAGCGTCTGCGTGGGTAGGAAACTGGAATCAGGCGAAGGAGCCAGGCCGCACTCCCTCCCACCCCGGTGCTCCCACAGGGGATGTGTTAACTGCTCCCCACCCCCTGACATCCTGCTTCCCACCTGCGGGCACCCTGGCCCCATGCTCTGCAGCCCACCAGGCCCCTGGGACAGGCATGTGACATGTGTGACTCTTCTTGCTTGCTTCTTCGCTTGACTTCTCTTGGGCTTGGCGCTTTCCCGTCTGCCTCTGCTGGCAGCATCCAGGGCAGAGAGCCTGGGCCCTCCTCTGCTCCACCTGGGCCCGGGCCCGGGCCCTCCCCCACCCCAGAGCCTGGGTCCTGGCGGGCCTGCAGGGCGGGCTGTCTGCAGCACGTCTCCCCGCCCGTGCGCTGTGCCCTCCTTGGCCTGCATGCTGGGTGGAGGCCGTCACACGCCCGCTGCTGCTTCCAGTTCTCCTGGCCCCCTGAGCCACTGCCCGGACCCTGGCACCTTGCTTGGGCCTGCTCGGGGTCTCCTCTCCCAGTGGCTCCATCTCCCAGGCTCGGGGCTCGTGTGTAAATCCACGGACCCAGCTCCTGCCCACCGCCCTCCTTGACAGGCTGGGAGTCCCCCGGTGCCACCATGGACCCCATCCCTGGCAACTACACCCCCCCACGCCCACTGCCCACAGGAGCGCACAAGGTGAACGGCGCACCCCGTCAGCCCCATGTGGGGCAACCCGCCACACGTCACCCCGCCCCCTCAGAGGAACTGGGTGAGAACAGGAAGCAGAGACCTCACGGTGGGGCCGCTGTGTCCCAGACCCGACCACAGAGCCAGCCTGCTGAACGGCGGGCGAAGCCACCTCCAGCCCGGCCGGGACGCACGGAGCCGAGGGTGAGTGCAGGGGCCCCTCTGTGCCAGGGGGGCTTGGAGAGGGGAGTACCCCATCCCTGGCTTCGTCCCGGGGCAGCTGCTCTCTTTCCCAAAGGAAGCCCCTCTTGGACCTGGAGTGGCCCCAGCGGCCATGTCTGTGGCCCTGCCCAGGGCTGACCAGCAGCAGGGGGTCCCAGCCGTCTGCTCTGGGCACCCCTTTCTCCAAGACCCAGCGAGAGGAGGGGCAGAGCCACAGGGAGCACCGGCCGGGCAGCACATGGGAGCACATGCCAGGGCCTCCGGCTCCAGGGCGAGGGTCTCCCAGTGAGCCAGACCTTGGGTGGGCCCCAAGGATGTGGGGCCCCGAGGCCCAGCAGACCAGGGGGAGGCTAGGCAGAGGGTTTGCAAGCCCCCCAGGCTAGAGGATGCTGGGTAAGGGTGTGTCCATCAGCACTGGGGCCTGAGGCCTTTCCCCCTAGCGGCCGCGCCGCCTCTCCTAGCCAGAGTCTGCGTCCTGCTGTAGGCATGTCCCCACCACCAGCTGTGGCGTGTGTGTCTGTGTGGTATGTGATCTGTGTGTGTCTGTGTGGTGTGTGTGTTGTAAGTGTGGTCTGTGGTGTGTGTGATGTGTGTGTCTATGTGGTGTGTGTTATGGTGTGTATGTGCATTTCTGTGTGGTATATGTGGGGTCTGTGGTATGGTGTGAGTGTGTCTTGTGGTATGTGTGTGTCTTGTATGGTGTGTGTGATGTGTATGTGTCTGTGTGATGTGTGTGTGTCTGGTGTGTGTGATGTGTGCTGTCTGTGTGGTGTGTGTGATGTGTGTGTGTCTGTGTGATGTGTGCTGTCTGTGTGGTGTGTGTGATATGTACCTGGCTGTGTGTGTGATATGTGTGATATGTGCCTGGCTGTGTGTCTGTGTGATGTGTGTGTTTCCGGTGTATGTGATGTGTGCCTGTGTGTGGTATGTGTGATATGTGCCTGGCTGTATGTCTGTGTGATGTGTGTGTTCCTGGTGTATGTGATGTGTGCCTGTCTGTGTGATGTGTGTGGTGTGTGTGATGTGTGTGCCTGTGTGATGCGTGCTGTATGTGTGGTGTGTGGGATGTGTGTGTATCTGTGTGATGTGTGTGTTTCCAGTGTATGTGATGTGTGCCTGTGTGTGGTATGTATGACATGTGCCTGGCTGTGTGTCTGTGTGATGTGTGTGTGTCTGTGTGATGTGTGCCTGTCTGTGTGGTGTGTGTGATATGTACCTGGCTGTGTGAGTGATATGTGTGATATGTGCCTGGCTGTGTGTCTGTGTGATGTGTGTGTTCCTGGTGCGTGTGATGTGTGCCTGTGTGTGGTATCTATGATATGTGCCTGGCTGTGTATCTGTGTGATGTGTGTGTTTCCAGTGTATGTGATGTGTGCCTGTGTGTGGTATGTATGATATGTGCCTGGCTGTGTGTCTGTGTGATGTGTGTGTGTTTGTGTGATGTGTGCCTGTCTGTGTGGTGTGTGTGATGTGTGTGTGTTTGTGTGATGTGTGCTGTCTGTGTGGTGTGTGTGATGTGTGCCTGGCTGTGTGTCTGTGTGATGTGTGTGTTCCTGGTGTATGTGATGTGTGCCTGTGTGTGGTGTGTGTGATGTGTCCGTCTGTGTGGTGTGTGTGATGTGTATGTGTCTGTGTGATGTGTGCCTGTCTGTGTGATGTGTGTGATGTGTGCGGTCTGTGTGGTGTGTGTGATGTGTGTGTGTGGTGTGTGTGGTGTGTGTGTGTTTGTGTGATGTGTGCTGTCTGTGTGGTGTGTGTGATGTGTGTGTTCCTGGTGTATGTGATGTGTGCCTGAGTGTGGTGTGTGTGATGTGTGTGTCTGTGTGGTGTGTGTGATGTGTATGTGTCTGTGTGATGTGTGCCTGTCTGTGTGATGTGTGTGATGTGTGCGGTCTGTGTGGTGTGTGTGATGTGTGTGTCTGTGTGGTGTGTGTGATGTGTGTGTGTTTGTGTGATGTGTGCTGTCTGTGTGGTGTGTGCAGTGTGTGGTGTGTGTGATGTGTGCTGTCTGTGTGGTGTGTGTGATGTGTGTGTTCCTGGTGTATGTGATGTGTGCCTGTGTGTAGTGTGTGCGGTCTGTGTGGTGTGTGTGATGTGTGCTGTCTGTGTGGTGTGTGTGATGTGTGTGTTCCTGGTGTATGTGATGTGTGCCTGAGTGTGGTGTGTGTGATGTGTGTGTCTGTGTGATGTGTGTGTCTGTGTGATGTGTGTGTCTGGTGTATGTGATGTGTGCCTGTGTGTGGTGTGTGTGATGTGTGCGGTCTGTGTGGTGTGTGTGATGTGTGTGGTCTGTGTGGTGTGTGTGATGTGTGTGTCTGTGTGGTGTGTGTGATGTGTGTGGTGTGTGTGATGTGTGCTGTCTGTGTGGTGTGTGCAGTGTGTGGTGTGTGTGATGTGTGCTGTATGTGTGGTGTGTGTGATGTGTGTGTTCCTGGTGTATGTGATGTGTGCCTGTGTGTGATGTGTGCGGTCTGTGTGGTGTGTGTGATGTGTGTGTCTGTGTGGTGTGTGTGTCTGTGTGGTGTGTGTGATGTGTGTGTTCCTGGTGTATGTGATGTGTGCCTGTGTGTGGTGTGTGTGATGTGTGTGTCTGTGTGGTGTGTGTGATGTGTGTGTCTGTGTGATGTGTGCTGTCTGTGTGGTGTGTGCAGTGTGTGGTGTGTGTGATGTGAGCTGTCTGTGTGGTGTGTGTGATGTGTGTGTTCCTGGTGTATGTGATGTGTGCCTGAGTGTGGTGTGTGTGATGTGTGTGTCTGTGTGATGTGTGTGTCTGTGTGATGTGTGTGTCTGGTGTATGTGATGTGTGCCTGTGTGTGGTGTGTGTGATGTGTGCGGTCTGTGTGGTGTGTGTGATGTGTGCGGTCTGTGTGGTGTGTGTGATGTGTGTGTCTGTGTGGTGTGTGTGATGTGTGTGGTGTGTGTGATGTGTGCTGTCTGTGTGGTGTGTGCAGTGTGTGGTGTGTGTGATGTGTGCTGTATGTGTGGTGTGTGTGATGTGTGTGTTCCTGGTGTATGTGATGTGTGCCTGTGTGTGATGTGTGCGGTCTGTGTGGTGTGTGTGATGTGTGTGTTCCTGGTGTATGTGATGTGTGCCTGTGTGTGGTGTGTGCGGTCTGTGTGGTGTGTGTGATGTGTGCTGTCTGTGTGGTGTGTGTGATGTGTGCGGTCTGTGTGGTGTTTGTGATGTGTGCGGTCTGTGTGGTGTGTGTGATGTGTGTGTCTGTGTGGTGTGTGTGATGTGTGCGGTCTGTGTGGTGTGTGTGATGTGTGCGGTCTGTGTGGTGTGTGTGATGTGTGTGTCTGTGTGGTGTGTGTGATGTGTGCGGTCTGTGTGGTGTGTGTGATGTGTGTGATCTGTGTGGTGTGTGTGATGTGTGTGTCTGTGTGGTGTGTGTGATGTGTGCTGTCTGTGTGGTGTGTGCAGTGTGTGGTGTGTGTGATGTGTGCTGTATGTGTGGTGTGTGTGATGTGTGTGTTCCTGGTGTATGTGATGTGTGCCTGTGTGTGATGTGTGCGGTCTGTGTGGTGTGTGTGATGTGTGTGTTCCTGGTGTATGTGATGTGTGCCTGTGTGTGGTGTGTGCGGTCTGTGTGGTGTGTGTGATGTGTGCTGTCTGTGTGGTGTGTGTGATGTGTGCGGTCTGTGTGGTGTGTGTGATGTGTGCGGTCTGTGTGGTGTGTGTGATGTGTGTGTCTGTGTGGTGTGTGTGATGTGTGCGGTCTGTGTGGTGTGTGTGATGTGTGCGGTCTGTGTGGTGTGTGTGATGTGTGTGTCTGTGTGGTGTGTGTGATGTGTGCGGTCTGTGTGGTGTGTGTGATGTGTGTGTCTGTGTGGTGTGTGTGATGTGTGCTGTCTGTGTGGTGTGTGCAGTGTGTGGTGTGTGTGCAGTGCAGTCCCCTGGAGGCAGCCGTCACTGCTCTGGCCCAGTGGGTGGTGCCATTTTGTGAGCAGGTGCTACGTGTGATGCTGGCCCACACAGCCCGGGCTCAGCGCCCCTGCCTCACCTCGCCCATGACCAGGCCCCTGGGGGCCGTCCCAAGACCTCTGGCAGGTGGGAGGAGGGTTGAAGGGATCCCAGGGACCCTGCAGTATGGAGCTAGCTCCCACTCCCCCTCTTCATCCTGCCTGAGCTGGCCCTGTCCAGACAACCCAGACCCCCTGGCTCTCTCGGCCGGTGGCCCCACTTCGCAGGGTGTCGTCTACATGGAAGACGCCAGCATTCGGGGTCGGGGGAGGGGCACACTGCAGTTGTCACCCGGACATTTCATGGGGCAGAGACCCCCGGACAGGAAGCTGTGCCATCCAGGGGTCTGCCTGCACCCCGTCTGGAAGGCGTAGCTGGCCAGGCCTCCTGGGACGCAGTGTCCCCATCTGTGCAGTGAGGGGCAGGCTGGCCCGTTGTGTACAGCCCGGCTGCCCCAGAAGCAAAGACAAAGCTCAGAGCTCACTTCCTGGGGCAGAACCTGGCTAGGCCCTGGCGGGACTCACAGGTGAGGGCCTGGGTGGGCAGCTTGGAGCCGGGTGGCCCCGGGTGACGGGGCCCTGCCTCCCCGGGCACCTGTCCCTGTCACTGTGCATGAGCCACAGTTCTGCCTGGGGCCAGGGCCGGTGTCCAGCTCCCATTGTGGATGGGGCGCCAGCCGCTGCAAAGGGTTGAGTGGCACACGTGTCCCTGCTGTGGGCACAGCCCTGACCACTGAGAAGCCCCATCTTGGGGTGCCCCCCCAGGCTCTGGGCGGTCTCCGGCACCGCCCGGTGCAAACTGCATCCACTCTGTTTCCCTGGGCCAAGCTGTCCTGAACTGGGAGTGCTGACCTCACTCCCACCCTGGGCCTGAGGCTTGGAGGCCCCGGGCGAGGCCCCGGGTTCCAGGAGGTGTACTCCCCGTCCTGGTGGGGCCCTGTGCTCTGGGAGCCCCGTTCGCTGGCTGCTGTCACTCACAGTGGTCGCTGGGCCCAGGCCCGGTCTTGACACGTGGGCCTTGCATGCAGCTGGCCTGGAGGGAGTTCTCATCTGACCGCACCTGCCCATGTCCCGGAACCAGATCCTTGTCCTGTCTTCCAGCACGTGTGGGGGCCAGCACAGCTCAGGCCAGGACAGAGCCCCCTAAACCAGTCCCCGTCTCCAAACCTTCTCCCAGGGCAGGGCTGGCTGCTGACGGGACGGGGAACAGTCCACTCCAGTGAGTGAGCCTGAGGTGAAAAAGCCAACCCTGGAGGGCAGAGCCAGGCATGGCCAGGCCACCTCTGAGCTGGCCCAGCACGTGCAGGCCCTGCTGCCCGCCTGGCTCCCTGCTGGGAAGGCAGGTATCCATCCACTCACCTGCCACCATGAGGTCCAGTTGGCCTGAGCCACTGTTCACACCTGCGTAAGATTCCACTGGGTGAGACTTTTCCATGGGGTGGCCACACAAGGCCTGTGGCTGTGTGGATGGGCACAGGTGGCACACGTGGCCTCAGCAAGCTGACATCTCCGCGTCTGAGTGACAGGCTATGTTTCTGCTTTGGGCCGTCACTGGTTTGAAGCCCTGGGCTTCTCCCATGGGTGTGTGCCGCCTTAGCTCTCCTTAGAGATAGACTGCCCCCTTGGCACAAGGCATGAGCTGTTCCTTTACGCTGCTTCTACGTGAGCTGTCCCCTCTCGCAGTCCCTCCTCTGCGTGCCACCCCCCGTAGTCCCCAGAGCCATGGTCCCTGAGACAACGGCAGCCTCTTCCCCCTTCCCGGGCCACAGCCGGGGCGCCGGGGCCTCGGCAGGCACAAAGCTTTTCCCTCGTCTTGGGTGGAGAAGGTGGCATCTCCCTGTCTACCGCACCTGCAGGTGGCAGCCAGGAGTGCCCTGGCTTGGGAGCTATCTGGTGGAGTGTTTTAAATGTATAATTAGGTCTGTGTAATGAGGGGAGGGGTCTTATGTTTCCCCATTTCGCCAGAAACGGGGGCACCTGGTACCTTCTGCCGCTGGACTTCCCCGACGGCAGAGCCAACAGCGCGACTGCGCGCCCTGGGCCGGCCCGGGGGTGGAGGTTCCGGGAGCAGTCGGCCGAGTGCGCCCAGGCCTGCGGCCCCTGTGTGCTTGTGCACTGCCCTTTGTCCCCGGCTCTGTCTGGAGCACCCGTGACCGGCGGAACGCCGCTGCATCCCGACTCGGGCTTCAGACTGCCGTTGCTGCCCGCCTCCCACTCCCAGGAAGCGCCTGCTCTGGGGGCCTGAGGCTGCCCTGAGCCCTGTGTTCCCCGGTGAGTGGGGGCTCTGGCTTCCTCCCCACAGGCACCGCTGCCGCAGTGGCTGGGCCCTGGCGTCTCTGCCCTGGGGCAGTCAGGGTCAGCTCGGATGCAAGGCTCCATGGGCCTGGGGCCCTCGGTTCCCCAAGAGGCATCGGCGGCGGAGGGTTTTGCAACTTTGCAAACCTCCTCCCCACAAGGAGCCCCATCCGAGAAGAGTGTCCCCGTGCCCACGCCCTGCGCTCCCGCTGCTCTCGGCCTGCAATTTCCGATCTTTCTCAGTGTTTCCTCTTTGCTCTCTTTCTGTGTCCTGCTTCTCCCGTGAACATATGTGTTCCGTGTTCCCTGAAACACCACGGTCCTTGCCGGCCGTGAGAGGGGTCAGCACTCGGTCCCCATGCTGTTCCAGGCAAGGGCGACCCAGGTGCTGCCGCGAGGGGACCTGGGGACACGGCACGTCCTGAGTCTGTGCCAGGCAGGGACTTTCCAGGTGAGCAAGCTGAGGTCAAGAGCGACTCTGACCCCAGGTGCTGGGAGGTAGGGGGGCCTCCCTGCAGGCTTTGTGCCTTGAGTCTGGGGTCTGCCTCTGGCTCAGGGCCTCCCCATTTTCCTGCACTCCATTCCCCCAGCGGGGGCCTGTATGCCAGCATGGATGCTGCTCCACAGATACGTGCTATCTGCACAGCAGGTGCCGGTCCTGCGGTCCCCTCCTGCCACAGAGGAAACCAAGGCAGAGTGGCAGAGGGGCCCCGGGCCTCTGAGGCCGGTGCTGGCTGCTGGGAGGGGCATGGTGCTTCCCTCTCTCTGCGTTCCCACACAGCGGGAGGGCTGGTGCCAGGGCTGGAGCTCAGGCCCCTCCCCAAGCCCTGTGTCCCTCCTGGAGCCTGGCCCTCGTCCATCCGCCCTGTGAGGTCTCCGAGGCACCGTTCCTCTGGGCTCCGCTGAGGGGGCAGGGCTGGGGCAGGGCTGGGGCAGGGCCCGGCGCCTCCCAGCAGCTCCTGAGCCCCAAGCCTGGCCAGGGCCAGGCGGTGCATGGCGGTGCCCGCTTGGTGTTCCAGTAAGTGAGGGGCTGCACGAGGGGAGAGGGAGGCGGCTCCCCACCGCTCAGCTTCCTGTGGTCAAGGTCAGAGCACTGTGGTCTGTGAGTAGGTCTTGCTGGACCCCAGCTGGGCTGGCCTGGGGTGCACAGGTGCAGCCGGTGCCCAGGGCGGCGTCCAGCTGGGCTCAGGGGCCTCAGTCCCCCCACACAGAGGTTCCAGGGGGTTCCCGGAGTTTCAGGGGTGCGGTGACAGGGGAGGGGGTGCCCAGCCTGTATCCATAGTGCAAAGTGGCGGTGGTGTCGGCTCCCCCTGAGGGGCCATGAGCGTGATGGGGACTCCTGGGAGGGGCTGCTCCCTACTCCCCCCTGGAGCAGCCCCTGTCGCAGAAGGAGCGGCTGTCTTGAGGCCCACTGGACCCTGTGCCCAGGGGGTGGGGGGAGAGCGGCATCCAGGTCCCAGGAAGAGATGCGGGGCCTCCATGTCAGCCAAGGGGGTGACCGTGGGAGCTGGATGGACGGGCGGGAGCAGCTCCCGCTGCCTCGGCCTGAGCCCTGCCGCAGGGCTAGAGAGAGACGCGGGGGGTTCCCGAGGCGGGGCGGGCTCCATGGGAACCCAGACCTCCTCTTCCGCCCACTGCTGCACCCGGGAAGCCAGCCAGGGCACAGGTTCTGCATTTGTCCTCGCGGGAAGGATCAGGGATTTGTTCCGACGTCTCTGGCCCTGGTGGTCATCTTTCTGGGTGTGTGGGGCGGGGGTGGGAGCAGTCACCTCCAGACAGACAGAACACCGGCTGGGCAGGGCCTCTGAGCTGTGGGGCCCATGGGGATCCGGGAGGGAGGGTGATGGCAGGACCCACTGGCCACAGCACAGATGGGCCTGGGCTGGGCTCTGTGCCCACGGAGCCCTGAGCCCCCTGTGGCCCTGCTGGCCCCCTCTGTGAAGGCAGCAAGGGGGAGCAGGTGCCTCCACAGCCTCAGAGCCCCACCCTGTGAGGCTGGGGGAGGTGTGATGACAGCTCAGCCCTGGGCTGGGTGCCTCTTCCTGCCTGCTGGGGCAACCTCTCCCTGCTGTCGGCAGACAAAGCCACAGCCAGCTGCAGAGCTGGCGCTCCCAGGGCGCCAGACCAGGGGGCCCTCCCAACCCAGGGACCCCTGCAGAAGCCTGCCCCCCGCTACTCTGCGCACTTCCAGGGGAAGGCAGGAGGGTCCTGCCCCAGGCACTGCCCAGCCTTGGCTCACCCAGCCCCGCCACCTGCTGAGCCCCGTTCCCAACCCAGTGTCCATCACCAAGGACTGGAGCGCACCAGGCACGGCCCTGCCCTCAGCAGGGTGGGGCACCCCACGTGTGTGCATGCATGCATATGTTTGTGGCATGCATGCATGTATGTGCTTTGTGCACAAGTGTGTGGATGTATATGTATGTGGTGTATGTACTGTGTGTGGTGTGTACAGTGTATGGTGAGTGATAGCATGCATTCGTGCATGGTGAGTGCACGTGTGCATGTGGTTGTGTACATGTGTGCACGCGTGTGGCATGCATGTGCTTGCACAGAGTGTGCGGTTGTATACATGTATGTGATATGCAGTATTGTGATGTGTACAGTGTGTGGTGAGTGATAGCATGCATTCGTGTATGGTGAGTGCACACGTGCATGTGGTTGTGTACATGTGTGCACATGTATGCATGTGTGTGGCATGCATGTGCTTGCACAGAGTGTGCGGTTGTATGCATGTATGTGATATATAGTACTGTGATATGTACAGTGTGTGGTGAGTGATAGCATGCATTCGTGTGTGGTGAGTGCACGTGTGCATGTCATGTACATGTATGCATGTGTGTGGCATGCATGTGCTTGCACAGAGTGTGCGGTTGTATACATGTATGTGATATATAGTACTGTGATATGTACAGTGTGTGGTGAGTGATAGCATACATTTGTGCGTGGTGAGTGCACACGTGCATGTGGTTGTGTATGTGTGTGTACATGTATGTGTGGTCTCTGCAGAGAGTCCTCTGTTGGCTGTTCCTGGACCCTGGTCACCTGAGCAGGGGTGCAGCCCACTGTCTCACCCCTGCACAGGGACTGACCTGTGTGGCCCTACCTGATTCTCATGCCCCAGGTCAGCAGGGAGGGGCTCTGGGGGTGGTCAGCCCCCAGCGTCTGAGCTGAGGCCCTGTCACCAAGACCCCGGCTACCCCTTCTCCCCACAGGACATGCTGGGCTGGCGCCCCCTGCTGCTTGCCCTGGCGGGGCTGCTCTCCCTAGGGTCTGGTGAGTTCTGTTGGGGAAGACCAGGGCTTGCCTTGGCTTGCGTGGACGCTCCCTGTCAGTTCAGGCTGGGAGCAGGTCCTCACTTAGGGCCAGTGGCTCTGACCTTCTCCAGGTCACCTGCTCTGCACACTGGGAGCTGAACCGGACCCCTGGGGCTGGTCTCGCCTCGCCCCACCCCTCATGACCTCTCTGACCCTCCCCCTCCACTCACTTCCGTGTGGCTCTGCCAGGGCCTGTCTGTCTCCCAGGTCACTCTCACCTGTGTTCTCTGTCCCCTGGGGCACCCTCACCGGCCTGTCTGTCCCCCAGGTCACTCTCACCTGTCACTCTCACCTGTGTTCTCTGTCCCCTGGGGCACCCTCACCGGCCTGTCTGTCCCCCAGGTCACTCTCACCTGTGTTCTCTGTCCCCCAAAGAACCCTCACCGGCCTGTCTGTCCCCCAGGTCACTCTCACCTGTGTTCTCTGTCCCCTGGGGCACCCTCACCGGCCTATCTGTCCCCCAGGTCACTCTCACCTGTCACTCGCACCTGTGTTCTCTGTCCCCTGGGGCACCCTCACCGGCCTGTCTGTCCCCCAGGTCACTCTCACCTGTGTTCTCTGTCCCCTGGGGCACCCTCACCAGCCTGTCTGTCCCCCAAGTCACTCTCACCTGTGTTCTCTGTCCCCCAGGGCACCCTCACCGGCCTGTCTGTCCCCCAGGTCACCCTCACCTGTGTTCTCTGTCCCCCGGGGCACCCTCACCAGCCTGTCTGTCCCCCAGGTCACCCTCACCTGTGTTCTCTGTCCCCCAGAGAACCCTCACCGGCCTGTCTGTCCCCCAGGTCACTCTCACCTGTGTTCTCTGTCCCCTGGGGCACCCTCACCAGCCTGTCTGTCACCTGGGGCACTCTCACCTACATCTTCTGTCCCTCGGGGCACCCTCACCAGCCTGTCTGTCACCTGGGGCTCTCTCACCTGTGTTCTCTGTCCCCCGGGGAACGCTCACCGGCCTGTCTGTCCCCCAGGTCACTCTCACCTGTGTTCTCTGTCCCCTGGGGCACCCTCACCGGCCTGTCTGTCCCCCAGATCACTCTCACCTGTGTTCTCTGTCCCCCAGGGCACCCTCACCAGCCTGTCTGTCACCTGGGGCACTCTCACCTACATCTTCTGTCCCTCGGGGCACCCTCACCAGCCTGTCTGTCACCTGGGGCTCTCTCACCTGTGTTCTCTGTCCCCCGGGGAACGCTCACCGGCCTGTCTGTCCCCCAGGTCACTCTCACCTGTGTTCTCTGTCCCCTGGGGCACCCTCACCGGCCTGTCTGTCCCCCAGATCACTCTCACCTGTGTTCTCTGTCCCCTGGGGCACCCTCACCAGCCTGTCTGTCCCCCAGGTCACTCTCACCTGTGTTCTCTGTCCCCTGGGGCACCTTCACCGGCCTGTCTGTCCCCCAGGTCACTCTCACCTGTGTTCTCTGTCCCCTGGGGCACCCTCACCAGCCTGTCTGTCCCCCAGGTCACTCTCACCTGTGTTCTCTGTCCCCTGGGGCACCCTCACCAGCCTGTCTGTCCCCCAGATCACTCTCACCTGTGTTCTCTGTCCCCTGGGGCACCCTCACCAGCCTGTCTGTCCCCCAGGTCACTCTCACCTGTGTTCTCTGTCCCCTGGGGCACCCTCACCAGCCTGTCTGTCACCTGGGGCTCTCTCACCTACATCTTCTGTCCCTCGGGGAACCCTCACCGGCTTGTCTGTTCCCTCAGTCCTTTCACAGGAGTGCACCAAGTACAAGGTCAGCAACTGCCGGGACTGTGTCCAGTCGGGGCCTGGCTGTGCCTGGTGCCAGAAGCTGGTAAGAGCTGCGTGGCCGCGGTGGCCGCTGGAGACTCCTCATGGCTGAGAGGTCTTCCCGTCCCCTGGGCAGGGCCCTTCCCCAGCCTCTGAAGCCGGGAGTTCCAAGAGGGCAGCCCCACCCGTGTCCTCAGGGAGCAGGACAGCCCAGGGCTGTGAGGATTGTCTGGGAGAGGCAGACACAGACGGCGCTGCAGCCGCCCCAAGCCTGGCGAGAGCCGCTCAGGGGCCTCCTGGGAATTCAGGCGGCCAGCTGCAGAGGGAGCCACGTCCGGAGACCCCAGAGAGCTCCTGGGGGCAGCCCAGTGCCCGGGAGGGAAGGACACTGCGGGGGATCGCAGAGGGCGCCCATGTGGGGCCTTAGCCCCTGTCGCTCAGCGTTTCCTGTGTTTCTCGTGCAACTCCCCCTGAAGAAGATACCCAGGCACAGGGGAAGACAGCGGGGGCGGCCTCCCCAAGTCGCAGCCCCTCGAGCAGAGGGCTCCTCCCCGGGGGACCCCAGATCCTGACAGTCTCCCCCTCCCTGGAGGGGCACTGGATCCTGCTCACACCATCTTCCTCAGGGTTGCCAAGGCTCTGACCATGCAGGCCCATGTGGAGACGCAGGCACATGCTCATATACACACACGTGCACTCACACACATACGTTGACCCATATGTTCATACATGTATGTGTATGCGCAGACACATGATCATACATGTATGAGTGTGGTGTACATACATGCACACACACATACATTCCCCAACCACTGAGTGTGGTATGCAGGCACGAGGCCAGGGTCTGGCGAACAAGACTTCAGGTGCAAACCTCATCCATGCGGTTTGATAAACACACGTGTTTCCATTTGATAACCACATGTATCAAAATCAGGAGATTTCGCCTTGGTCGAAGGCCGCCAGCCGCCTCGGCAGGCTTTCTCCAGGCTGATGTAACCCCGGGTCACGCCCTGGGCACGCGGACCTCCCGACTGTCGGGAGCGCTCCTCGGTCACCGCTGTCCCCTGCACCCGTGGCGGTGTGGGTGCTGCCGAGTGGCCCTGGTTGGCCCTGTCCCTCCAGCGTCTCGTCCGGATGCACCTAGCAGGAGCTCCATGCAGGGGCGGCACACTCAGCCTCTGTCCCCACACCTGGGGCGGGGAGCACCCACGGGGCTGCCAGGCTCTGCGGGTGATGTCGCTGGGGAGACCCCCGAGGCTGCAAACCTGCTTCCCCCCACCCAGCACCACCCACAGGCCCAGGTTTCTGCCCCCAGGGGACACAGGCTCCTCAACTGCTTCTCAGGTCAGGAAGGTGCTGACCCCCTCCTGTCCACGTCTCGTGCATCTGGGTGGACCCGCAGGCTCTGAGCTGAGTGTGACCAGCAGCTTGCAGTCCTGGCTCTCATTCTTCATCATGGTGCCCTCACTGCTTCACTCTGGCCATCGGGAGCCCCCCGATCTGGCCCTGTGTCCTTGGACATCAGGAACCCCCCCGAGCTGGCCTGTGTCCCATGGACATCGGGAATCCCCTGAGCTGTCCTGTGTCCCGTGGACAGGTGTCTGTCATGTTTTTAGCTCTTCCTTGTTTTCTGGGATAACAAGATACTCCAGGCTGGCCCTGTGCCCCTCTGCCCTGGCCCTGGGGCCAGAGATCTCCCAGGATCTGCTTCCTCTCTGAGAGGAGCCAGGCTCCCACCCCGCCCAGCCCACCTGCTCACCCCCTCGGGGGTTGGTAAGGGGAGAGTCACCACCAACCTACACAGGATCTGCGCATGGGCGGTGCGCTCTGTCCTCACCACCGAGGAAAGTGGCCCAAGCCTGCTGTCCTCGGCCAGGCTGGTGACCCTCCCCGTGAGTCCTGGGCCTTTCACATGGACGGTTCCTGTGTTCCGTGGAGACTATAGACGTCCTTGCCCATATTCTCGCTGGTTTCCTTTATTTCTTGACCATGTGAGTGTGGCTCCTGAAGCCACAAGGGTACCAAAAGCGTACTAGGATGGGCATCCCGGCCTGGCCAATCTGCTGCTGTCCCTCACCCACGGCTCCTTCTGGGCGGGGCTCATCTGCTCGTTCCAGGGCCCGGTGCCCGGACCTGCTGGTCAGAATCTAGGGGACTTCTGCAGGGACAACGTGGCCAGGAGGAAAGTGCCCTGAGCCCGGGACCCCCAAGCTTGTGTCTGAATCTCGGGAGCTGTGTGCTGGGGCTCCCTGCTGGGTTTGGTCTGGACTCCTACGGGGAAAGGTGCCCACCCTCTCTTCCCTCGGGGGTTTTGGGTGTCGGACAAGAAGGGGCCTAGGCCCCCAGGCCAGCAGCCTCCTGCAGCCTCCCGCCTGCCCCTCTCAGAACTTCACTGCGCCGGGAGAGCCCGACTCCATCCGCTGCGACACCCGGGAGCAGCTGCGGGCAAAGGGCTGTGAGCTGGACAACATCATGGACCCCAAGAGCCTGGCCGAGCCCCAGGAGGAGCTGGACGGGGGCCGGAAGCAGCTGTCCCCACAGAAAGTGACGCTCTTCCTGAGACCAGGTGGGTCTGGAGCTTACCCTGCTCCGGGTGTCAGGGCCAGCCAGCCGGGAGTGTCCAGGTTGGGCAAGGAGGTGGGCCAGGTGAGGCCCAAGGCTGCTGGACACCCGATGGTGCCCTGGGCAGAGTAAAGGCTCTGATAAGTCGCGCAGCCAAGAAAGCCAAGGGCCTGTTTTCTGTTTAAGAAATAAGATGCCTCTTAGCACCCATCTCCAGGGGTCTGAGGCAGGGGCAGCTGAGCTGGGTCCGTTGCTGGGGGTGTGGCCTGGGGCTGAGACCTCATCTGATTGCTAGCTGGAGAGGACCCCAGCCCCGCCCACTCCACAGTGTGGCAGTGCTGCTCCCTCCCTCGGGCCGGGCCCGGATCTGCCCTGCGTGAGACGCTGCCTGGGGTGGCAGGAGTGGCTTCCACGTGGCCAAACAGGCTGCCCTCCTACCACCGTGCCTCAGCCACTCTGCCTCCGTCGTCCCGCCTGGTGGGGGTGAGACCTGGGGCTTCACCTGGGCCCCTCTCCCACACCCGTGTACCCCACTTCGCATTACTATGGCGAATCACTGAGGCCCTTCCTTATAGGAAACGGGGCGATCCTAGAGGCGAGGGCCCCCAGCTGGGTCACACCCCCGCCGGAGCACGCGTCCAGGGCTGTCCCGAGTGACGCTGAAACCGGAGTTGCCCAAATGGACTGGACACAGAGGACAGCCTCAGAACACAGCCCCTGGGGGTGCTCGGAGACTGGCCTGGGGGAGGCAGCTGTGCTGCAGCAGACGTGTGTGTGTGTGTGTGTGTGTGCGTGTGAGCCCCGCTGCCCGGCCACGGTGACAGGTGAGGGTGAGGAGGGTGGGGATGGGGGGATCCAGGCGTGCCACTCATGTCCCCGTCCGCCGGCAGGTCAGGCAGCTGCGTTCAACGTGACGTTCCGGCGGGCCAAGGGCTACCCCATCGACCTGTACTACCTTATGGACCTCTCCTACTCCATGCTCGACGACCTCATCAACGTCAAGAAGCTGGGCGGAGACCTGCTCCGCGCCCTCAACGAGATCACCGAGTCTGGCCGTGTCGGTGAGGCCCTCCCCAGTCCAGATGGCACCTGCACCCCTTGGTCCCCAGGGCAGGAGACGGCGGGCTCCACGCACAGGTGCCTCTTGGGGCATCTGCCGAGCCAGGCCTGGGTCTGTGTCCCCAGGGACGGGGCTGGTCACTAGTCCCCGAGACTATGGACCCAGTCCAGCCCCTACTCCCTATTCTCTTCTTCCTTCTCACCTGATTTTTGTCACGTTTAAGAGGTCAAAGCCCCACTGTGCTGGTTATTAAAAACTGAAGACATGTGAGATCAGGAACGTTCAGGGGCATGGGGACAGCACCGTCATCCCAGCACCAGAGGGCACCAGGCAGACTCTGCCGGGCCAGCGTCTCGGTGCTTGGCTGGCACTGATGTGTTTACACAGTGCGATTCCCACGTGTAGGGGTGGGTAAGGGGTAGGACTGCTCACCCCCTCCTCAGCCACTCCTGGGAACAGAGCTGTCTCTACTGGGCTCTCTGTATGTCAGGATGCATGGCCACAGTCCCATGTGTACAAGACCACATGTGCACACAAGACACGTTCACACACCCATCAACTTACATGACAGCACACACAGCCACAAGCACACACCTGTGCCACACACCTGCACAACACACACACTCACACCCACTCATGTACACGGTGGCACACACAGCCACAAGCACACACCTGTGCCACACACCTGCACAACACACACACTCACACCCACTGCTGCACATGGTGGCACACAGCCATCGGCATACGCCTGTGCCACACACCTGCACAACACACACACTCACACCCACTCACGTACACGGTGGCACACACAGCCACAAGCACACGCCCATCCTGCACGGTGGCACAGACTGGCCAGCCAGCAGCCTCCCAGCCTCACGCCTGCCCCCTCAGGCTTCGGGTCCTTCGTGGACAAGACGGTGCTGCCCTTCGTCAACACGCACCCCGAGAAGCTGAGGAACCCCTGTCCCAACAAGGAGAAGGAGTGCCAGGCGCCCTTTGCCTTCCGGCACGTGCTGAAGCTGACCAGCAACTCCGACCAGTTCCGGACCGAGGTTGGCAAGCAGCTGATCTCCGGGAACCTGGACGCCCCCGAGGGCGGGCTGGACGCCATGATGCAGGTCGCCGTGTGCCCGGTGAGGCTGCTGCCCCTGCTCCGTCTCCAGAGGCCCCCAAGTTGGGCATCCCCCAGGGGCTGCAGGGCCACTGGCACAGGCTGGAGGGTCCGCTGGGGCCTTGAGCCCATGGCACTACCAGCCTAGGCCTGGGGGGCGACCCCCACAGGCCCCATCAGCCCCCAGCCCCGTGGGCAGGACAGGTGGGGAGGGAGGCAGGGCCCTGAGAAGCACCACAGCCTCTGTGGTCATTCAGAGCTCGGACACAGCTTCTGAAACCCTAATGACACGGCAGTGACTGTGCGTGGAGCAGGCCGCTGGCAGCCCAAGCCTGGGGGTCACCCAGGCGGACCCAGCCCCTTCCAGGCCTTTGCGCACAGGTCCCTGCCCCTGTGTCCCAGGACCGTGGTTTTCCGGCCCAGTTTCCCTGGCGCAGCGCCCGCCTCCTATCACGGCGCACTCCCAGTCCCCAGTGTGCCCTGGACACGCCGTCCACCCCCGTGCAGGGTCACGGCTACCCACGCGTGCTGCCATGCGACTCCTTCCAGGGCCGTCTGTCCCCTCAGGGACTCGGCTCCACGCGTGCCTCCTGGGCCCAGGCTTTCGTGCTTGGGGGCCGTGTGTGGCCTCGAGGCTCCCAGCCGTCCTTTCCCCAGCATCTGCTCCAGGTCTGAGCTGCCTGGCCTCGGTCATGCCTCCGTCTTGATTTAAATCTGGCCTCCAGCCCCCTGCCACGCCTCGCGTACTCCCAGGGGCTTCTTGAGGCTCCTCCTGGCGCTGGCCACTGCTCCCAGGAGGGCAGCGGGCACCGAGCCAGTCCTGAGGCTGCCCCGCCCCTCCCCAGCTGCCCTGCTGGGGACCTGAGGCAGGCAACCCGGGCCCTGTCCCTCTCAGGAGGAAATCGGCTGGCGCAACGTCACACGGCTGCTGGTGTACGCCACCGACGACGGCTTCCACTTTGCCGGGGACGGGAAGCTGGGTGCCATCCTGACCCCCAATGACGGCCAATGCCACCTGGAGGGAAACATGTACCGGCGCAGCAACGAATTCGTGAGCCCCCCTCCCCTCCCCTCCCCTTCCCACCCCTTCCCCAGTCAGCCGTGGGGGGGGGGGGCACAGGGCCTGCAGAGAGCAGGGGACGGGGCGGGGTCACCCAGGCAGGGTCTCACGGGAGGGGACGGGGCGGAGTCACACAGGAGGGGATGGGGCAGGGTCACATGACAGGGGACGGGGCAGGGTCACCCAGGCAGGGTCACAGGGGAGGGACAGGCAGGGTCCCCCACACTAGGCCCCAGGGGAGGGGACAGGGCTGCCTCTGGGTGGGTTGAGCCTGTTGTGCAGCAAATCCTCGCTGCAGCTGAGGCTCTGTGGCCGAGAGGGTGTGGTGTCCCCAGTCCAGAGCAGTGACCCCCAGCCCAAGGGCCACCCCTGCCAGGGCTCGTCCCAGGCCCCGGTGATGTGAGCTGGGGTCTCCCCCAGGACTACCCGTCGGTGGGGCAGCTGGCGCACAAGCTGGCCGAGAACAACATCCAGCCCATCTTTGCCGTGACCAAGAGGATGGTGAAGACCTACGAGGTGCGGGGGCGGGGAGGCCTGGCCGAGTTCAGAGCAGCTGCCCCAAGGCACGAAATGATCCTCTGTGGACAAGGTTCAGGGGGTCCGTGGCCGAGACATTGGGAGTGGGCAGTGGAGGCCGGGGGAGGTTGGGCTCTGTCCTCATGAGCTCCGTGGAGGGCAGCACACCCTACTCGGGCCTGGGAAGTGGCCCGACCACCAGTTCAGTGCTCTGGGCAGATGAAGCAATACGGTGCAATACAGCAGGTCTGGGGAGAGGTCTGGCCTGGGGCCCACATGTGGGGCCAGCTGGACTGGCCTGCGAGCCGATTGTCACAGGTCTGGGTAACACAATCACCACGCAAATCAAATCCACAAGCCCTCAGAACTTCTCACTTCCTGCTGGTCACCCCGAGCTGGGGCTATCCGCCCGCCCTCCCTCCCGGGGGTGAGAGGGCTCCAGCGGTAGTGGACACGCACGGCTGCCCAGCCCAGCGTCGTCCCCAGCTGGAAATCCCCCAGGACGTCGGAGAGCGAGGCAGTGTGGGCTTCCTTCTTCCCGGGAGCTGTGGCTCCACAGCCAACAGCTGAGGGTGCTCGTGGCTCCCACGGCGGGGTGCTGACGGCGGCGCCCACTCTCCTTGCCCCACAGAAACTCACGGAGATCATCCCCAAGTCGGCCGTCGGGGAGCTGTCTGAGGACTCCAGCAACGTGGTGCAGCTCATCAAGGACGCCTACAGCGTGAGTCCACTCTGCACGCTCGGCCGGAGCCCCCCTGGTGTCTGGCCAGCCTGTCCGCGCTCCTGCAGGAGGCACAGGGGATGTGGGGGGAGAGCCCCTGGCCTCTCTCGGGGATCTGTCAGCCTCGGCACACGCTGGCCCAGCCAAGGCCCTCAGGCAGCTCCCTGCCCACTCATCGGTGGGTGCTGCCCCAAACCCCCGCTGGGCGCCCCCAGAAACACAAGCTGCTGACCCTCTGCCTTGGGCCTCATCTCTGCTGCCCCCAACCTGGCCGGCTGCAGCGAGGCTGCCCCTCTGGGGGCCATGGTCCCTGGTGAACACGGGAACACCTGGATCTGCAGTCCACCCCAGGAGCGCTGTGCCGAGCCATGTGTCCTGAGGGCTCGGCAGGGCTCAGCCAGGAGCACCTCTAAACACCGCTGCTGCTGCATTAACTTAGGGCCCCTGAGGGGACCCCCTTTGCTTCTCATGGCCTCTCGGGATCCCCCAAGCCCCGAGCAGGGGCCCTGTGCTCCAGGTGTTGCTTGGCGGGGTTGGGTCTTTAGGTGGAGGGCGTGGGTGATGCCATTGTCATCAGCTCACCCCCCGGCAGCACGCGCGGTGATCACTCCAGGCCATCTAGCCCTGTCCTGTGCTGGGCTCTAGGGGCTCCGAGGGGAGGGAGAAGCTCTGGTGGGGCTCAGGGCCTGGGTCCACATTGGGCCCCTGTAGCTGGTCAGGACGGTGGAGTGGGCAGCCGGGCCGTCCCCAGGGCGCCCCGCAGAGCTCTCAGAGTGTGCACACTGGCGCAGGGGGCGGGGAGGGGACAGCTCACCCCAGCGTGCTGGCCTCACCCTCTGCCACAGAAACTGTCGTCCCGGGTCTTCCTGGAGCACAGCGCCCTGCCTGACTCCCTGAGGGTCACCTACGACTCCTTCTGCAGTAACGGGGTGTCGCTCGTGGGCCAGCGCAGAGGGGACTGTGACGGCGTGCAGATCAACGTCCCGGTGAGCAGGGAGGGGCTGCGGCTGAGCGGGCGGGCCGGGAAGCAGCCTCCTCTGACGGGAGGCCAGGCACTCCCTGTGCAAGGGTGTGGCAAGCAGGGGGCCCTGGATGCACCCCTCAGCCCAGGCTCAGAGCCAACAGCGGCGGGGCAGACGCGGGCGCTCACAGCCCGCAATTGCCAGGGTTTGCCTGGTTTTTCTTTGCTTGCTTCATTTTGTTTTCTCAGAAAAACACAAAGGCGTGGGCCACACAGGTGACCAGTGCAGGCCTCGAGTTATGGCCTGGTATTTTAGGTTTCATTTATCGCTCGGTCTCTCTGTCGCTGTGAATACTCGCAGTACACACGCGTTACTCGCGGGTCTGAAATGTTTCTGCCCAGAACTTCTCGGACTTGCTCTGGCTGCTTCTGCTCTCTGTGCCACCCCCGGGCCCAAGGGGCCGGCACTGCCGCCTGGGGGTGGGGCCCGGTGCTCTCAGGCTGCGATTCACCCCTGCGCTTGGGTCGGAATCTAACTCCCTGTCCAGCGCCTTCACCCGCTGGGCTTAGGGACGAGCTCTGTGGACAAGCTGTCCCTGGACAGTGGCTCCAGATCCCTCTTCCTGCCTGTGTGACGGCGAGTGTCCCAAAGACACCATCCCCAGTCAGGCACCGGAGGCCTGGTGCTGGCCCTGCTGTGTCTGCCAGCACAGAGCCCTGGCTCCAGCTCACCCCCTCCCCCTCCCCCTGCTCCTCGCTGCAGGATCCACTCCCGCCCCCACCCTGGGCAAGCTTGTGCCCCCAGGGCCCAGCTTGGCCATGGGGCAGGAGCAGGGTCAGGACACCCCCGCCTGAGCCCTGCCCCTCCCCCTGCAGGTCACCTTCCAGGTGAAGGTCACGGCCTCCGAGTGCATCCAGGAGAAGTCGTTTGTCATCCGGGCCCTGGGCTTCACCGACACGGTGACGGTGCGGGTCCTCCCCCTGTGTGAGTGCCGGTGCCGGGACCAGAGCCAGGAGCGTGGCCTGTGCGGGGGCAAGGGCTCGATGGAGTGCGGCGTCTGCAGGTGAGGGGAGCAGGGGCCCTCGCCACCCAGCCCGCCAGGCGGCTCCACCCGCAGAAGGAAAGCTTGGGCTTCCACACATAGCACCCCCCACGCCCTCTCCTCTGACCCCCGAGCCAGGCCGTCGGCAGGCAACGCTGACCACGCTCCCCATTCTCTGGGCGCGGGGTCCAAGGCAGGGCCGGAGGGACACCCTTTCACCAGAGGTGGGACCCATCGCAGGGCACAAGGAACCTCAGGGGTGGCTGTGGCCTTGAGCTGGTCACTTTCTCCATCCAGCCTCTGTGCTCCTCCCCTACAACCCATTCTCTCTGACTTGAGGAACCCAGGACCAGCAGTCCAGAGTGCTGGGGCACTACGGGGTGTGACACCCCACTTGGGGGGTAGGGGGTGGGCACAGTGGGCCCAGGCTTCCGTAGGTGGGCTGAGCACCTGGCCTTGACCCCCTGAGGGGCAGAAAGCCACACCCTCTGTCCCCGGGGCCACCCTTCCTCCCTCTCCACTCTCAGGTCCTGAGCAGGGCCACGCCCGCAGGCATCCCAGGGTGGGTGTTCGCTGGGCTCCTACACATCCCCGTGGCAGCGGTGACGGCCGAGAGGCACATGTCCAGGTGCACCTGTCTCATTCAGCCCCTGGGGCCCCCAGGGTGGCCAAGCTGAGCCCACACCCCTTGGACGGCCTCACCTGCCACACCCGGAGAGGCCAGGAGCAGACAGCAGGACAGCGGAGTGCCATCCTCGGTGCAGGAGTTGGGAGTATCCTCCTGCCCGGCTCCGTGCCCAGAGGACTGGCCCACCCCAGGACCTCTCTCTCGGCCCACACCGCACCTTGTCAGGCTGCACAGGCGCCCTCACGCCCGCTCAGGCCCGCAGAGGGGGCCAGAGCCACAGCCGCCGGGCCAGCTGCTGGGCCAACGCCCTGTCACATGACTGCTGTCTCCCCTCTGACTGCTCGCCCGGTCTCTGCCCCATTGAGCTGCTCTGTCCCTTGCCCTCACCCGGCCTCCACCGTCCCCACACCTCCCCCCGGCAGCGCTGCGGCAGTGGTGTCTCTGAGACTGCCCTGCGCCTGCTTCAGTGGCCACCTGCCTCTGCCATCCCTGCCCCTACACCCTCTCAACCTGCGCAGTCAGGGTGGGGGTGGGAGGAGCTGTGGCGAGGCTGCAGTGCTGCCCCAGGGCAGGCGACAGCGGGCAGGGGCCATAGTGCTCGGGCAGGGGCCATAGTGCTCCCGTGAGGCTGCAGGAGGGCCTCGGGCCAAGGTCACGTGTGCTCCTGCCCAGGATGTCCTGGCCTGGCGCTTAGGAAGGGCGGTGTGCAACAGCAGGTGTCTCGGCCCCCGCTGAGTCCCTCCCTCCCCGCCAGGTGCGACGCCGGCTACACGGGGAAGAACTGTGAGTGCCAGACGCAGGGCAGGAGCAGCCAGGAGCTGGAGGGAAGCTGCCGGAAGGACAACAGCTCCATTGTCTGCTCGGGGCTGGGGGACTGCATCTGTGGGCAGTGCGTGTGCCACACCAGTGACGTCCCCAACAAGCAGATCTTCGGGCGGTACTGCGAGTGCGACAACATGAACTGTGAGCGCTACGACGGCCAGGTCTGCGGTGGCAAAAGTGAGTGGCCTCGCTTGCTTGTCCAGTGAGGGGGGGCAGAGAGTGTGGGACACTGGGGGCCGACAGAAGGACACATGGGAGGTTAGGAGGCTCAGACACCCTGAAGAGCCCTTCCCCTGCCCAGAGGGTGGGTCTGTGAGGGGGAGGTGACCTCACTGGGTGACCGTCAGGGCCCTGGAGAGGAATCATCATCTAGGTGGACCTGTGGAGGTCCAGGCTAGCCAGGAAGTTGCTGGTGGGGCGAGGAGGACCTGGACAGTTGCTGCAGGAGGGGGGACAGACAGAGGCGGGGCAGTGGGAAGAGGCTGGTGGTGCAACCCGGGCCGGGTGATGACCCAGCAGAGGGAGCAGCCAGCAGGGCAGCAGCGTTTCCAAGTCCCTGGGTCAAAGCAGTGGCCACTGCTGTCTTCCAGAGAGGGGGTCCTGCTCCTGCGGCCAGTGCCATTGCAATGACGGCTTCGAGGGCTCGGCGTGCCAGTGCAAGAAGTCCACGGACGGCTGCCTGGACGCGCAGGGTGTGGAGTGCAGTGGCCGTGGACGGTGCCGTTGCAACGTGTGTGTGTGCGAGATGGGGTACCAGCCGCCCATGTGCCAGGAGTGCCTGGGCTGCCCCTCGCCCTGCGGCCGGTACATGTGAGTGTCACCCCCCGCCCCTGGAGTGCCCAGCTGCGGCCCCACCACTGTGTGTGGGCAGGGGGCTCTCAGCAGGCCACAGCACCTGGGCACCCCTGCCCCAGGTTTAACTGCACGGTGAGGCTGTCTCTCTGGGGGCCTCTCTGGCCCCTTTGGCCAGGTGTCCCATACCCTCCGCCCTCCACCCCAGCCTGGCTCTCAGTGGGCTCTGGCATGGGCCCCCTCTGATGTGCACACCTGAGCCCCTCCCCCTCTGCAGCTCCTGCGTCGAGTGCCTGAAGTTCGACAAGGGCCCCTTTGGGAAGAACTGCAGCGCGCAGTGCAGGAACCTGCAGCTGGTGGACGTGGCCCTGCGGGGCAAGACGTGCAAGACGTGCAAGGAACAGGACTCGGAGGGCTGCTGGATGGCCTTCACCATGTGCCAGCGCCAAGGGAGAGACAACTATGATGTCCACGTGGAGGACAGCCGAGGTGAGGCCAGCGGACCTGCTGACGAGAGCGCGGCCCCGGACCTCCCCACACGGTGGGGGCTGCAGAGGGAGGGGTCCCTCGGTGGCGATGTGTGGATGCTGGTGGCCGGTCCACCTGTCCATTCCTCTCACCCCGTCAGTTCTCTGACCTGTGACGAGAGCTGCGGCCCCGGACCTCCCTACATGGTGGGGGCTACAGAGGCGACACAGGGATGCTGGTGGCCGGTCCACCTGCCCCACTCCTCCCACCCCCGTCAGTTCTCTGACCTGTGACGGGCACACTGGGGGACACCACACGGCCCAACCCCCAGGTCAGCTGCCACCTGATATCGAGGGGCCAAGGCTTGGAGCCACGGCTGCCAGGCTGTCCTCCAGGACGATGGGAAAATCCAGGGGCCCAGGCTGTGGGCACTGCCGCGTCCCAGAGCTGATGGCCGCCTGTCCGTGCGGCTCCCAGTAACAGCTGTGAGCTTGGCGACCCCAGCCCTGTCTACTCGTGGTTCAGACCCCCGTGTGCAGACCGCAGGAGCCGAGGGGAGGGTCCCTGAGGTAGGAGAGGAGGATGACAGCACCAGGGCAGGGGGGCAGTGGCCACGGTCATCACGGGGCCCCAGGAGTCCTGGCAGATGCCGGGGCCTACCAGGGGCCAGCACTGGGTTTTCAACAGAAGAGTGACAGATCCAAGTTCTGTTGGTAAAAACTCAGCAGGCAGCTGGGTGGACGCTGTCCTGTCAGGGCCGGGTGGACGCTGTCCTGTCAGAGGCCGGGTGGACGCTGTCCTGTCAGGGCTGGGTGGACACTGTCCTGTCAGGGTCGGGTGGACACTGTCCTGTCGGTCGGGTGGACGCTGTCCTGTCAGGGCTGGGTGGACACTGTCCTGTGAGAGGTTGGGTGGATGCTGTCCTGTCAGGACTGTGTAGGCAAATTCGTGCCAGGGTCAGGTGTATAAGAATGAGGTGGTGACTGCCCATTGGGAGGCTCTGGCCTGTTGGCCTCCGTCCCCCTGAACAAAGGGTTTTCCAGGGCCTCCGCCCGTCACTGGGATGTTCTTGTTTCCTGCGGGAGCCAGGGCTGGCCTCCTCCGTGCTCCATGGCTGTGGTTCAGGACGGTGTCCTCACCCCACTCGGCTCCTCCGTGTACACCTGTGGCACACCTCGGGGCCAGCAGGAAAGGGAGGGGCTGACGCTCTGTGTGGCCATTTCCTCCGCAGAGTGTGTGGAGGGCCCCAACATCGCCGCCATCGTCGGGGGCACCGTGGCGGGCGTTGTGCTCATCGGCGTCCTCCTGCTGGTCATCTGGAAGGCACTGACCCACCTGAGTGACCTCCGGGAGTACAGGCGCTTCGAGAAAGAGAAGCTCAAGTCCCAGTGGAACAATGTAAGTGGGCACCCGCGGGGTCCCCCCTCCTCTGGGCGCAGGAGGCCACAGGCGTGGTGCACACCCTCCCCGCCCAGGCACAGCCTCTGCTGCTGGGGACAAGCTTCGCCGCTGAGGCTGGAACCCACGAAGGCCACCCCGCCTCGGCTCCTTCCCCAGAGCAACAGCGGCCGCGTCGACCTAGCACCTCAGGAAGGCTCTGCCCCTCAGCTCCCCCACCACCAAGTCCGTGTGTGCTTTTCCCACCAGGATAACCCGCTTTTCAAGAGTGCCACCACCACGGTCATGAACCCGAAGTTTACCCAGAGTTAGGAGCACCTGGAGCCCGCGGGACGTTGGACGCACCCGCTGGGACCCCTGCACTGCGGCTCCTGCACGCTGAGGCCATGGCTCTGCTCACGTCACCATTTAGCCCAAGTCCACCATCCCCTTCCCCTTCGCAATGACGGGGGGTGGCCTCCCCTTCTGGCCACAGTCTTCGAGAGAAACCGTAGAACGGCACTGCTCAGTCATGGCGTGGATGCGCGTCTTCCTGTGTGAAAGCAAGCAGTGCAGCCTAACCCAAGGTGGCGCTCATTTATTTATACTTACACGTATCAGGGTGTACATGTTCTAATCAGTTATGTGTGTAATGAAAAATGAATAAAACTTCCACACAGGCTGTCTGTGGGAGCTGGGCCCCGTGGCCCCCGTGTCAGCGAGGTGGGCTCTGAGGGTGCAGCGCTCTGCTGGCCTTTCCCTTCCCCTTCCCCACCTGCGGGCCCAAGCATGCGTGCTGGCCAGCTTTCCAGAAAGAACGTGGAAGCCCCGGCAACGGGGGCTGCTGCTGAGCCGGCCGACCCTCGCTCCTCTCCTGCCATCTGTCAGGCGCAGGCCTGCTCTTGCGAGAAAGCTGTGGGGGGCAAAGCCGGAACCCGGGGAGAGTTTAAAGGAAGCTCTGTTTCCCACGGGTGGCCTAGGTGATCAGGGGTCAGGTGATGAGTGGATGAGCCCAGGTGGTGTGTGGTCTCTCAGGATGAGGACCCAGGCATGGAAATGCCCACCAGCCCACGTGCCCGTTGCTGGGAACAGCAGCCCTGGGCCTCAGAGTAGGTAGGGGCTGGTGTGACCAACGTATCCAGTTTCCACGTCCCCTGCACACAGGTGCTCCGTCGCTCAGGTCTGCATGGCCTCGACACAAGGGAGCCAAGCATGCAAACGTATTTTCAGATGATACTTGCCATTTAAAAAAAAATTTATTTGAAAGTCAGAGTTACAGAGAGAGCAAGAGCAAGAGAGCGAGAGAGAGAAAGATGTCTCCATCCATTGGTTCACTGCCTAGGTGGCTATAACAGCCAGGGCTGTGGCAGGGCAAAGCCAAGAGCCTGGAACCAGGAGCTTCAGCTGGGTCTCCCACATGGGTGCAGGGGCCCAAATACTTGGGCCATCTTCTACTGCTTTTCCAGGCCATTAGCAGGGAACTGGATTGGAAGTGGAGCAGCCAGGACTCGAACCGGCACCCGTATGGGATGTCAGTGTAGCAGATGGCAGCTTTACCACTGTATCACAGCACAAGACCCACCCCATTAATTTGTATTAAAGAATTTCTCAAAAAATTAATTTCTCTATTAAAATTCCTACAAAGTTATTTAAACAACATCTATTCATTAAAAAAAAAAAAAAAACAACACCAATGGCGACTGCTACATGTGGCCCAAGGATTAACTTTTCGCCGCATCAGCAGTGCCACATCATTTCACATCTAGGAAAATGATTTGGCTTATTTTATCGTGTGAAACATTCAAAAACAACAGAACCAAGTCGTGTTGTTTGCAGACAGGCCACAGGTCACCCTCGGCCCTCACTGCTTTAGTGTTGGTGGCCCTGCAGGTCCCTACCTGCCCTCCCCTCCCTGACCCCTCCCACAGGAGCAGCCTCATACAGTCTGCATGCCAAAAGCTCTCTGGGCTGATTTGGGATCGGTCAGGAGGTAAGGGGCCGGGCGACTCCTAGCGCTGCTCCATAGCAAGACGACAGTACAGTCGGCGCCCTCAACCTGCTGTTTTTTCGTGGCCTCTCCCCATCAGCTTTCCGGTGATTCCCTGACATCGAGGGCAGCTGGCTAGGGCACTGAGAAAAAGGTGGACCTGAGCATGAGCCCCTGGACCCAGGTCCAGCTCTTCTTACTCGCTGCGGGACCTCGAGATATCTGTGCTGGGGGGTGAGGGTGAGGGGGTTGCGATAGCCCCAAGCCTAGTAGGTCTCAGAGAGGCAGACACAGGAAGCCGTTAGAACAACAACTGCCCCAAACAGGAAGGCAACTGGAGCTTCCCAGGTCTTGGCCAAGGAAAAACCCCTGAGCCCAAGACGCCTCACATGGCACAGGCCAGCTCCAAAATCCAGGCGGCTGCATGAGCCACCCCACACACCAGGGCCCCACTATCGACAGAATGCAGCCATTGGCTCTGGCCTGGGGCACAGGCCCCTCTCCTAAGACCCGGCTCACCCTTGCCTCTCTGTGGCCACACAGACCCAGGCCCCCACCAGGACCCCTGGTGCATCCGAAGTCCAAGGCCCTCGAGGCCCTCTGGGTCCCTCTGGTGTGGCGGATTAATGGTTACCGCCCAGGCGGATGCTCCCTTTCCGTGTGGTTTCTCAGAAGTAACCCTTTAACCAGCTGAAGAAGGGGTTCATAAGCCAGAGCAAGTCAGAGGACACAACCACCCCAGACAGACGGGTCAGAGGCCCACAGGTGACTCCAACGGCACATCCCAGAGCCACGGCCCCGAGGCTGACCTTCCCACAGCTCTGCGGTTGGCTGCCATTTCTCCTGAGTTGATGCCATGGTGATGACAGCAGTCTAATTCCTCCTCTATTTCTTCTTGGAAAAATGTATGTGCTTTTCACTTCACACTGCATGAAGCAGCCATTCTGCTTCTCCACATCGTTGTACCTCGTATTTTCTGTAGAACGTGCCACTGGGTCTTCTTATGAACTTGACATGTATGATGAGAATACACATCACCTGTGACCTCCCCCCTTTTAAATCTGGATTTCTTATATGGAAAAATACAGGAACTTGGGCTGGAATTACAAAGTTTTTTTTTTCCTTTTTGTTAACTTCTCCTTCGTAGATTTTATTCCAAAATTCCATGATATTTTAAAATGCCATTGATGGTGACATTGCTTAAAATGTAGGATTTTCTTGTCTTGGTCAGCGTTTACAAATGCCTGATGTCTGTCTAGCAGCATTATGTTAGTATCACGTGGTTGCAATGTTAGGATAAAGAAATGTTTGCTTTGGGGAATAGGTCAAAATCCAGCCTTGTGTTCTCTTTGTTTCTTCAAACAGATTTTTAAACTTTTTAAAGATTTATTTATTTGAAAGGCAGAGTTAGAGAAACAGGGGGGCTGGCGCCATGGTGCACTAGGTTAATCCTCTGCTTGCAGTGCCGGCAACCCATTTGGGTGCCGGTTCTATCCCACCTGCTCCTCTTCCAATCCAGCTCTCTGCTGTGGCCTGGGAGTGCAGTGGAGGATGGCCCAACTGCTTGGGCCCCTGCACCCGCATGGGAAACCAGGAAGTACCTGGCTCCTGGCTTCAGATCGGCGTAGCTCCGGCCATTGCAGCCATTTGGGGAGTGAACCAATGGAAGGAAGACCTTTCTCTGTCTCTCTCTCTCTCTCACTGTCTGTAACTCTACCTGTCAAATAAATAACTAAAATCTAAAAAAAAAGGGAGAGAGAAAGAGAGATCTTGTATCCACTGGCTCATTCCCCAAATGGTCACAATGGCCAGGGCTGGACCAGATATTGAAGCCAGGAACCTGGAACTCCATCTGGGTCTCCCACGTGGGTGCAGGGGCCCAAGCAGTTGGGCCATCTTTTGCTGCCTTCCTGGGTGCATTAGCAGGGAGCTGGATTGGAAGTGGAGCAGCAGGGACTTGAACCGGAGCTCACACAGGACGCCGGCATCGCAGGCGGCAGCTTCACCCGCGCACCACGCCAGCCCCTAGATTCTTTCTATACAACGGCCAATCTGCTGCAGTAAGATGCTGCCTGGGACGTCTGTGTCCCACACTGGGTGCCTGGGTTTGAGCGGTGACTCTACTTCTAACTCCAGATGCCTGCTAACGCGCGCCCTAGGAGGAGCAGATAATGGCTCAAGGACTTGACACCCACATGGGAGACCCCGGGAGAGCTGCTCCTGGCTTTGGCCTGGTCCAGTTTCAGCTATTACAGGCATCTGGGGAGTTCTCTGTCTCGTGCCTTTCAGAGAAAAATGAAAATACAATTTTAAAAAACTCAGGCCCAGTGAAGACCCAGAGTGAGGAACCTAGATGATGCGGGTCAGAGACACAGTCTGCTCTTTAGAGCCCTTCGCAGCCGCCACAGACAGGAAAGGCCACTGTCACTGTGCCAAGCCAGAGGACAGCTAGTCACACTTGTTAGAGTCTTTGCGGGGACCTGTCCTCTCTGTGCAGGGGAGTCACCCCAGGCTTTGACGGATCACCTGTACCTGACCTCAGGAGATCCTGCCTGGCATCGCAGGTGCCTCGGTCGGCTCAGGTCTGCCCATGGGAGAGCGCAGGGACCTCGGCCTTGAGCGATGACCTCTGTCCTGCTGGAGGCCTCCTGCGTCGTCCTGCGGTCTCGTTTGCTGCCCTCGACTGTGAGCTGTGGTAACCGAAGCCCCTTGAGGCTGAGTAACTTGGTCAAGGTCACGGAGGTAGGAACTGGTAGAGCTGGAATTGGAGCCTGGTCACGGCTTCCCAGGCCCTGATGAGCCAATCTCCTGCTCGTGACCAGGGGTGGGCTGAACCATGGCATTGGGCTGGCCGAGGAGCCCACAGTGACCCAGAAAGTACTGCTTCCCATGCTGACCTGAAGGTGGAGGACAGGTTAAATACCAGCCACCCTGGAGCTCTCCCAGGGAGAGGAGCTATGACTGGAACAGACACGTCATCTTGCCGTGAGCCCTGCCCACGGCGGACATGGCACAGTGACCCCAGCCACTGAGCCACAGGGTAAGCATGGGTGGTTCTCTTGCTTCTCTGAACAGTCCCCAGCCCACCGATAATTCCCAAACTCTACAACGGCTATGGAAACCTAGTTTGTTTTTCTAGAAAGATGTCATGTATTTGAAATACACGAGAGAGGGGATAATTTATCCACTGATTCACTCCCCAAATGGGCACAAGAGCAAGGGCTAGCCCAGCAGGAGTCAAGAGCCAGGAAATCCATCTGGGTCTTCCACACGGCCGGCAGGGGCCCAAGCACTTGGACATCACCTGCTGGCTTCTCAGGTGTGTCAGCAGGATGCTGGATCGGAAGCAGAGCAGCAGGACTCACATTAGATTGATCCTCCAACACGGGACGCTGGCATCACAAGGCCACTGTACCACCACGCCAGCCCTGGAAACCTAGCCTGGAATCAGACAACCCCAAATCTGGTTGGAGCTGCTGTGGAACCCCCAGCCCTGACAGCAGGCATCTACGGGCAAGGCACACACAGCCAGGAGCTGGGCGCCTGTCACTTCATTCTGGGCTCCCTGATGGGCGGGGGTGAAGGTTCCCGAGGGGTGCACGTTCAGGTTCCTGGTTGGTCAGCGGCTTTGCCCGTCCTTGGGTCGGCGATCGTGTTCCTGAGGGCATCAGTGGGTCTGGGGCAGTCACTTTCTGCCCAGACCTGGAACTCCCCTAAAAGCCACCACCAGCGGGTTCCCTACTGGAGAGGCGCTGACCTCAGGGGCCCACACCTTGCAGGGCCAGCGGCTCCACTCCCCCGGTTCGGTGAGTTAAACGTTAGTAAGCGGCTGACGCGCTCTCAACAAGGCAGGGCAAGGACACTGTGCGAGGAGGGAGGGAGGCTGCAGCGGGGATGGGCTCGGAGTCAGGACCCCGGCAGGTGTACTTCTGCCACACTCCAACCACCTGCCCAGCTTAGCGGGGAGGGGCGTGCGCGCCCGGGGCAGGGCAGGGCAGGGTCCGGGCCGCGAGGAGACCAGCCCAGAACGGCGTCTCCACGTGCATCCCAAGGAAATCCTCAGGACACCGTCCCGACCCCCGACCCCCACCCCCGCACACCCCGCGAGGCAGGCCTGGGGCGGCGGGAGGGAGGCGGCCGCACGGCCGGGCGCAAAGACACCCGCCGCCTCCCAGGGACCCGCTTTCCAGAACCATCAGCGGCCGCGCACCCCCGCAGGGCCGAGCCCCGTCGCTCCCCGCCCCCGCAGCGCCCCGCGCGCCTCACCCTCCTCAGCCCCTCACTCACCGCCCCGGCTCGGCCGCGCAGGCGCACGGAGCCGCCGCCGCCCTGGGGGCGGGCCGGGGCGCGAGGGGCGGGGCCAGCGCGGCTGCGGCTGCGCACTCGCCTTGCCCCGCCCCCCGGCCCACTTCCGCCGCCGCGCCTCTTCCCGGCGGAGACGGCCGGGGCTGGCGTCGCGTCCGGAGCTCGGCTGAGGCGGCGACGGACCGAGGGAGCGGCCATGGCGCCCGGCGGGCCGACCCCGCGCTCGGGGCTGCCTCTCGGCGGGGCCGCGCTGCTCCTGCTGCTCGTCTCGGCGGCTGCCGCGCAGGGGCCGCCCGGAGCGGGTGAGGGCCGGGCCCCCGGGGGGCGGCGCCGTGGGGGTCGGGGTCGGGGGCGCGGGCGGCGCCCGGGGGTCGCGCGCGTCTGGCGGCCGCTGCTGTCGGGGCGGAGGCGCCGAGGGCCCCGGGCGCGGGCGGGGAGGAGCCCGCCCTTTGTCTGCGTGCAGCTGCTGCGGCCGCTCGCGCGTGACCGTGGAGGCCCGGGTCCGGCAGAGGGGCGCGGCCCGCCTGGCCCAGTGCGGCCCCCGTGACCTCCTGCGCCCCAGGGCGCGGGGAGCGGCGGTGTGGCCTTGTGCCCACCCCCGGGAGTCGCGGCCGTGCTGGAGAATTCTCAGAGCTACGCCTTCGGGCACGAAGAGCTTTATGGAGACCAGTGCCTTGGCGTCCGCTTCTGACGCAGCCGATCGGCCTGCAGGTGGGCGCTGCATCGGTCTTCCCACCTGCGCCAGGTGCGAGGCCGCGGCGGTGGTGACCACGCGTGGTCCTGGGGAGACTGACGAGCAGTTGGGGGCGTCGGGTGTGTGAGGGTGGGGCTTCGTGCAGGTGAGTCAGGGCTGGGGCTGCGGAATGTCCCTCTGGCTGCGGTGTAGACTACACCCGAAAGTCGGTAGCTGTGGGCTGTAGAGCCCCAGGCGCCTCTTGCGCTCAGTGTCACATCCTTACGACTGGGGGTGACCTGGGCCCAGCGTTAGCGGCCGGGATTTTTCTCATCTGTTATCCCAGGTCCTGGCGGGTCCTCGAACGCCAGCGAAGCAGAGCGCCTTCTTGTGAGCTTACTGTTTACCCTAGTGGGGTTCTCCCTGTTTCCGGTGTCCCGGGTTTGTGGCGTTAGCAACGCAGCTGGATGGAAGTTTCTGGATAGAAGAGTTGAATGGTGCTGTACAGGGAGCCCTGGCCTGAACTGAGTTCTGAGCACAGACGTGCAGCGAACACTTCTCTCCCACCAGCACGGGCGTCCCCCAGGGTAGTGGGTGATGGCGAGGAAGTGCTGTCGGCTGAGAGGTGGCTGCTGGGAGGAGGGCCGCCCCGAGGCTCTGCTTCTGCTGCAGAGGGTGTGGGAGGAGTGGTCCACGCTGCCCTCCTTGGGGTATTGAGGCAGCGCCTGGCTCTGGTGTGGGAGCTGAAAAGCGCTTCCTTCTCGGGGTGGAGGCGCGCCGTTTGTTTCCCGTTGGGAACGCTCAGGCCTTGGGGGGGGGGGGCTGTTCCTCTCACGGGACCCCTTGAATGGCAGGAGCGGTGTCACGCTCGGTCGGGCCTTGACCTTGGAGAGCAGGGCTGCCACAGCCCCAGCGCCAGTCTTCCCGACGGCCTGGGATGAGGTGCTGCCTGTCGCGCTGTAGGAACGCACGCGGCTGCTGCTGCTGTGAGCATTTTGTCTTCTTCACGGGGCTGTCGAGTGGATCTAAGGAAATGGTCTTGCATCAGCCCAGAGCTGACACTTTCCTCAGTCTCTCGGAGCCTTGGTGGAGGAGAGACGTTAGGAACCCATAACACATTGAAGATCTCTAGGCCACAGCTGGCGGAAGTAAAGAAACCTTCATGGAGCCTTTGGACCCACTTTAGTGGTATGTGGGCCCGAGAGCTTCCTGTCAGGGGAGGAGGGTCCCTAAACGGACCTCCGGCTGCCATCTAAGGTTTCTCTAAGGTGCATGGCGGCCAGTGCAGCTCAGTGAGGAGTGCGTCCTGCCAGCTGCTCTTGGACGGGGAAAGTTTGGTTTTGTCGTGAAAGAGAGATATCTAAGGAAGTTGTGGGCAGTGCTGTAGTCAGTGTGCACGCGGTATTGCTCGTCCCCCCTTTGTTTCCTGCTGAAGTGGGATGGCCATTTCTGCCCTCCTGTCTCACCTGGAATCGATGGGGCGCTCTCAGTGCCTGCTCACCACGCGGAGGAGGACAGGGCTCCTTCTGGAAGCTGTTCTGCCACCACTGAGGGCCTGCAGCCTGCTGGGTGACAGACGCATGGTCAATAATACACTTACTCAGTTCCCTATTTTAATAAAGTTTCTCTACCCATGCTAGGGTGCCTGTTGCACCTCATGGACCTACCTGAACCTGCAGGGGAGCAGTGGGTCACGGTGCACCCCCACAGGGTGGTTTTGGTTTTTTTTTGTTTTTTTCATCTTTTCATTTAGTTTCTGAAGTGAATGGGATTGAAACTTCTTTAAAATGGATAAATAGTGGGGCCAATGTTGGGGTGTAGTGGTTGTCACTACCTGCCCCCCATGTGAGAGGCCCAGAGGAAGCTCCCGGCTTTGGCCTGGCCTGGCCCTGGCTGTTGTGATCATTTGGGGAGTGAACCAGCAGATGGAAGATCTGTCTCTCTGTCCTCCTCTCCCTGTAACGTTTTCAAGTAAATTAATAAACCTTTTTTAAGAGATGAATAGACAGACTCTAAGTTGAAGCCTCAAGGTTAGAGGTCCTCAGAAATCCCTTGCTATCCCGGCCCTACGAGGGCAGTTTTTCTGGGCCCCGCCTTCCTCCCCCTTGCTTTCCTGTGCCTTGTGATGAGGTGAGGGGCGCAGTGAGGGCTCCTTGGAGGAGGGAGACACTGCCTCTGTCTGAGCAGCTCCCAGGGGTTCCTGGCCCGCCTTTGCCAGCTGATGTGATTTCAGCTGAGGGCAGAATGGCGTTTTCCCAGCTTTGAGGTCATTTTAATGAGGACTAACTTTGATGTTTTTGCCCCGAATTGAAGACCAGCCCTGTTAGTGCGCTGGGAACAGGAAGAGGGTTGGGCTCTTTTCCTGCCCTTCCCCAGTGGCTCTGTTGATTCAGACCGGCCCACACGCCAGAGGGCCGGGGCTGTGTGGCGTTCGTGGTGTGTCTCTTGGAGCTCATGTTTTCAGTTCACTGGAGACCCAGATGCCAGAAAGAAGCTTTAAGATGGATCCCCTGCTGCACCATCTCCGTCCCCTGTGGCTTCTTGGACAGACTGGTGGGGAGGAAGGGCGTGCTTTCTCCTGGATGACTTGAAGATGGACTTGAGAGTGGAGGAGTTGAAGGAACAGCACCGGAGCCGTCCCCGCCAAGTCCCCATCTGTCCCTCTGCATTCCCTGTGTTGCTTTGCTGTGCCCTCTCGTCTACGTATTACAACCTTCTTAAATTTGTAATATGGTTTGTATTTCACTTTAAACATTGTTTATTGTAAGTTCACAATTAGGTTGCATTCTTGGTCTTGGTTATTTGCCAGACCATTTGAGAGTACGATGCTGATGTGACTCTAACCCTGAATCCCTTACGATGTGTCTCCAGAGAACAAGGACATTGTTCTGTGTACCTCCGTGGAATATAATTATCAAAATGTGGACATTTAACGTGGACAGGATATTGAGTACCTGATTCAACCTCCAGTCCATACACAGATTTTATCAGTAATGACGCCCTGCCCAGGGTCACCGGTTCCATTTGATTATTGTGGCTCCGTGAGCAACATTGAGCTCAGCAGCCCCTTCAGCTGTGTCTTTGTTGTCAGAAAGCCAATTTGGTCTCACTTGTTTCCTGTAAGTTGATTCGAGCTCTGGCTGGAGTCGCTGTGACTGTGTGCTCAGTGCCCTGCAGGAGGCACATTTGTCACTCTGTCCCATTGTCCTGTTGTTAAGGCCTTGATCACTTTGAAGGTGCCAAGCCCTCTTCCTAGGTGGTGCCTGTCCTGTGGGAGTGGCTTTGTCATTGCCAGTCACGCCATGGCCTTCCCAGCCGCAAGGATTCCTGCCTGTGGCAGCGCTGCCGGTGGTTGTGCAGTATATGGCTCCCGACTGGTCGCCTGCACGTGCTGCTCGGCCCTCTCTCACTTCCTGTCAGTGGGAGTCGTGGGCAGGTTTGTGGGAAGGATGGGAGCCATGGCTGCCATTATTGGAAGCTCCGGCTGTTCTGGATGTGGCAGGAGGGCTCCTTCCAAGTTGGTGCTGCGGCCTGTCGCCCGTCACCTGGAAGTCTGTGCTGCTCCGTGGCGTGGCGGGCTGTCCTTTCTCTGCTGCTGCTCTGGAATTGGCTGGATCTCCCAGGACTCGTGGCTTCTTTTTATAGGGAGCAGCATGTGGAAACCAAGGCCCGGGCTCTGTGTGCCTCAGGCCTTTCCGTGGGTGAAGGTAGGCCCGAGGCTTTCAGTCAGGAGTTCAGGATGGTCCTGACCACTCCCCAGCACTGTGGGGTTCTTTGCTTTTTGTGGGTTGTCTTGCTGTCTCCCTCCTCCCCACAGCATGCGTCACTGGGGACTTTTTAGTGTGACGTGCTCCTCAGTGGTTGCTTGATCTTTTTACCTTCGTGGACTGACTGAGATGAGATGTGTCGCCGTGTGTACTTACAGTGAGTAAGCTTCATCATACCCTGGTCACACCACTGAGGGCTCTGAAAACAGTACTGTTCACCAAGAATTGCTATAGAATAATGTGACAGAATGTGCTTCCGTATAAAACGGGATTTTGTTTAGAAAATGGAAGGCAGAACTAGACTACTGAATAAAAAGACTTCTTTCAAACTAAGTGCCAGTTCACCCTGGGTTAGCCCCGCCTACTGAACATAATAAAATGCTGTATCTTTTTTTTAAAAAAAATTATTTATTTGAAAGGAGAAAGATCTTCCATCCACTGGTTTGTTCCCCAAATGGCTACAATAGGTCTGGGCCAGGCTGAAGCCAGGGGCCAGAAAGTCCATCTGGGTCTGCAATGTAGGAGGCAGGGGCCCAAGGACTTGGGCATCCTCCACTGCTTTCCAAGTCAAATCAGCAGGGAGCTGGGTGGGAAGCAGAGCAGCTGGGACTCGAACCAGCACTCATGGATAGGATGCTGGTGTTGCAAGCCGCAGTTTAACCCTCTGTGCTACAGAGCAGTCCCCGCCACCATGTGTTGGTATGTACAGCTGTCCATGTGTCCAGCATAGCCAGCCTTCTGTGAAATGTGACGTTGGTACCGTCCCCGATACCTCCCTACACATGTCATTAACCCAAGTCCAGTGGTTGACTTTTCTTTTCAAATAAGCTTTTCGTACAGTCGCAGGAGCTTAAGTGTGCTGTTGGAAGAGCTACACCTGTAAGGGTGCCATCACCCAGAGGCCAGGCCCCTTCCTCTGCATAGTTGCCCTCAGGCAGCCCTTGTTCTTGTTCCGCCTTGGGAGAGTTTTCCCTCTTTTCAACCTGATTGCCATGGAGTCACACTCTGTGGACTTGGTGTGGAGCTTCTTGCATTCCCCTTTGCTTTTCTGATTCATCCATGTTTCACATAGATTAGTCCTTCCTTTTTTTTCCCTGCAGTTTTGAATTTTTTTTTAAGACAGAGTTAGAGAAAGAGGTAGAGAGAGAGAGGTCTTCCATCCACTGGTTCACTCCCCAGATGGCCGCAACGGCCGGAGCTGTGCCGATCCGGAGCCAGGAGCTTCTTCAGGGTCTCCCGCTGAGGTGCAGGGTCCCAAAGAGTTGGGCCATCTTCTGCTGCTTTCCCAGGCCAAGGCAGAGAGCTGGATCAGAAGAGGAGCAGCCAGGATTAGAACTGGCACCCATATGGGATGTCGATGCTTCAGGCCAAGGCATTAACCTGCTGCGCCACAGTGCCGGCTCCTACAGTTTTGAATTTTTTAAAAGAATTTTTATTTATATAATGAGAACACATTTCATGTAAGCCCATAATGATAACAATGCTTCCCACCCTCCCTACCTCCCTCCTTCTCCTCCCTTTTAATTTTTACAGTGACATACTTTCTGTTTACTTTATAGCCATAGGGTAATCCTCCACTAAGTGAAGAATTCAGCGAGTAGACAGTGGAGAGAACACTGTTGCGCAGGAGTATAGACAAGGGCTGTAAATAGTTGTCAGGTTTCAAGAGGCAGGACGCTGTCGTGGAGTGACTGCGTCCGCCTGTAAATGATGTCTGGGCTGTCTCCACCGTGTCTCTGTGTGGTTACAGACAGGTGCTGTAGGCAGCCCTGCACAGGTCTTTCTATGGACGTGTGTTCTCATTTCTCTTGGATAACCTCCCTGAGAGTGGGAGTGTCGAGCCATGGGGCGGGCATGGGATTGTTTCAGGAGCTGCTGGCAGACCTGTTTCACAGAGGCACCGTGAACACTGCTGTCCTTGCCAGCCTTCGCTGCGTCCGTGTGTGTAAGGTTGTGTCTGCCTTCCCTGGTGACTGATGATGCTCTTCATTCTTAGTGGATGGTGGGAGAAGCAGCGAGCGGCCGCCTGGTGCCGATTTGGGCGTCCTCACACATGCAGTAGTCCTTTGCTTCTGATTAGCTTGAGTGCCAAAGCTGTGGCTAGTGGATGGGGTCCTAGGTGCTGTGTGTGATGCGAACTGGCTGGTACCGTGATGCCACTTCCCTGAGGGCCATAGCACAGCCCTGTCTGAGGAATGCTGGCCACAGGCCTCATGAGATCTGTAGGTCTGAGAACACGGGCATCGCTGTGGCCTTGGATGGGGACCGTTTGGTTCTTGAGAGAGTGTGTCTGCTGGTGAGTGGTGGTCCCCGTGCCCGAGGGCTCAAGGCCCATGGCTAAAGGAGACTGTTTTTTATTTTTTTGCCTCCTGATGGATAGAAGCTGTGTGTTTGCTCTTTGTGGAGCTTGCTCACAGCAGGATCTGGTGAACTTTGTTCACTGTACCTTGAAGGCAGCATGTTCCCAGGAGAGTCTTGATAATTCCAGGCTGGAGGCTGTGCACCCGTGTGATCGGGAGCTAATATTTGCATTGCCTGCCTCTCAGTGATTTCTTTGTCTTCTCCACAGCATGCTCTCAGAACACAAACAAAACCTGTGAAGAATGCCTGAAGAACGTCTCGGTAAGTCACGCAGAGCACCCGGAGTGCCTCTTGTGTGCTTCAAGGCTCCTGCTGTGTGGGATCTGGGGGTGTTTCTGAAGTGTATTAGACTTTACCGTGGCAATTGCAGGCACCCCCTGTGCACCACCAGTGTCCCTGCGGCAGGTGGCCGGGGCGTGGAGATGGTGCAGGTGAGTCCCTTCTGGCCACTTGCTGAGCTGATGCCTCAGGCAGCTTCTTGAACTGGAACGGAAATCCTTGGGAGGAACCTAGGGAGGAAGAAAGTGAACTTCACCTTGGGGGTTCCCAGATGAAGTCAGGCAGCCCCATTGGATCGGCATCTGGGGAGGCTGGAGGATGGGGGAGGAATGATTGCACAGGGAAGCAAGGACTGTAGGCCCAACTTGGCTTAAATAGCCGGCCCTGTCAGAGGACTGCCTCCCCTAGGGCGTGGCCCAGCACCTTGCTGTCAGAGGGCCAGCCCCCAGCGACTGGGCCATCTGCTAGACACCAAGTATAATAGTGTGTCTCCACCCTCAGTGCGTCACCGTTAATATTCATCCAGCAGCACAGGACTGGGGATCAGGCCTTGGGGGATACCCAGACTTGGTTGTGCGCATACTTACTTGGCATCTAATCTGTGACAGTGTTCAGAGTCCCTGTGGCTTTGTCAGCATGGGTACCTGCCCTGTGGCCGGCCCTAGCTGGCTCCTGCAGCAGGCACTGCCTTACCAAGAAGCCCTTTCTTGACTGTGTAATGACTGTACTATGCAGTCAGCCCTGGGAGCAAGGCCAGCAAAGGGACAACAGTTGGGGTAGCAGAAGCCTCCTGTGGGGTCTTGCACCTTTCCTCCCTTTCGGGTCAGGTTTTTGTGGGGTGTTGAAGACTCTTTCCTTGACAGTAGGGTCCACTGGGGGAGACATACTAGGTGATTTTCGTTGTGAGACGTTAGCTGTGTGTAAGAAGTGACCCTGGCCTCAGGTGCAGGCAGGTGGGTTTGTCAGCCTGTGGGGCATACGCAGAAACTGAAAGAAGCTATGACTAGCTGTGGATCTCGAGGTGGTATTTTGTGTTGAGGGTGCTTTGGGCCCCTGGGTGTCCCTGTGAGCAGTCAGGTCAGCATCTGTGCCACTGGGCCCGGGGCAGGTGTGATAACAGAGCACAGGTTTGGTGGCTGGGGCTGCTGTGGAAGGGCTCAGGCCCTGAGCTTTATCTGGAGGCCTGACCCCCACTCAGCCACTGTTAACTGGGGACAGCGAGTCAGGAAGACAAGGCATACACAGACAGCTGGCTCCAGGCCCCAGGGCCTGTCCAGGGTTCTGGAAGGATGTGAGTCCCTAGAAAGCCTCGAACCCAGTACGTTAGAGGCGCTTTGGCTACTGTGTGTCCTGGGTGCTGCCCGAGTTGTTTACCTTGTGTGTGTTTTGACATCAGATAAACAACCATAAATGAGACTTGTGTCTCCTGAGCTATGACCTATGATAAAGCTGTCATAGAAGTGGAAAGTCTGACATTTACAATGGGAGCTGTTTGAAAGTGAGGATTAACCCGACGTTTCCAATCCTGTCAGTGATAGACCACTGACAGGGAACCTATTCCCAGGGGGTCACAACATGCAGGACCTCGCTGCTGATGTCAGCAGCTCTCCAGCGTGGGCTCTGGATGTATAAGTAGTCTTGAGAATGCAAGCCCAGTCTGCGTTTTGATGTTTTGTAATAGGCATTCATTCTAGCCTGGGACACAGAAATCAGGGCTTCCTAAGAATCGAGTAGCACTGTGACATGATTTAAAGCGTGAGGCAGAGGTGCTTGGCTGGCACCTTGGCTGCTACTGAAACGGCCTTTCTCTAGCCCATGCTGCGTGTCCTCTGCCACCTGCCAGGGTCGGCCAGGCTGGCAGTCATTACCCACGGTGCGTGTGTGGGCCTTGTGCTTTGCTGTGGTGTGTGCCCTGGGCTCTGATGGCAGAGAGCGGCAGGGTGATACGACATGTGGGCTCCCCAGTCTCGTGGGGGCTTGAGCAGCATTGGGAGAAGCCTCTGAAACTTCCCTGTGTCATCTTCCTAACAGCAGCCATTCAGTGCCTGAGGCAGGATGCCTGGGGCCCTTCTACACATAGTGGTTGCCATGGTCACCATGTGACCCCCCCCACACACACACTCAGGGCCAGGCCCTCATGCAAACAAAGTGTCATGCACACAGTGCTTGCCTGGTGTGCCAGGGTGTGGAGCTGCTCAGAAGCCAAGCAGTACGGTGAGGGCGGGCCTTGTGGAGGTGGTCTCGGGAAGGCTGCTCGAGGCGGGGCACGCAGACTGCGAACGGGACGTGGCAGCTTGAGGAGGCTGTGGCCCTTGTTGGGTGAGGTGACCTGGAGCTCACAGGGCCGCTGTTGGGCATTGTCTGAAGGGCAGTGAGGGTGAACGCAGAAGCACTTGGGAGGCCACGGCCATTACAGTCACCGGGGGAGAGGGGGCGGCAGTGCGGGGAGGGGGGCCATTCTGCTTCTTCGTTGATCTCTTTCAGTGTCTGTGGTGCAACACTAACAAGGCATGTCTGGACTACCCAGTCACGAAAGTCCTGCCACCTGCTTCTCTCTGTAAACTGAGTTCTGCACGCTGGGGTGTTTGCTGGGGTAAGTTGTTGTGTTCATTTGCTGTGTCAGTGCCTTTTTTTTTTTTTTTTTCCTGAAAATTCTGCAAATCACCAGTGAACTTCTGCATGCAGATACAGGTTCTCCCCACTCAGAGCAGACTATGCAGGGCATGTCCAGCACTTCCGGAAGAGCCTGATAGCCTGTTCCTGTCGGAACCTTGGGGGCAACGACTGTGCTGACCGCCCATCACTACGGAGTTGTTCTGCTGTTGACTTTCATAGAAAAAAAACTCTGCCCGTCACCCTTGACCTCATTGTTCCACACAGCTCTGGTTAGCCTTACACGGTTTGCCGTGCAGGTCTCAGTGACTGTGCCAGTCGTGTTCTTCAAGCAGTGTGGGGCATCCTGCTGCCCCACCTCCTCCCGTCTCAGGGTAGTCAGCCGTCCCAGCTTAGACCATCTAGGGAGTGTGCGGTCCCTTCTCACTGTGGTTCTGTTTTGCTTTTCTCCCATGATTCATGTTGACTGCCTTTTACAGGGATGGGTGTTTTCTGTAATTCTCATGTGGATGAAATCCCTACCCCGAGTTACAAGGATTGCCAAACATATGAATCCAACCTTGCACAGATGAGATTGACAGCAGTCTGTCATAGTTGTTCGACTGTGTCCCACATGGCCGTAGCCCAGGAGGAGGACACTGTGAGCCACACAGGAGAAGCAGTCAAGGATGTGAGTGCAGCTCACAAGGATGAGGTGCCCCCTGATCCCAACTTTTGTTGAATCTGAGGGCTGAGAAGGAACCAGAGCTGTGGTCAGGGGTAGGGTGGCCCCGTGCCTGGCCCCACAGTAAGGAAGGAGGGCTGTTTGGGCCCCTGTCAGCGGGAGCTGAATGGAGGATCTTGGGGGAGCCACTCAGGGCCTTCCTGCTTTCTCCAGAGGTCCAGGTGCCACCTACACCAAGTGCTTACTCTTACAGATGATTTTAGAATCATTGTATCCAGTTTGAAGCAAATATTCGGAGGTTTTATTGCAGGATCTTAAATATGCGCTCATTTGGAGAAAAGGGAGCCCCTTTCCATGTGCCTCTTGTTCAGAAGCCAGTTGTCGCCTCTGCTCTTCCATTTGTCCTTTGCATTCCTTGGTAGAGATTCTTGGGTTTTGGCCTTGCAAGGTGAACACAAAAGGGGCCCCTAGTTTTGCTTCCCATTGTGACAGGACTTCTTTTTTCTCGGATAACTAGTGTCAGCTGCTAACCGGAAAATGTCACTGATCTCACTGGTTTTTAGAACTGCTTTTTCTAGAGGGCTTTAGAAAAGTATACCGTCTCCAGTAAAGGCCTCCTTTCTGTTTATACCACCACCATGTTCTGCAGTTTTCTTTTTCAGAATAGGTCAGAGGAGGAAAGGCATGATTTTAAAAGCCCAAGAAGCATTTGATCAGGTGTGACACTTCTGCTGATTTGAAGACTAGGCTAGAAGCTAAAAATGAGCCCGGTGCGCAGGTAGCTCCCAGGAGGGGCATCTCTTCACAGCAGGCCTAGTGGATGGACTGTGGATACCCAGAGCACTGGGTGTCAGCCTCCCTCCTGCTGAGGCCAAGTTACCTAAAAAACTTCACGCTCCAAACCAGCCACAGCTGAGAGAACAGGAGGTTAGAAAGCATGGTTCTGTGTGGTGGGAGATTTTAACTTTGGAATCGTCCGTGGACCCACTGCTCAGAGGAAGTTTGCTATTGGCCCTGTCTTCTAGAAGATGTTGTAATGGCATTGAAAAGCATATTTGCAGAAGCAGCATTTGAGGGGGTTGGCGCTGTGGAATGGCAGGTAAAGCCACTGCCTGCAGTGCTGGCATCCCATATGGGTGCCGGTTCAAGTCCTAGCTGCTCCACTTCCCATCCAGCTCTCTGCTATGGCCTGGGAAAGCAATAGATGCTGCCCCAAGTCCTTGGGCCCCTGCACCCATGTGCGAGACCCAGAGGAAGCTCCTGGCTCTTGGCTTCAGATCAGCGCAGCTCTGGCCATTGCAGCCATCTAGGGAGTGAACCATCAGATGGAAAACCTTGCTCTCTCTCTTTCTCTACCTCTGCCTCTCTGTAACTCTACCTTTCAAATAAATAAGTAAATCTTTAAAAAAAAAAAAAAAAAAAAAGGCGCAGCATTTGGATGTTCATTGACTCTGCTTTGAATTGAATAGAAAAATCTTAATGGGTTTTAATTTGTAGCTCTTGAAAAAGATTGTAAAACTTGTATTAGATCTGCATTTGTAGTTTGAACAGGAAGCCAGAACATGATCTGATGGTGCTTAGCCAGCTCTTTTCAAACCCCACAGAACTGACGAGACTCACACGCGAAGGCGGCCCTGCCCTGGGCTGCCTCTCAGGGTCCTTGCTTCCAGATCAGGGCAGTATGTGCTCTGCAGGAAGCAGTGTAGTGTACCTGACTTTGAGTTAAATAATGAACAAAGCTGAGCAGGCTGAACCCATCTCTGAGTCTCACTGCAGTTGAGTGGCGATGTCTCAGGTCTGGATGTGCATCTGTGATCCGTGAAGCTGCGGTCACAGTGTGGGGCTGAAAGACTCCAGACGAGGCTGGTGGTGTCTGAGGGCCCCGCCTTGGGGAGTGTTGCTCCTGGCGGCCTCCCTTCTTACGTGTGCATTTGGGTTGCAGTGAACTTTGAGGCGCTGATCATCGCCATGTCTGTGATGGGGGGCACTGTCCTCTTGGGCATCGCCGTCTGCTGCTGCTGCTGTTGCTGCCGGAGGAAGAGGAGCCGGAAGCCGGACAAGAGTGACGAGAGGGCCATGAGGGAGCGGGAAGAGAGGCGGATCCGGCAGGAGGAGAGGTGAGCTGCCGTCCTGCCGGGAGGATTCCTTCACTTCCAGGGTGTGGATGCGGAAGGCCACGGAGGAGCGTTTCCCAGTCATGAGTTTCCTGGTTTTACACATGAGGAACCCGCCCAGCGTCCACGGGATCCCCTAGGTCCTCAGAACAAGAGGGAGATGGCGACAGCCCACAGCATCTGCTTGGTGACAGACAGTCGCTGCTGGTGCTGGCAGGCTGTTCTGTGGCCTGGCTGCTCCTGTCGCTGCTGAGAGGGTCGGGCTGTTGATGCCTGTTAATCCAGTCACTTTCAGGGTGACGGACAGACAGGAAAAAGGGCCATGGGCCCAGGGGCAGACTTGGGACTTGAGGTCACAGCTGGTGACCTGGCTCTCATGATAGACACAGGGGAGGGGTCGTGTCTACCCGCCCCCCCCAATACCATCGTGGAGGGCAGCTGGGAGGGTGGAGGCTGCAGACTTCTGTGCTGTCTCCTTGCAGTCAGGTATCCCTAAATGAAAGCTTTGTTAGCTTCCCAGTTACCCTCTTGACCTGGCATGAGACTTTACTGATCAATGTGTTTCTCCAAATGTGGAAAAAGCTTTTCAAAGGTAACAGCAGTGTACGGGGCAGGCGCTCTGGCGCACCAAGTTGAGCATCCTCAGGATGCTCACATCTCATATCAGAGTGCCAGTTTGAATCCTAGCTGCTCTGCTTCCTGTCCAGCTTCTTGCTGGTTCCTGCTAGGAGGCAGCAAATGATGGCCCCAATGCTGGGGTCCCTGCCAACCATATGGGAGAACTGGATGGAGATCCGGGCAGTGAACCAGCAGGTGGAAGTTCTCTTTTTCTTAAAGTAAATGGAAACTTTAAAAAAAAAAAAAAAAAAAAAAAAAGTCACAGTGTCAGGCAATTGAACTGATTCATTGACAAGAAGAAAATGGTGTTAGCGCACTCCGGGTACTGGCTGCACCCTCGCCCTGCCTGTCGCAGTGGCTGAGTTTGTCCCTACCTGGTGTGATGCTGGGTGGCGGTGAAGCCGCCAGAGGCCTGCCTCTGCTGGGGGCTGGCGAGTGCATCTCCTTAGAGCCCATGTGCCCTGTGCTCTGCTACATGGTGTTTCTTTTTGCTTTTTAGGAGAGCAGAGATGAAGTCAAGGCACGATGAAATCAGGAAAAAATATGGTAAGAGTTGTGTCTTCTCCCTGGTCAGGAGCTGTCTTTGGTCTTGGAAGTGCCAAGCGAGAGTGGAGCTGGGCTTGGGGTGCAGCCCCTTTTCTGTGGGTTCCTCCATCCGAGCAGAAAGATGTCTCTCTTGAGAAAGGCAGCCAGCTGGCTGTGCTGCAGCAGGTTCTGTCCTTACCTGGGTCCTCTGAGTGTCTTGGAAGATGAGACCTTGGAATATTTTCATCTCCACCAGACCCTTCATGAGGAGTCTTTTCTCCAGCATGTGCTTGTTTTGTATGTGTATCAGGACTTGCAGAGTGACCCCGGTCGCTGCTTCGTCATCTTGTTCGCAGCGCTCAGAGTGTCTGGACTCCGACTCTGACACAGCCCTCCAGCCACTCCTGTGGTGCTCTCACGTCTGTCTTCTCACTAAGGAGGCTCCTCTCGGGTGGAGTCGGCCCAGGGGGTGCGGGGGTGCCGCAGTGGTTCTTACCATGTCTCCCAGAGGTTTTGTTCCTGTTGGTTTGCAGAGATTTCAAGGATAACCTTGAAGGAGCAAGAGTGAATGTGTCAGGTGGATACCTTTTACTCCCCTGGAATGAGTGGGAACATACGTTATCTCCAGGCCCCCAGATTCCACGGCGTTAACTCGTGGGACACTAACTGCCACCATCTGCTCTTGGGTTTAGTGGATTCTGTGTTTACATGAAGCCCCTGAGTTAGTAGTGTCTCCTGCACTCGGTTTGTTGGACATGGCAGAAGCTGGACCCCTGGCTGTCTGGACACACCCACACGCCCCCTGGGCCAGCAAAGCCTCCACTGTGCTTTCCTTGAAGCACTGTGTTAAAGGCTCCATCTGATAGGAACCTTCCAGAATCTTTTTTCAAGTTTTCTACTTGTGTAAGGAAATAGCCTATTTTAGGGTATTTTAGGTCCCACTCATGAGGGACATTACTGTATCACTAACTCATTTCAGTCTTCCGGGAAGACACTACAAAACCCAGGAGGCCAGCGACTGCCCTTCTGCATGTGGCTTATTCAAGCATCAGATCCCCATGGGCTCGGCCCCTCTGATGGGGCTGCTGGTGGTGCTCAGGCTGTTGGTGTTGGCTAGCTCTGCCCAGGCATTCTCGAAAGTCCAGTGTGCTATGAAGGGAGGCGGGGGCGTGGGCCGTTCCTGCTGCCCCTCTGTGCTGCATCAGTTCCCAGGGTTCTCTGTAGCACAGCTGTCGCCACTGGCCCTGACCCATTGTCCTGGCTCAGTGCTTGCCCTGTCGTCTGTACTTGGCCCGCCCACCCTGTTCCACATGTTTCCACATGTGCCTGTGGTTGGTGTGAGTGGCAACAGGGCTTCTGGAACGTCCCCTCCCTTCTGGGCCGCTGCATCCCCACATTTGTGGAACACAGGCCTGTGGGATGTCTGGCCTGGGGGCCGCTTGCTTTTCACGCAGTTGTGAAGGGCCTTTCGGCATCTCACTGACATTCGTGTGACTAAAAGATGCCACAGAGGCAGGCAACAGGCACAAGTGTGTTTGAAAGTGTCCAGCAGTTGCCTACAGAGACGAGCCCTTGTCCCTGGCGAGCACCACCGTCATGCACATCATGTTCCAGCGACATTACAGTACTTCAGTTCATGGATGGTTGTCTCAGTTCTTGTCGCTTTCATCCTGAAAGTCTGACAGCTTTCAAAGGGACACTCCCCTTAACCTGGAGTTGCTTTGTTTTTCTAATGCTAGTAACCAGCCACTTGGAAAGAAACATTGGCTTTAAATTTCTTAATTTCTCTTTATAAGCATCAACAAATCAAGCTGCCTTCCCTAGGATCTCTCAGAGTTATTGTTTCCAGCACATTTTATTTCAATCTTCACGTCAGCTGTGCTTCCATCAGAGGCATGTCCTGCAGCGTCCAGACCTGCTGTAGAACACCGCTTTCCTTATAGCCCCGTTAAATCTTTTGGTGAAACTTAGTGAACCTGTATTACCTTCCTAAATTTTGTTTCTGGTTGAGTCAATTTCTAATTCAAGTTCACTTTGTTTTCAGGTTTGTTTAAAGAAGAAAACCCATATGCCAGATTTGAAAACAACTAAGACACACTCCTAACCACCGGCCGGCCCGGAGCTGCTGCGGGCCGGGTGGGAGCTGTGCTATAAGGACAATCCCGCCCTGCTGCCCTCTGCCCCCTGTCGTCTTTGATTCTGTCCTTTGTCACTTGAGACGTCTGACCACTGGGGCTCTGACCTTTCTGAGCAGGAAACGTGCGTGCTCCCCTCCTCTCACTGTGAGCTGACTGCAGACTTCGTCCTCTGTGGCAGCAGCAGGGTTCCAGAGGTCTCTCTGCCCACCAGCAGGCTCGCAGCAGGAGTGACTGCTGGCCTGCCTTTGTCGCAGGAAGCACGGAGCAGCCCCTGGCATTCCCTGTGTGTGCGTGCACAGGTGGGCCACCCCACTGTTATTGTTGAAAACGCAGTTCCAGTACACGGTCTGTTGAGGATTTACTTCCTGACCTCAGCTACTATGGCCTTAAATCTTTGTGTGTTTTTAAAGTGATTCTTGAACTTTTTCTCCTCACCTAAAACATTTCATAAAAGTTTCCATGTAAAAAGGTCACATCCCTAATTGGAAGGCATTTTTAGTTTATCTCTTTAATAGAACGTGAGGATCTTTTCCACTATGGGAACATGAATGATGGTCCCATGCCAAGGGCACTGGTAGTCACTCCGAGGAACCTGGGTAGGGCTGGGGAGTGCCACCTGTTTGCCCTTTGCCTCCAGCCCCAAGGACTCGTGTGCAAGCTCATCCAGAGATCACACAGTCTCACTGCTCTCCCTGCCTGTTCTGTTGGGAGGTGGGTGTTTAGGGATTGTGGGGGATGGCAGGTCTGCCTGAGGAAGAAGGGCACATCCCCAGGCAGCCCCTCCATGGGGCTGTGTACCCCAGAAGCAAGTGTGTCTGGGACCCACACTTGACCCAGGAGACACTAGCAACTGTCATGCGCTATCAGACCACTCCTGGCTCCAGCCACTGTGGCCCGTGTGTGTTGAAGAGTGTCTCTTTTGGAAGTTCAGCAGTGGGACTGCAGGTACCGTACATGATACATTTCTTTAAAATCAAGATGTGTGACTTTAGCAAAATCTCATAGGCCGAGCACTACCTGTCAGGGAAAGCAATGGATGGTGGAGCAGCTGTATGAGAAGTTCCTTACAGGAAATGTGAAAATAAGTGCAGTTGCTGGGAGACTGAATTTCTGAGGAGTTCCACTCGGAGAACAGCACCTGGAATGAGCAGTGTTGTAGCTGCTGAGAGGTTGGTCTCCTCGGCATCAGACCCCCGGGAGACTGCTCTGGGCCCGAGTACTTTAAGAAATCACCAGCGCTTGATCAACCTTTTCAGTGTGTCTGTCTGTGAATTGACATTTCTACCTTCTGGTTTTCACACAAAGGAGAATAACTTTTAAATTCTTTTGTCTTACTTCTCTGACTTCTTGGGCATTTGATCAGAATTAAAAGTATTACAGAACATTCCTAAGTATTTTATAACAGCAGCCATCAGAATCTGACTTTGTTCCTTGTATTCCTAGAAGACACTTGTGGTAGACGTCATGAACTGTGTTAGTGCAGTAGTGTGGATGTAAAATCACACTTGTGGAATGTAGGATGCTAAGCTCAAAGTAGAGCCGCCGTTGTCACGTGCAGTATTTAATCCTCTCACGCAGCACGCAGGGCATGTGAGGCTGGCCCTGCTCCACGACGCTTCTTCTCTGAAATAGTACTAAGAGCAGCCACAGATCTGTAACCTCAAGAAAACTGTACGATTTGGAGTGCCTTACTTTTTAACCAGTTTCCAATAAAATTGTTTAATACACACTTTTATTTAAGACACTTTGTCTCTTGTTCCACCCCTTAGTGTGGTGATCCTGTGGAGAGCTGGGCAAGCTGAGGTGCTGGGACTTGATATGAAATGTGTGAGCAGTCTTTACATTTCGGCACCTGTGGCCCAGCGGGGTGGCCTGGGCTGTCCTCAAGTCATCCCCATGCTCAGTGCCTCCTGTCTGCATACAAAGAATGGGGAGAAAGTTCTCTGCCTTTGCCATGTAGGCACCTGGCTCCCTGTTTGAAACATAAGCCAGTGGGCACTGCATGTGCACCCCCGCACTGCCCCCTCCTCCAGGAAGTCTGTGCCTGGTTCCGGGAGAGGCTGCCACCGCTTCAGAGGCCCTGCCTGAGTGTTGTGATCTGCTTCCTTGGCCATTGCCTGCTCTGAACTGGGAGGCACGGGTCAGCAAGTCCAGGACAGAAATCAGAAGTGGACCTGGGCATAGTTCAAGTATGCCTTGCCTACAGGAACACCAAGTCAGCGTGGGTACAGCCTGACTCCCTGGAGTGCAGTGGGAGGCTGTACCCATCTCCCAAGGTCAGGTCTCCCCCACCCTGTGGTAGGACCTGCAACCCAGAAGGTTCTCTCGCATACACATTCAGACAATGCAGACTGACCCTCATCCTGTCACCAGACCAAGCCCTTAGGACAGGATCATCATGGTCTCTGAAAACCCCAGTGTACAAAGCCCCTCCAGGCTGCCAGGCCCTGTCCTGGGCATGTGCTGCAGACATTAGGGCAGGCCCTGCCCTGAAGAAGATCCTGCGGCAGCAGAATGCCACCCACATGGCCCAAATGGGGCCAGGGTGGGCACCAGTGGCTCTGGGCTCCATGTGTGCTTTGCAGTGGCCTGACTTGGCACACAGATGTGCACCCCATAGTTGTAATGCCCACTACTTCTTGGCTTTGGCTCACCCTTGTGGTCCACCTCACTCCCAGCCCCTAAGAAGTTACTTCCACAGCCGCCTCCAGACCCCAGCATTCACCATCTGAGACCCTCCGACTCGGGGGATGGGACTCACCACAGTGCAGCGGGCAGAGCCTTGTGAGGGTTACAGTGACATGTCCCCTTGGCCAGGCTGAGGGTCACCCAGACGCACAGGTGAGCATTATTTCTGGTGGGACTGCGTGGGGCAGATGAGCCTCTGGCCTGCTGAGACCCCCACCAAGGAGGAGATGGCGGCTGGGAGGAATCACTTCTGCCAACTTCATGCGCTGAGACATTGATGGGCCATGGTGAGTGACTGTTTTAATGTACTGCTGGGTTTGATTTGCTAATTTAAGTTTTGGATGTAGACTCGTAGTTGAAAGTAGAGCATTTCTTTTTCATGCTATCCTAGGGTCAGAGTTGAAAGTTTCCATGTTAAGGTTTGGTAGGAGTGTGTATCTGGTGTAGTGGTTACGATGCCACTTGGGAGCATGTGAGTTCATGTCCCAGCTCCATTCCTGATTCGAGCTTCCTGCTGGCACACACCCTGGAAGGCAACAGAGGTGGCTGGAGTGGTTTGGTTCCTGCCACCCACGTTAGTTCCTGACTCCTGGCTTCCGCCTGGGTCAGCCCTGGCTGTTGGGAGTATTTGGGAAGTGAACCAGTGTATGGAAGAGACTTTCTGCCTTTCAAATAAAATAAGTAAAAAGATTTTTACAAGTTTTGTAGATCTTTTAATAACCTGAGAGATGTCTTGTTTAGGGGTCTTAGGTATTTTTAATACTGCATCAGTTTCTTCCATACTTAAATTCAATGTCTAGTTTTTAGGATCAGTTAATATTTTTTTCTAGAAAGTCATATTAATCTAGGTTTTCAAGTGTGTTGATATGACTTTGTAAATAATATAAACCTTAAAAATATCTCCAGGGGTGGGGATCGGTGCTGTGGTGTAGTAGGCTGTCTCTGCCTGCATCCCATATGGGTGCTGACTTGCTCCATATGGGCACCCAGCTGCTCCACTTCAGCTCCAGCTCTGCTATCTCCTGGGAAAGCAGTGGAAGATGGCTCAAGTGCTTGGGCCCTGCACCCACGTGGGAGACCTGGAAGAAGCTCCTGGCTCCTGGCTTCAGATGGGCCCAGTTATGGCCATTGCAGCCATCTGGGGAGTGAACCAGTGAATGGAAGAACTCTCCCTCCCTCTGGCTGTGCCTTTCAAACAAATCTGTTTTTAAAAATTCCTCTAGTGAGTTTTTTGTTTATTATACTTTTCACCTCAACTTTTTTGGTTTGGGTTTCCTTTTAGGTTTTCTATTAATATTGCTATTTTAAATGTTCGTGCATTGGCTTTAAAAAAATAGATTGATTTATTTGAAAGTCAGTTACAGAGAGATCACCCCGATATGGTCCCAACGGCTAGGACTGAACCAGACCAAAGCCAGAAGCTTCATCTGGGTCTCCCAATTGGGTGCAGGTGCCCACTTGTACTGTCTTCTGCTTTCCCAGGCGCATTAGCAGGGAGCTGGATCAGACGCAGAGCAGCTGAGACACAAACTGCATATGCAGCGGCTTGAACTACTACACCACAACCCAGCCCCCCTACTCGGTTTTCTTGACTTGATCCCTAAAGTCCTCTGAGAATTTTTTTTTTTTTTTTTTGGAAAGAGTTACAGAGAGAGAGAGAGAGGTCTTCCATCCGCTGGTTCACTCCCCAATTGTCCACATCGACTGGAGCTGCAGCGATCAGGAGCCAGGAGCTTTCTCCAGATCTCCCACGTGGGTGCAGGGGCCCAAGGACTTGGGTCATTTTCTACTGCTTTCCCAGGCCATAGCAGAGAGCTGGGTTGAAAGTGGAGCAGCTGGGACTCCAACCGGCGCCCATATGGGATGCCGGCACTGCAGGCAACGGCTTTACTGCTATGCCACAGCGCCGGCTCCCTCTGAGCATCTTTAAGACAGTTTGTTTTGAAGCCTCCATCAAGTGGATTAGCAACCAGGTACTTTTCAGGCACATTTCATGTTCATTTTATTTTTACTTACAATGGATCAATTTTTTTTTTTTTGCTTTCTTGTGACTTTTTGTTGAAAACTGGCCCTTTGACACTAATAATGTGGTAACTCTGGAACTCAGATTCTCCCCCTCCCCACAGTTTCCTCTTTTCATTATTGTGACCATTAGTAGTAGTACTGGCCGTTTCTGTGGCAGGGGTCAGCCTGGGGTGGGAAGCTGAAGCCTTAGCACTCTTCTGGGTCTGCTCCTTTCCCTGGGCATGGGCAGTGAATTTCAAATTTGTGGTTGATTTTGAATGTCCTAGATATTAAATGTCTAGCTCCCAAAATGGTAGAGAGAGAGGAGGGGTGGCGAGGGCTGGCAACAGTGGCCATGACCTCTGTGCACCACTATGAGAAGCAGTCATCAGAGCACAAATTTCCCACATGGAGAAAATCCCTGTATGATCAGAAGCGGAAGTCACACCACAGATCTCCCGTAAGTCTATGCACCTCTGTGATCAGAACCAATTGTCACAGCACAGATCTCACAGGTGGAAGACAGGTCCCTTTTGCTCACTCTGGCTCCGTCCAGCTGTGTGCAGGCTGCTCCAGGAGTGTGTGCCCCACAGCTGCCTGTGGTGGGCTGCAGGATTGGAGATGGGGAGCCGTTAGTGTACTCAGAGCTGAAATGAACCATATACCCCTGGGTACTGCCAAGTTTCAGGCTGTGGAGTTCCTAAGTGTTTACATCAGTCTAGGAGCAGAGGCAGACTGGTGCTTCCTTCTCCGTCACTTTACCTGAATCCTCTCCCTTGATACCTTTGCTGTTAACTCCATGTCTTCTTTCAACCACTTTCTTTTTTTTATTTTTATTTATTTTTTTAAATTTTTTTGACAGAGTGGACAGTGAGAGAGACAGAGAGAAAGGTCTTCCTTTTGCCATTGGTTCGCCCTCTAATGGCTGCTGCGGCCGGCTCATTGCGCTGATCCGAAGGCAGGAGCCAGGTGCTTATCCTGGTCTCCCATGGGGTGCAGGGCCCAAGCACTTGGGCCATCCTCCACTGCACATCCTGGCCATAGCAGAGAGCTGGCCTGGAAGAGGGGCAACAGGGACAGAATCCGGCACCCCGACCGGGACTAGAACCCGGTGTGCCAGCGCCGCAAGGTGGAGGATTAGCCTATTGAGCCGCGGCGCCAGCCCTTTCAACCACTTTCACGCTTATTTTTGCCACCACCTTTTTTTAAAATGTCATTAAGTTATATTCCAAGGCCCCAGCAAGAAACAGAAAGCATGGTCAGTTGTGGTAACTAAGGAAAATCTGACGTAGAAGATACTCACATACAGGCAGGGTCAAGTGTGATTGTCACAGTGGGGGCTTCCTCACCTGGCCTCTGGAGGCATGGAGGGAGGGTCGCTAGACCACCTGTGGCCTTCAGTCCAGAGCTGCAGCCACACACAGTGCCGAGCAGGGAGGGGCCCAGGGACATTGCTTTGCTGGGGACTCGGGGCTGTGCTCAGCAGTGGCAGTACCCAGACCAGGCTTGGGGAAAGGACATGCACGTATAGCGTCCATGATGTTACCATGTCTTCTGTGCACAAGGACCCACTGACAAGCAGCGGGCCAAGGAGGGAGGGGTGGGGTAAGCCGGGAGGACAAGACGCCTGTTACCAGGGGACAGGCTGTGTTACCCACTTGACCAAGGAGCTCTTCTGCCATGGACACCATTCCACTGGACATTTCCTGGGGCACAAAGATGGTCACTGCCCATTCTGAGTGCCAGCCCCACGCCCCTTCCCCAGGCCCCTGGTTAACAACGGTCCAGTCTTGTTCTATCCAAGCACCTGTCGACTTACCTGATAGTCACTGCCCATGAACCATGAATTTAAACATTTAATGTAAAATGCCAAGAAGACTCTCTGCCTTTCTGTGATAACAGCCACTTAAAGATATTACTATCTGTTCCTTTACAGAGTGCATGCCGATTCCTGTTTGAGACAGTTATTTTTAGATGATTATAAATATGGAACAAATGTCTATTGTATTTTGTTTTTAACCATTTTGGAATTCTCCGTTTCCTTGTATCACATTGCTTCTTAGTGTTTATCTGTGACACATGATTGCATGTATTTAGGGGACACAGTGTAGCATTTCAAAACTTGTATACAGGGGCCGGCACTGTGGCGTAGCAGGTGGAACTGCCGCCTGCAGTGCCGGCATCCCATGTGGGTGCCAGTTTGAGTCCTGGCTGCTCCACTTCCCATCCAGCTCTCTGCTGTGACCTGGGAAAGGAGTAGAAGATGGCCCACGTCCTTGGGCCCCTGCACCAGCATGGGAGACCCAGAAGAAGCTTCTGGCTTTGGATTGCCACAGCTCCGACCGTTGCAGCCTATTGAGGGGTGAACCAGCGGATGGAAGACTTCTCTCTGCCTCTCCTTCTCTCTGTGTGTAACTCTGATTTTCGAATAAATAAATAAATCTTTAAAAAAAAAATGTATACAGCGACCAGCGCTGTAGCAGAGTAGTTAGGGCTGCCACCTGCAGTGCCAGCATCCCATATGGGCACTGGTTGGAGTCCCAGTTGCTCCACTTCCAATCCAGTTCCCTAATGTGCCTGGGAAAGCAGCGGAGGATGGCCCAAATGCTTGGGCCCCTGCAACAACGTGGGAGACCTGGAAGAAGCTCCTGGCTCCTGGCTTTGGATCAGCCCAGTTCTGGCCGCTGTGGCCATTTGGGGAGTGAACAGGCAGATGGAAGACCTCTGTCTCTTCATCTCTCTCTCTAACTCTGTCATTCAAATAAAGAAATACATATTTTAAAAAGAAATACAAGTTTAAAAAAAAAAAAAACCCAGGTATCCAACGTGTGATAATGGATCCATCATCTCCTTATCACTCCTTTGTGTCTGGAACATTCCACACCTGCTTGTAGCTGTTTCGAACGTGCAGTCAAACTGCTGCTAGCCGGAGCTGCACCGCTGTTCCGGGCAGCACCTGTTCCCCACACTCCTCCCGCCCCGCTGCTACTCTGTCTGAGGTCAGCATTTGCAGCTTCCACTCCTGGACGAGGTCAGGCAATATTGGTCCTTCTCACCTATTTCACTGAACAGAACATCCTCCTGGCTCCCCATGGTGGCCCAAACGACAGGATTGTGTGTGTGTGCGTGTGTGTGCGGCTGAGTCATATGCAACTGTGTACAAAACCACATTTTCTTCTCCGTGCGTGGATGCACACCCAGACTGGTTCCGCATCTCAGCTACTGTGATTAGTGCTGCAACAAGTATTACCGTACTGTGGAAACTAAACACGGTAACACAAAGCGACGCGAGGCAGCACTTCAGCCTGCGGAAGGGGGACCCCACTTCAGCCGCCAACCTCAGGGGGCTCCGGGCCCTCCAGGCGGCCCTGCCTGTAACCCACCCATACCCAGTCTCCCGCCTGCACACAGCCTGGGTGCAGCGCACCCCGCCGCCCGGTACTGCCCTCCCCCTACTGAGAACTGCTGTGTGTGGGGTGTGGTGTGTGTGTGTGTGTGTGTGTAAATGCCCACAACAGCCCTGACCGGGCCAGGCTGAAGCCAGGAGGCCGGAGCTCCATCCGGGTCTCCCACGGTGTGCAGGGGCCCGGGCCATCAGCAGGGAGCGGGTCAGAGGGCCCCGCCCCGCCAGCCGCGGCACAGCGCGGGCCCCTACCGTACCTTTTTTAACTCGAAGGCTCCATTTGGCGACTTTTCTGGCGAGCACTCGGGTCTTCCCCGGGGTTTCCAGACGCCGGCGTTCACCTCAGGAGCGGCCGGCCGGCCCCGCCCCCGCGCGCGCAGAGGCTGTCGGGAGGCGCTCGGCGGCCCGCGCCCCCACGGGCCGGCCCGGGCAGCGCCGCGCGCGGGAGCGTCCTGGCCAGGGCGGCGGAGCCGGCGGCCCTGCTGTCAGGAGGCCGGGCGCCTGTGAGCCCTGAAGAACTGGGGGAGGAAGACGACGCCGCGAGGGCTGGCGTGGCCTCGCCCGCTAGGACGTCCCCTGTGAGGGCCGGCGGCGTCGCTGCGGCCCGAGAGCGCGCACTCGGCCCCGCCTCGTGAGGCCGCCGCCGCCGTCTCTGTCCGGTCGCTTCGCGAGGCTCTGGCCCTGGTGACATCCGCGGGCACCCGGCCGCGTCAGCCTCGCTCTGCACGGTGTCCCGGCTCTCGGGGCCCGGAAAGCGCGGTGGCCCACCCGAGGCCGAGTCAGAGTCGGGGTCCGCCCTTTCCAACTCCGCTGCGTTCATCTGACCCCGCTTACAAAGATGGGGTGACGCTCAGAACCTTCTCCGCCCACGCCGCCCTGCAGTTCCATGTCTTGGGGGTGGCCCTTGGGGCTCAGAAGCAAGGGGGCAGGCGGGGTAAAAATAACAGGATTCCCTGCCTACCCCTCACCCCCACACTCGTGTGTGTGTGTGTGTGTGTGTGTGTGAGACCAGGAACATGTATATAACTCCCGAGGGTCTGTTCCCCACACTGGGGCAGGAAAACAGCTCCAGGGTGGGTCCACTGGACCTCCTTGAGGGAGGGTGAATGAGAAAAAAAAATTAAGAAACTACACAAGCTGGATTCAACCCGTATGGTTTGGCTTACAGGTCTCGCTCTCTCTGACAGAAAAAAACTGTGCTTCCTCACACAGGGACCACCCTTGCATCAGAACTGGGAGGTAGCAGATGAAGAATATTGGAAAGTCACCCCATCAGACTGTACTGAATACACTTTTGTTTTCACATTCTGGTGAACAAACGCCAGCTCCGGGGCCTGTGACTGACCAGTGTCTCTTCAAACTTAATGCTTGCTGTGGATTCCAGAACCGCCTTGGGAAAGCCAGCTGAACTTGCCAAGTGATGTGGCCTCCCGCGGCATCGTGGCCAGAGATCAGATTACTGTGACACAGTGCTAAGCGGTCCCTAAGGGCACAGTGAGCATGGGCTCTAGGCTGAGTGGGCGTCACACTGGTTAATGAAACGCTGCAAACTCTTAGCACAGTACTTTGCCTCTCAGCTCCCAACCAAATAACATTTTGTAGCTGCTTAATTGTGCAGAACATTCTGCAGTGCCTTTATGATAAGGTCGAGTGTCAGCAAGTTCCTCAAGGAACTGGGTTGATGTCTGAGATTGATAAAAATACTCCATCACCAGACCAGCAAGCAACTTCTGAGCCTGACTGTCCAACCCTGCCTTCCTCGCTCGTCATGTCCTCAACAGCCTAAAAGCTCCGGAGTGCCCTCACTGATCAGGACGATAGCTCTGGAGAGCCCAGTCTGCTACCTTCCTCAACCCCTGGTGGATTAAACCTTGTCCTCCTGGGTGCTCCTACGTGGGATGTGGGTGCCCCAAGCAGTGGCTTAACCTGTGCCCCACGACTGTCCCCAGATATTTCACTAAGTTAGGTCTCATCTGTAATCTGCCTGCTATTAGCTTCTATGAGTGATCGGTTGCATTTTGTATATTGTCCAGAGTTTTCAGTTGTAATCTGTAAGAGTAGTAGGCTGCAGCGAGCTTACTCCATCTTGTCCAGCACCCACACTCTCTCCTTTGTTTTTGAAAAATGCTTTGCTATAGTCCACACAGGTGTCACTTCATTGTCTTCCCTGTCATCTGACTTGCATGGCAGATGTGCTGTACTTCTTACCCTGCTCCTCTGTGTGTAACGTGCCATTGTTTCTCTTTCTTCAAAATGTCTTCTTATCTCTGGTTTTCAGCAGTTTGAATATGATGTACCTTTGAAAAACTAAATATTTAAATTCTAGCTGGGTTTTTCTGACCTTGGATCTGTGATGTTATGATGCAGTTCCTGCACTCCAGGAAGATCGGACAGGCCAAAGAACAACGGCAGGGCTGACCACAGGTTCTTTTTTTTTTTTTTTTTTTTTTTTTAAAGATTTATTTATTTGAAAGGCAGAGTTAGAGAGAGAGATGGAGACCCTTCCATTCACTGGTTTACTCCCCAACTGGCTGCAACAGCTGGAGCTGGGTGGATCTGAAGCCAGGAGCCAGGAGCTTCATGCGGGTCTCCCACATGGGTGCAGGGGCCCAAGGACTTGGACCATCTTTTGCTGTTTTCCTAGGCACATTATCACGGAGCTGGATAGGAGGTGGAACAGCCAGGACTTGAACCGGCGCTCATATGAGATGCTGGCGCTACAGGTAGCTGTTTCACCCGCCGCACCACAACCCTGGCCCAGATAAAAACATTTAAAAAAAAAAATTCACATCAACTTTTGTCATTCTCCACCTGACAACTGCCAATGGCTCCCTCTGCCACCTGGAACACAGGGGCGCTATGCAGCCTGGCTCCACCCTCCCCCACCACAGCCCCTCACCTCCCAGCCCGCTCCCCGCCTGTGGGCCTGCTTGGCCCTCGCTGTCCCCATGCAGGCCGTTCTCTGTCATCACAGCCTGGTGTAATCTTATTTTTGTCACTTGTCACTCACATTCCTTGGAGCTAAGCGATCGCTATCACCATCGCATGCTTATTAAGCACTTGTTAGGTGCGGAAATCTCAGTGCCGGGGGGTGGCCTCGGCTCTTGAGGTCCTGCTTCCTAATCCCATCCCAAATCCATTTTGGCTTAGGTTATCACTGCTTCCTGGAGGAGGCAACTTCTGTGTCTCGTGCCTGGGGCTCCATGTGCAGGTCCCAGCAGACTCATCTCCCACGCGTGAAAGCTGCGGTACCTCCAGTGCTGGCAACGTTGGCTAAGGACTGGCTCCTTAAACCTCCCCGCCCACTGGCTTTAGTTATGTCCACAGGGTAGCCTCGGATCTCAAGATGACAGCTCCAGTGGTCAGACCTTCTCCTTGGCCACACGGGTCTCAGAGTGGGCGGGCGACCCAGCTCTGATGAATGAGATGTAAGAGGAAGACTGCTAAGATCTTCCCTTCCTCAGCAGGAAACACTTTTTTGTCTGTCTTGAAGTTTGGAGTAGCAGCAGCCATCTTGGAGCCACGAGGCAATATGCGCAGAGCCTAAAACCAACTCTCCAGCCGCAGCAACAGGGAGACGCTGAGTTCAAGGTCTTCCTTGCACCCTGCATTTGGCTCCTGCAGCTGCAGACGTGGCCATGGTCGTCTCAGCCTGGCACCTGAGAAGAGACAGATGGGGGATCCTGCCCCTCATCCCTCAAAGGCCTGCTGGGCAGGGTCCTTGACCAGCACCTGCCACCCCTCCCTGAACCGAGGTCTTGTCGCTGGGTCTTCAAACCTCGGCTCTGACTGGTAGCTTCTGTCCCTGTACTGGTGTGGACCCTGCACCTCTGCTGCCTCTCCCTTCCCCCTACCTTCCTGCACACTCTGGAGCCTGGTGCCCTGAGTTACCAAGCCACCGGCTGAAGGGCAGGATGGGCTGGGAGGAGGGGAGAGGAGGAGGAGCCGGGGTCTGAGACCTGGTCCCTGGGACTTCCTCAAGACTGCCCACCCCTGGAGGATGGGCAGAGGATGTTACCACACCAGCGCAGGTCACACAGGCACCTGGTCTCCCTACCAGCGCCCAGCCACAGCCCTGCAGCGACACTCAGGGAGTAGAGGCCTTGACCTTTCTCTCACTGGGACCTGCCGGGACCCACCAGGACCCACGAGGGCACTGTCAGCCACCGGCTGCCTGGTAAGCAGTCGGAGCCAGGTGAATCCAAGCGAGCTCCGGGCCATCTCCAAAAGTCAAAGCGGGCCTGCAGAGCTCACGCCCAGCTCTGCTCAGTAAACCTGGCGAGGCCCTCCCAGCTGCAGGTTCCGGAAGCCCCCAGACCACTTGCCTGCTACTGCTAAGTGCTGCAGCGCCCCCTCCTCCCACGTCAGGCCCTGGGGGGAGCAGGTCTTGAGGCTCAGCATCTGGCCAGGTGGCCCCGTCAATTGAGTTCATTAACAGGTCCCTTAACAGGTCCCCTCGGGTGGGCAGCAGGGACCAGCGGGATCCCGGCTTGATGCTCTCACACTTACCTCTCCTCCCAAGCACCCCGCCCTTGCCAGCCAACAGCCCAACTCCACTAAGACCTGGTGTGGGCGAGTTCAGTGGCTGCTGTCATTACGCAACAGGCACTCAGCCTTCAGCCCTGGGGCTACAGAGAGGGACCTCACGGGGCCTCCGCCACCTGCTCTCTGTGAGTGCCTGAGCTCTAACTGGGCTCTCTCTCCTTTCTGAACTCTGGCCAGCTCAGCTGGAGGCCAGTCCACGCCACAAGCCCTGACCACAGGTTCTCACCTCCATATTTTCACAGTGGTGGGTGAGCACACACAGGAAGTCTACACTTGATTCTCACAGTGGTGCTTGAGTACAGAGGGTCTGCCTTTACTCTCACGGTGGTGGGTGAGCACACGGAAGAGTTGTGCTCAGGGCTGGCCGTGTGGTTTAGCAGGTAAAGCCTCTGCCTGCTAGGCCGGCATCACCTATGGGTGGCAGTTTGTTTCCTGGCTGCTCCACTTCCGATCCAGCTTCCTGCTAATGGCCTGGGAAAAGCAGCAGAAGATGGCCCAAGTGTTTGGGCCCCTGCCACCATGTGGGAGACCTGGATGGAGCTCCTGGCTCCTGGTTTTGAGCTGCTCTAATCCTGGCTGTTGCAGCCATCTGGGAAGTAACCAACAGATGGTTATTTCTCTCTCTCTCTCTCTCTCTCTCTCCCTCCTTCCCGCCTTCCCTCCCTCCCTCCTTCCCTCTCTAACTCTGACTTTCAAGTAAACAAAACTTTAAAAAGAAATAAAGGAAGGTCTGCGATTAGCTGTTCCCCCAATGTCATATATGCTTACAGACAATAGTGTGGGCAACCAGTTACATAGCAGATTTGTCAGCTTCTGGGCTAAGTAGCCTGATTTCATTTTCTCAACAGATGCAGTGTCTCATCATTTCTGGAAAATTCTTGGCCATCATTTTTTCAAATTTTCTGCTCCATTTTCTCTTCTTCTGTTACTCCAATTATACATATGTTGTACCTTTGAAAGTATTCTAAGACTTTTACATGCTATGTTTTTGCTTGTTTCTACTATTTTCCTCTTTGTTTTAGTTTGAGTAACTTCAATGGTCTATTTTGAAGTTTACCAGTGAGGCTACTGAAGGCAGCCTTCATCTCTCTCTATTTCTTATTTTTGGTGTTTTCATTTGACTGTTACAGCTCGCCTCTCTGCGCTGGAATTCCTTATCTTTTCATTTGTGTTGTTTACCTTTTCCATTCAAACCTTGAACGTAAATTCCTGTCTGACAGTCTCCAAATCTGAGCCATAGCTGAGTCTGCTTCTGTTGATTTTTGTCTCTGAATTGTGGATGCTTTTGTACGTATGCCTCATAAATGCTAAGTAGAAGCCAGGCATTCTGGTAGGGTAACGGAGACTGGGGTCATAGTATTTATATCTGGAGGTGGGCTCCCTTCTTTTCCTGCTGAGCTGTCATTGTGGCAATAACAAAACCCAAGCCCAGCCCAGGTCCTGGCCTGGCAGATGCAGCCCCTCCTCTGACAGCCTCGCCTCAAAGTCCACCAGCATCTCCTGTACTCAGGGTGGAGTGTGTTGTGTCACAGGATTTTCTTTTTCTTTTTTTAAGGTCTACTTACTTGAAAGGCGGAGTTACAGAGAGGGAGAGAGGGAGAAAGAAATCTTCCGTCCATTGGTTCACTCCTCAAATGGCCACAATGGCTAAGATGGGGCCAGGCCGAAGCCAGGAGCTTCTTCTAGGTCTCCCACGTGGCTGCACGGGCCATCCTCTGCTGCTTTCCCAGGCTCATTAGCAGGGAGCAGGATCAGAAGTAGAGCAGGCAGGGCTGGAATCAGCACCCATAGGTGATGCTGGCGCTGCGGCAGCTTTACCTGCTATGCCCCGGCCCCAGCCCCAGACCTGGCCCCGGCCCAGAAGAGCCTGTTGATGTTCCTGCCCCTCCTCTGGCCTCCGGTCTCCCCGCTGTACCTGTGCCTCAGCACTCTCTCCATGCTCTTCTCCCTTCCTCGGGGTGGACTGCTCTTGCTTGTTTCTCGGGGCTTCCTAGCCTGCTGCTGGGGGCTCCGAGGGAGTTCTCTGGTGCTCAGGCCCAGTACCAGGCAGGCCGTGTGTCACTGGGCTTGGGGCGGGACACTGTCAGTGATTCCGTTCCTTCTCTGAGGAGACCTCTGAAGGGCTGGGCCCAGAAGGTAGGTAGGATTCTTTTCCTTTCCCAGCCTCAGCAGGTCCTCCCCTGTGCCCTGGGGAGTGGCATGGTTTTCTGTCTTTCCTGCCAGCATCTTAAGGCTTTAAGAGAAGACCTGTTTGGGTGTGGGTTGTCCCCTCTACAGTGTGGCTGCCCTCCTCCAGGAAGCCTCCCCCACCACAGAGGGCTTGCTCTGGCGCACCCCTCTGCCATCAGCCTTTCTTGGGGGTGCCCAGTGGGGCTCTGGGGAGAGCAGCCTCCTTTGTGTCTCCAGCCATGGCCTTTAGTGATTTGCTCCTTGGTTTATCTGAATTCTCGCCCACTTTCCTGGCAGCCCCATCTTTCCTGTGTTTCCTGTCAAGGGTGAGCTGTGCCTAGTCCTGTGTATCTGTGGAATTCTGGCTAGCTGATGATCCTGCAATTTCAGCTCCAATAGAATAAGACAATTTATGGGGCCAGCGCTGTGGTTAAGCCTCTACCTGTGGTGCCGGCATCCCATGTCAGCACTGATTTGAGTCCCAGCTGCTCCGCTTCTGATCCAGCTCTCTGCTGATGGCCTGGGAAAGCAGTAGAAGATGGCCCAAGTGCATGTGGGAGACCTGGAAGAACCTCTTGGCTCCTGACTTTGGACTGGCCCAGCTCTGGCCATTGCGGCCATTTGGGGAGTGAACAACCAGAGGCCAGTTCCTGTCACGATAGCCACTTGCCCAGGGGCCTGGCTTTCCACATCAGTGACAGCTGCTATTTGGGGCTGGACCTCAGATCACCACGTAGAGCAGCCATCACCGCTTCTGCTGCTCGGTCACTCCTCTTCCTCCTGGTCCGTGTTAACGTGGACTGCGAGGCGGCCTTTAGGGTGTCAGCCGGGGGAGTGCGCAGGCTCATCCCCAACTTTTGGAGCTTCCTTTTAACATCAGGGTGCTGTAGCTGTTGGACCTCTCAGTTGCAGAGATGCCCACTTGCTCGGGAGGACGCCCAAAGATCCAGACTCCAGACCAGTTGATGCAAAAAGCACGAGGTTTTTATTGAACGTTTGCGCAAACGGGCCCCCACCTCAGGCAGTGAGGAGCCCTGAGCGGCAGTTTCACACAGGTTATATAGGCAACGAATTAGCATATTCCTAATGCGCATGCGTAGGATTGGTCAGTTCAGAGGGACCATTAGCATATGGGAGAATGCTGGCGAAGAATGCTGGTGGAGAGTGCTGGTGGAAAATGCAGAGGTGGCATGGGATTGGCTGGTTCGGAGGGACAATTAGCATACCGGAGAATGCTGAGGGAGAGTGCTGAGGTGTTACAGGATTGGCCGGTCGCAGTGACATCATAAGTGCGCGCCTAGAGACTCTCCGAAGGGGAGGGGCAGCTCTGCTCTGGGCGCGCCCAGAGGTTTCCCGGAGGGGAGGGGCAGCTCTGCTCTGGGCGTGCCTAGAGGTTCTCTGAAGGGGATTGACTTTTCCTTCCCAGAGAATGTCCTGCCCGCTGGACTCTGGGGAACATCTAACCTCTTAAGAAGCCCCTGATATTTGCCCAGGCCTAGTTTCTTGTCCCTCCCCCCATAAGGGTCCTTCATTCCCTCCCTTTCTTTTTGCACAGATTTTAATCCTAAAATCTATTGGACCTCGGAGGTCTTTGAAGCTTGACACTGGTACTGTTGAGTCAGCACCAGGGTTTGGACAAGGAAAAGCCTCTCGCAGATAAACTGGAGCAACCCGTTAAGAATACATGGGCCGTCTCGTATAGTAACATTGTGGGTGACATTGCACAAGTGTCGGTGGGACAAGGGAGGATTTCCTACACAAGTACCTTGTCCCGACACCTCTGTAAGAGTGAGACGCGGCCGAAGGGGCAAGAGGCAATTATTTGCCTCTGTAGTGCCATTCCAGGTCCTGGGGACCGTGAGGCCCTCGTAATAAGGTGGACCTGGGGCTAGGCATAGCCAGCAGGACTCGGTCAGCTCCGGATTGGTCTGGTTGAGGGCCAGAAAGGCCCCTGTCAAAAGGTTAAACAGCCGCTGTCCGGTTGTACGGGGGCTTGAAGCGTTTGGAGTTAAACTTGCCAAGCTAGGCGAAAGGGTGGCTGGCAGGAGGGGTGGCCTGGGGAGAGCCTGCCTCACTGGAGGGAGGGAACTCTGTTCTTGCTGGACTGGGTTGGGTCTCACTGACTGGGGACTGGGAGCCATACACGCCCCAGTAGTTAAGACTATTTCCAGGGATTTTTGTCAAATTATCCTGGTCAGGTACATCCCAGGTATCTAACCCAGTAACCAGTTGACATACGTCCGGGTATAAGGTGGGCCACCACGCCCCGGGGGTATGTAACCCACTAACGGACCAGGCCACCCGTCCTGTGGAGGAAATTACTTCCCACATTAACAATTGTGGAGCATGGGGATTGGAAAAACAATGGGGAAAGGCCAGGAACATCACAAATATTAAACAGTTTTTGAAAGTCTTAGCTTGAGTGGGTTCTGAGTGCGCTGGAGCTTCCATTTGGCTGGTCTATCCGGATCCTCGGGGCCCTGGGGGGGTGGTGCTCACTTCACGTGTGAGGCGTGGACCCAAGCAGCGATTCCGTCGACCTTGAGAGCGGTGGGAGTTGTCAACAGCACAGTGAAGGGGCCTTTCCACTGGGGCTCTAGAGTCTTAGATTGGTGCCTTCGGACATACACAGCATCACCGATTTGGAAAGGATGTGGGATGGTTGTCGTCTCGGGTTGGTAGGCTGCTGCAAGAGGTTTCCAGACCTGGTTCTGGATGATCTGGAGCGCTCTCAACCGGGCCTGTAACTTAGGGGCATCGGCAACGGAATCACTGGCAAGGTCAAGCAAGCCTGCTACTGGTGGGGGCCCTCCATAAAGGATTTCGTATGGCGTCAGCCCGCAATGAGAGGGCGTGTTTTGGACCCGGAACAACACCATAGGGAGGAGTTGGACCCAGTCTTTAACGCCAGTCTCCAACACTAATTTGGTCAAGGTCTCTTTAATTGTTCTGTTCATTCTTTCTACCTGTCCTGAACTTTGGGGTCTATAGGCACAGTGCAATTTCCAATTTATGCCTAATGCTTTGGCCACCAACTGACTTACCTGGGAGACAAACGCTGGGCCATTGTCGGACCCGATTACCTTAGGCAAGCTGAACCGGGGGAAGATCTCCTCTATGATCTTCTTGACGACCACCCGGGCGGTTTCCCGTTTTGTGGGGAATGCCTCAGTCCATCTGGAGAAGGTGTCTACAAAAACTTTTAGGCAGTCCTGCTCTGTTTCAGCAGCAAGGAGGAGGTCGTCCACATACTGCAGGAGGACCAGGTCTGGATGGTTGACTCGGAAGTCGGCCAAATCTAGGTGCAGAGCTTCATCAAACAAGGTAGGCGAGTTTTTAAATCCTTGGGGCAACCTTGTCCAGGTGAGTTGTCCTGAAAACCCGGTCTCTGGGTCTTTCCACTCAAAAGCAAAGATGGATTGGCTCTGAGGGCTCAGTCTTAAACAAAAGAATGCATCTTTTAGATCTAACACAGTGTACCATATGTGGGTCGGAGGCAAGGTACTTAGCAGATTGTAGGGGTTGGGCACTGTGGGATGCATATCCTCCGTTCTCCTGTTAACCTCCCGCAAGTCCTGTACCGGGCGGTAGTCACCCGTCCCGGGATTCTTTACTGGTAGTAGGGGGGTGTTCCAAGGTGAACGACAAGGTTTTAAAATGCCTAGGTGTAACAGTCTCTGGATATGTGGCCGGATACCTTCCTTAGCTTCCTTGCCCATCGGATATTGACGAACTGACACGGGAATGGCCGTGGGCTTCAGATCTATGATCAAGGGAGGCCGGTTGACGGCCAGCCCTATTCCCGCAGTCTCTGCCCAGGCCTGAGGAAAATCTGCGAGCCACTTGGGGTCCAGGGGAGCCATGGTGGACGAGGGCCTCTCGAATAATCAGTGTTCGTCCTCCAAGCGTAGTGTTAATACCTGGAGGGGCCGCCCTCCTGAGTCTGTGATGGTAGCTCCTTTCTCATGGAAGTGAATTTGGGCTCCTACCTTCGAGAGTAGGTCCCTGCCCAGGAGGGGGTAGGGGCAGTCTGGCACTAGTAAGAACGAGTGTGTCACAAGTCCTGTACTCAACTGGACCTCTCAATTGGTTGTCCAGCGATATAACTTCCCTCCAGTTGCCCCCTGAACCCAGGAAGTCTTGGAGCTTAGAGGCCCTTTTTCTGAAGTCAGTACCGAGTGCTGGGCTCCCGTGTCAATCAGGAAGGTTACCGGTCTGCCCCCCACTTTAAGGGTTATCCTGGGCTCGGGGCGGGGGGGGGGGGGCTCCTGGCCCTGACTCACCTAATTGTCTTCTTCCAGGGACAGGATTGGAACTGGTCTCTTCTTTGGTCCCGGTGGTTTCTTCGGGCCGTCTTTGACCCAGTGTCCTCTTTCTTTACAATAGGCACATTGATCTCTTTCCACCCGAGGCTTTCGTTTGTCTCCCAAGTCCCTATTCTGTCCTGGTCTACTCCTTTCCGTATCCTGCACTACGGTGGCCAAAATTCTACTAGGCTCTCGATTATGTCTTTTGTCTCTTTTGTCTTCCCTTTCCTCCTGATCCTTGCAGATCCTTTCCTCCTTCTCCTCTCGGGTCTCCCTTTTGTTGTAAATCTTTTCTGCCTCCTTCATTAAATCTTGTATAGTATACCCCTGAAGCCCCTCTAGCCGCTGCAATTTATTGCGGATGTCTGGCGCTGACTGTCCTATAAAGGACATGATTACATCTCCATGCTGGTCCTCTGCCAGGGGGTCAAACGGGGTGTACATACGGTAGGCTTCCATTAATCTTTCTAGGAAGCCTGCCGGCGTTTCCTCAGCCCCCTGCACTACTGCACGTACCTTGGCCCAATTGGTGGGGCGCTTTCCAGCCCCTCTGAGACCCGCAAGGAGAATCTGGCGGTAAAGACGAAGTCACTCCCTAACAGCAACAGTGGTGTAGTCCCAATCAGGACGGGTTAAGGGAAACGCCTCTTCGATTTCGTTTGGCAGTAGGGCCGGTCGGCCATCTGCTCCAGGGACGTTTTTCCGTGCCTCAAGGTAGACACGCTGCTTTTCCTCAGTAGTGAGGAGGGTCTGCAGAAGCTGCTGACAATCATCCCAGGTGGGCTGATGAGTCAATAAAATTGACTCAATCAGCCCAGTCAGAGCCTGGGGGTCCTGAGAGAAAGAGGGATTATGGGTTTTCCAATTGTAAAGATTGGAAGCGGAAAATGGCCAGTACTGCATCTGGCCAGCCACTGAACGAAGAGGAAAGGTCTGTGAAGTCCAGACGCTTCCCGAGCCCCCTGCCTGCCCCCAATGGAGGCGCAGGTGGCTGGAGGGTGGGGAAGGCGCTGAGACTTCTTCCCCTGCCCTCGTGGAATCAGGGGATGGTGCAGAAGGTTGCACATCCCGCTCTGGTTGTTGTGGGGGTTCCTGCGGGGGAGCAGGCTGGCCGGGAAGATAGGGTGGGGGAGAGTCAAAGAGCAGAAGGTCCTGATCAGCCGGAAGAACCAGTGGCTTGTCAGGTTTTGGATCTCGAATCTCCTTCAGAGGGTATAGGGAGGAGGTTGGCACAACCGTGACGGGAGGAGGGGGGTTACTTGAAAGATCCTCCCACGTGGTAATGTAGGGCACCTGATCAGGGTGTCCATTGGATCCTGGCTGAAAGACTCGCGCCTTAATCTGTAAAATAATATCGAGGTTAAAAGTGCCATTCCTTGGCCAGCCGACCTCGAAGGCCGGCCACTATGAGGAACAGAATTTTGCCCATCGTTTCCTTTTAACCTCCACTGAGAGGTGGTGCGCGCGTTCTCGAACGTCCTTCCAGTGATCTAGAGTGAGACTTAAAGGGTGGTTATTTGTTGACCCATGGGTGCAAAGATTTCAGCCCAAACAAAAAGAACAGCCAATGCACAGACACATACAGTAAACAAAACAAACCGCGCGGCACCAGCTCTAGGACAAATCGACAATGCTACCTCAGATGGGAGGAGCCGCTTGGCCAGGCTTTTCCTGGGGAGGGAGACTTGGTCCCCGGCCTTCCTCCAGACCATTCCAGGCACGTCAAACCAAGCAAAAAGAACAGCCAACAAAAACCGCGCAGCAACAGACCTACGACAAATCGAACGCTATTGCACTATTTTTGGGAGCGACTGCCTGACCAGCCCTCCCCGGGAAGGAGGGAGACTTGGTCTCCGACCCACCTCCAGACCACCCCGGGAGCGTCTTCCGGGGGAACGGACCGAGGGTTTCCCCTACTGGTCTCACAAACCGGAGCGTCCTCCGGGGAACGGACCAGGGGTTGCTGGGCACGCCTGCCTCCCCCACTGGTCTCACAGAGTCAGGTACTGGCCAGTCAGAACACTCAAGACGAAGAACAACAAACAGAAAACACTTAATTATACCTCCAACTGGTCCGCGGGGAATGGGTCTGAGGGCGACCTAAAATCCCCGTACGGGCCACCAAAATGTTGGACCTCTCAGTTGCAGAGATGCCCACTTGCTCGGGAGGACGCCCAAAGATCCAGACTCCAGACCAGTTGATGCAAAAAGCACGAGGTTTTTATTGAACGTTTGCGCAAATGGGCCCCCACCTCAGTAGTGAGGAGCCCTGAGCGGCAGTTTCACACAGGTTATATAGGCAACGAATTAGCATATTCCTAATGCGCATGCGTAGGATTGGTCAGTTCAGAGGGACCATTAGCATATGGGAGAATGCTGGCGAAGAATGCTGGTGGAGAGTGCTGGTGGAAAATGCAGAGGTGGCATGGGATTGGCTGGTTCGGAGGGACAATTAGCATACCGGAGAATGCTGAGGGAGAGTGCTGAGGTGTTACAGGATTGGCCGGTCGCAGTGACATCATAAGTGCGCGCCTAGAGACTCTCCGAAGGGGAGGGGCAGCTCTGCTCTGGGCGCGCCCAGAGGTTTCCCGGAGGGGAGGGGCAGCTCTGCTCTGGGCGCGCCCAGAGGTTTCCCGGAGGGGAGGGGCAGTTCTGCTCTGGGCGTGCCTAGAGGTTTCCTGGAGGGGAGGGACAGCTCTGCTCTGGGCGCGCCCAGAGGTTTCCCGGAGGGGAGGGGCAGTTCTGCTCTGGGCGTGCCTAGAGGTTCTCTGAAGGGGATTGACTTTTCCTTCCCAGAGAATGTCCTGCCCGCTGGACTCTGGGGAACATCTAACCTCTTAAGAAGCCCCTGATATTTGCCCAGGCCTAGTTTCTTGTCCCTCCCCCCATAAGGGTCCTTCATAGCGAGAAATCTGTCGCCACAGGCCTGTTCTGACAGCGTTTTCCCGTTAGTTAAGACAGTGCCCATGAGGAGAACTGTGTCCTTCCAGGTAAGGGCAAACATGGTGACCTGGTAAATACAGCCAGTCTGTAGAGTTGTCAGGGTCATTAGCAAGACTTCCCATCTGCGGTTGGTGTGGTTTGAAGGGGGGAATTCTGCACCGCCCGTGCCCATCGGAATCAGGCTGGCTGTGGGATCACCTGACAGCGTGAGTCTCCTCCTCTGCGGTGCTCGCTGGTCCTCTGTAATGTGGCCAGGCCTTCTTTCAGAGAAGAGTCTGGGATCAAACCGTACCTCCTCCCGGAGAGCCTTGTGGCAGAGAGGCAAGTTCCCATCTGGAAGAGAATAGAGGAGAAATGAGGTGACAAGTCGGCCTCCCTCACTGTTTCCCCACTCAGGAACAGCTGGGGGCTTTCCCTGGGTTTTCAACTTAACCCGTGCTCCCACACAGTCCGACTTCCTGGTCTTTTGGATTTAACTGGTGCTTACCGCACAGCCCCAGCTTGGTCATCTCTCAGTCTCTTCCCCGTGAGGCAGGGGAAGGGTCAGCTCTGACACCTGGTTCCAGAAGCAGCGGTTGACCCAGGCCGCTCTGCAAAGCCAGGGGCCAGCACTTGATCGAGATAAGGCCTTTGGTCACGGTGTGAAAAATAATCCGTCCAGCCTGAGAATTCTCATCAAAGCGAGGGGCCAGCTCCACTCAGAGCTAGGGTAGCGCTCAGACGTTGAAAACTGGACAGACAATGTGGTTAACATTAAGACCCCAGCAATCAAGTGCAGACAACAGAAAACACAAGAAGCGCTCCCCATGACACACAAATTCTCTCACACAAAGTGTCCGTTACAAAAAGCAGAAAAACCTTCGTTAAAAGGATTAGCATCTAATATCAACATGTGATCTCATTATCTGGGGCAGTTAAATATATCAAGGAACAAATAGGTAGGAATAAGGTAATCCTGTTATCTGGACTTCTGAGATAGGAGCTGCTTTTAAAATAATTTCCTTCTAATCTCATCCAACCTAGCATTCAATTTTCCCGACCCTCTCAACATACTTATTCCTCCAGTTCCTCTTTCTATGAGAAAACCTCTTAACATTCTGTCAACAAGAACACCCTCATGCTTGCTTGTAGCTTCCTCCACAACTTTCCTACCTACTGGTTCTTTCTGTTCATATCCTAAAGCAATCCTCTAACCCCTCAAAGTTAAGAGAAAAACATCTTTCAAAAGGATAAACAGAGTTTTAACCCATAGCTACTTTAAAGTAAATTAAGTAGGACACAGGTCAATGATTTTTACATAATTATACTTTACCAAAGTGTTGCAAACCCTAGAAATTCCAGGAAAATTTTAAACCCAGAAGACAAAACATGAAAGTATAGAACAACAAAGTTTCGTTAAAAGACATAGCTCTGTGAATCTGCTTGCAAATATTTTCACATAATTATAGATGGCTGAAGTAACAACTCAGGAACTTGCAGAATGTGAGACAGTACACAGGATTCCACTGTTCAGGCCTCAGGCCCTGTAATCAGGTAGTGGTGAGCAGAAAGCTCTGAGTTTAGCAAGACATATATCAGCTACAGCCATGGAACAGAGGGATCCTAGCTAGGTGGCAGAGAAGTTTCCATAATTTAGCAAACAAAAAAATGGGAACCCTTTGGATCAGAGAGGCCACGAGGCCCACCCCTGTGAACCTAGACAAACAAAACAAAACAAAAACAACCAAACCCCACCAACTTAAAAGGGAGGGAAAGCATGGTCCTGCAGAGGGTCTTATCAGTGGGAAAAATAGCAGTTTAAGACAAAACCTCTTAAGACCAGTTCTTGCCAGTGAACTACCTATTGGTAAATAGTGCCAAAGCAGGTAGGGGAAATGAGGCACATAGTGTCCTTCAGCAGGGAGGGCCAACTAAGACCATATGCTGGGCTTTAGCTGTTAAACCAATGTGATGTTGCCCCTACTTCTTGACATGTGTGATGAGGGAGGGGGCCTGTGAACGGATGCTGGACAGGTCAGCCAGGACAGGGAGGGCTAAGAGGGTCAGGGTAGATAGTTGGAAAGAGAGTAAGTTGGCCTTGGTCTCAAATAGACTTTGGCTGAACGAGTCAGAATAGGGAAAGGCCAACAAGCCTAGTTTAAGGAAAGTGGACAAGCCTCTGACTCCAGGAAACATTCAGTGAGACTTGGCTGCCACTAGACAAGGCAGGAGAAAGCACAGAAGTAGGCTAGACACAGAACATTGCTCAGGGCAAGGTTGCCTGGGACTCACCGCTGCTCTCGTGGTCTCCTGGCTGGCTCGCCAAACATGTTACCGGATATCACTGTCCTTGTCTTTACCCAGGAAAGAATTCAGACATGAGACAGAGTGGTGAGAAGTGAGGTAGCAAAATGTAAAGAAGAGAAAACCCCTGATAGTCCAGGCGGACATTTCAGGGAGGAAGTGAGCGCCATAAGTAGCTATTTTCTTTCTGCATTTTGGAGATCATATCCCACGGTCACCTTGCTCCTGTGCTTCTGTGGAAAAGTCAGGTGTCAGTCCTGTTGTTTCCACTGTATGCATCTGGCTGGTATTATCTTTGTCTTTAGTTTTCAGAAGATTTTTGTGGTTTTGTTTGTATTTATTCTGGTTGGGGTTGAAAGTATCTCCATAGTCTGTGGTTTATCTTTGGTCAAATTTGAAAAATCCTCTATTGTTATTTCTTCTAATATTGCTTTGGGCCAATTCTTTTCTTTCCTTCTAGGTCTCCATTTTTTTAAAAAAAGATTTATTTGTTTATTAGAAAGACAAAGTTACAGACAGAGAGAGTGAGAGATAAAGAGAGAGAGAGAGAGATTCCATCCACTAGTTCACTCCCCAAATGACTGCAACAGCCAGGGCTGGGCCAGGCTGAAGCCAGGATCCAGGAGCTCCATCTGGGCCTCCCGTGCGGGTGCAGGGGCCCAAGCCCTTGGGCAGCCTCCTGTTGCTTTCCCAGGTGCATTAACAGAGATCTGCATTGGAAGTGGAGAGCCAGGACTTGAACCAATACCCATGCTGCATTGCAGGTGGTGGCTCAATTTGTTAAGCCACAATGCCGGCCCCCATGGGACTCCATTTTACACATGTTACACCTTCTCACCACGTCACAGACGTCTCTGAGCCTTTACCACGCTGTCTGTACCTTCTCACCACGTCACAGACGTCTCTGAGCCTTTACCACGCTGTCTATACCTTCTCATGTCACAGACGTCTCGGAGCCTTTACCATGCTGTCTATACCTTCTCGCCACGTCACAGACGTCTCTGAGCCTTTACCATGCTGTCTGTGCCTTCTCACCACGTCACAGACGTCTCTGAGCCTTTACCACGCTGTCTATACCTTCTCGCCACGTCACAGACGTCTCTGAGCCTTTACCACGCTGTCTGTGCCTTCTCACCACGTCACAGACGTCTCAGCCTTTACCATGCTGTCTATACCTTCTCACCACGTCACAGACGTCTCAGCCTTTACCATGCTGTCTATACCTTCTCACCACGTCACAGACGTCTCTGAGCCTTTTCCATGCTGTCTATACCTTCTCACCACGTCACAGACGTCTCTGAGCCTTTACCATGCTGTCTATACCTTCTCACCACGTCACAGACGTCTCAGCCTTTACCACGCTGTCTATACCTTCTCACCACGTCACAGACGTCTCTGAGCCTTTACCACGCTGTCTATACCTTCTCATGTCACAGACGTCTCTGAGCCTTTACCATGCTGTCTGTGCCTTCTCACCACATCACAGACGTCTCTGAGCCTTTACCACGCTGTCTATACCTTCTCGCCACGTCACAGACGTCTCTGAGCCTTTACCACGCTGTCTGTGCCTTCTCACCACGTCACAGACGTCTCAGCCTTTACCATGCTGTCTATACCTTCTCACCACGTCACAGACGTCTCAGCCTTTACCATGCTGTCTATACCTTCTCACCACGTCACAGACGTCTCTGAGCCTTTTCCATGCTGTCTATACCTTCTCACCACGTCACAGACGTCTCTGAGCCTTTACCATGCTGTCTATACCTTCTCACCACGTCACAGACGTCTCAGCCTTTACCACGCTGTCTATACCTTCTCACCACGTCACAGACGTCTCGGAGCCTTTACCACGCTGTCTATACCTTCTCATGTCACAGACGTCTCTGAGCCTTTACCACGCTGTCTGTGCCTTCTCACCACATCACAGACGTCTCTGAGCCTTTACCACGCTGTCTATACCTTCTCGCCACGTCACAGACGTCTCTGAGCCTTTACCATGTTGTCTATACCTTCTCCTGGCTCTGCTTCTGATTATTTTCTCCTGACCTATTTCCTGTTCATTAATTGTCTCTTCGGTATCCAATCTGTTTCAAAATTCCTCTACTGAATTTGTGACTTCAGTTGCTGCATCTTTCTGTTTTTCAGATTTTGTTGGACTATTTTTCATGGATTCCACAGCGTTGCTGAAAATGTCCATCTGATAATCTAGCGTCTCGCACAAACAAATTACGGTTGCCTTAAAGTTTGTGTCCGATAGTCAACATGGTGCCCTCTGTGGGTTATTCATGCTATGACTGTTTCTTTCGGTTTTGTAACATTTGTCTCCTGGCTTTCTTGGGAACTTTATATTTAATTCTGGATACTGTGTAAGAAAATAGCTTAGTTTGCTCTAGGCCCTGGGTACTGCGGCTCTCCCCTTTCTGCTTCAGGCTGACAGTGGGAGGAGGAATTCAGCTCGTTCCACAGTGAGGTTGAGCTCTTGGAATCCGTGCTTTGGGCTCTGTGAGGGTTCTTCCACTCACTCCTCCACCTTACTCCCGCGGTGCGGTCCTCAGGGCTCCCAGCTGAAGGCCTGGGGGACCTATGGGAGCCCCCTCTCCAGAAGGCCGTCTTGCTCACTCGGGAGACCCGAAAGCTCAAGTTCCTGTCTTAACTTCTGGCCCACTGCATACGCTATGGACTGAATTGTGCCCCCCCTCCAACTCATATGCTGAAGCCCCGGCCCCCGCGTGGCTGCATTGGGGCTGGGGCTTTGGGGAAGTACTGAGGCTGACTGAGGGCACAGGTGCGAGGCCGGAGTCAGGACTGCTGCCCCCTGAAGAGCCGGAAGAACACCGAGGTCCCGCCCTCTCCCCTCTGCACACGCGGAGGGAAGCTCCCAGGAGGACACGGCAAGGAGGGGGCTGCCTCCAAGCCACAAGTGAGGCCCCACCAGAGAAGCCGACCCCAACAGCACCTCGATTTTGTAGTTCTAACCTTCAGAACTGTGCTAAGACGGATGTCTGTTGTTTAAACCACATACTGAGTGTGATGTGGGGTGTGTGTGATGTGTGCATGTATGTACTGTGTGTTGTATGTATGTGATGTGATATGTGTATGAGGGTTGTGTATGTGGTGTGTGGTATATATGTGTGTGGGTGTGTATGTGATATGCATGTGTCATGTATGTGTGTGATATGTGCATACCATGTGTGATATAGTGTATGTGGTATGTGCATGGTATATGTGTGTGAATGTGTGCGTGTGTGATATGGTATGTGTGTATCTGGGGTGTATGTGATGTGGTATGTATATGTGTGATGTATGTGCGTATGTGGTATGTATGATGTGTGCGTGATGTGGTGTTTGTATATGTGTGTATGTAGTATGTGATGTGTGTGAGACATGTGGGGGAATGTGGTATATGTGTGGTGTAGGTGTGTATGAAGTGTGTGTATGTGATGTGTGTGTATATGACATGTTTGTGTACGGGTGGTATGTGTGATGTATATATGTATGTGGAGTGTATGTGATGTGGTATGTGTATGATGTGTGTGATGTGTCTGTGGGATGTGGTGTGTGTGTGGGGTATGGGATGTGTGTGGGGGATGTGGTGTGTGGTATGTGATGGGTGTGCGGTATGTGATGTGTTGTGTATTTGGGGTGTGTGTGTTTGTTTAAAGGCAGCCTGAGTTGAATGACCAGCTTGCTGCTGGTCACCAAATACCTCAAAGGAAAATCGTCCCTCCTCTCTGGAAGCTTTGCTTCTCAGAGAACATCTCCTCCTGTTATCAATGACGTCATTTTTAGTGGTGACATTATATGAACTAATTTCTTGTTCTAACAGCTCTGGGCGCTGTTTCTGGGTCGCAAACTTTTCCTTTTAGCCCCAGAAAGCGGGATGTGGCTTCCACCCACCACCTGCCTCGGTCAGCTGTGTCTGGGGTGTGTAAGGACATGTGATCGTCCACAGGTCATGGCGTCTCTAGCCAAGGCTGTGCTGTTGGCCCTGGACACCGTCCACCATGGCAGCAGGGAGCCGGGCGCCGGAAGAGACCAAGCCCTACCCGGAGCCGTGGGGTGGGAAGCTGGCGTAGCTCTCACGGCCAGACTGCAGAATCTTCTTTTTCTCTCTGCTTTTACTTACTTATTGGAGAGGTAGCATTACAGACAGAGAGAAGTCCTCCATCTGCTGGTTCTCTCCACAACGGCCGGAGCTGCGCTGATCCGAAGCCAGGAGCCTGGAGCTTCTTCCGGGCCTCCCACATGGGCACAGGGCCCCAAGGACTTGGGCCGTCTGCTGCTTTGAATGGCGCCCATAGATTCCCGCGCTGCAGGCGGAGGCTTGGCCCCTGTGCCCCAGCCCCAGCCCCAGAAACCTTTGCTCTTAATGGTGGCCCTGCCCAGACGTTGGAGGGTAGAAGGGGCTTGGGAGATGCTCTGTGGCTCTGCAGCGTTACCAGGAAGTGAGTGGCACCTGTCTGCTGGGCCTGCTCAGGCAGGATGGAAATGGTTCCCAGCCTTGGGCTGAGGCTCATCCTGGTGCCGCCCACTGGCCCCTCCATCCGAGGTGATTAAGGTCGGGGGTGGGCGTGCCTTCCGCGGTTCCGTGGGCCCCTATCTTGCGTGGGCCCCACGGCCAGGTGACACCCGGGCCTGTGGTTTCACCTCCCACTGCCTCGGTTTTCTAATATGTGAAATGGGCTGTTGCGAGGACTAGGTGTGGACAGCATTCTAGAAAAGTCAGCCAAACCACCGCGAGGGGGCTCCCCATGGTGGAGAGTGGACGCCCCAGAGGAGGCGCCGGCCAGGGAAGCGGCCGGGAGGAGAGGACCTGGTGACCCCAGCCCTGTCCTCAGGAGCCTGCGTGATGTGGACAAAGGACACAGGTCCCTCCAGTCGGGGAAGGGCATTTCCCGGGCCCCCCGGCCTTTCCTTTACTCCCTAGAGAAATGCAGCCCCGCAGAAGTGGGGGGTGCGTGGCCTGGCCTCGGCCTGCACCGCTCAGAGGCCTGGGGCCGCGCCGGGAGGGGGGGCTCCCAAGGGGACTTGCAGGTGGCTCCAGGGCCCCGAGGCCCGAACTGGACCCTGCCCCTGCCCACGTCAGCGCGGCCACTCTGGAGCCCAGGCCTGGCCCTCACGCCCCCGCCCCCAAGCCTGATCCGGGCCCTGGGCTCCCCAAGCCGTGCACTCCCTGCGCGTCCCCGGGGCCGGGCACCCGCGACAGCCCGCCGCCCTGGGTCCCACGCGCGCCCCCGGGCGCCCAGACTGCGGGGTCGCGCGGGGACCCGCCCCGTGACGCACTTCCAACCGCCGGGAACCGCGGCCGGCCCGGGCGCGCGCCCGACGCCCCAGGGCGCGCGCCTCGTGCACGCGCGCCCGCCACGTGACCTCCCCCGGCCAACCGGCGCGCCGGGATTTGAGGGATAAAGCGCGGCCCCGAGGGCAGTTGCGGCGGGAGAGCGGCGGCCCGGAGAGCGACTGCCCCGCTCGCGCTGCTGCTGCCGCCGCCGCGACCGCGCGCAGCCATGTCCGAGGAGAAGCCCAAGGTAAGCGCCGCGGCCCGCCGCCGCCCGCCGCCCCGGGGGCACCCGCGCCTCCGCTCCCGGCAGGCCCCCGCCCCGCCCGCCGCGGCCACGGCGCCCGCGAGCCCCGCGCCCGGGCCCCAGCCCGCCCCTCCCCCGCGGGGCTCCGCGCCCCTCCCCCACGGGGCTCCGCGGCGCGCCCCGCCCCGTCCTAGCCCCGCCCCTGCTCTGCACCCTTCGGAGCTCCTCCCCGAGCCCGCCCCCTTCCGCTTCTCGAGCCCCGCCCCGAGCAGCCCCGCCTCCGACAGCGTCTCTCCAAGCCCCGCCCCCTCGCTTGTCTCGAGCCCCTCTACGTCCTAGCCCCGCCCCCAACAGCGTCTCTCCCCCGAGACACGCCCCCTTTCTGGTCTCGGGCCCCTTACGTCATAGCCCCGCCCCGAGAAGCCCCGCCCCGACAGCGTCTCTCCCGAGCCCCGCTCTAAGCCCCGCCTCCTGGCCCCGCCCCCGCTGTGCGCCCCCTGGCGCGCGTCCTCGAGGGCCTGTTCGCCGCCCCGTCCTCCGTCCTGATTTTCCCGCGCGGTGGCCCCTCTCCTGAGAGGGTGGGAGTAGCCGAGGTCGGTAGCCCCGCTGCGACCCCGGGTGTGCTGCCGTCTCCCAGCACGGTCCCGGGGTGCGGCCCTTCCCCGTCCGGCCATCGTGCGCCCCTCCCCGTCACTGTCCCAGGGTGCACCACTCCCCCGACATGGCCCCAGGGTGCGCCCACCTCTCCATCACAGTCCCAGGGTGCTCTCCCTCCCCGTCACGTCCCCAGGGTGCGCCCACCTCCCCATCACGTCCCCAGGGTGCTCCCCCTACTCGTCACGTCCCCAGGGTGCGCCCACCTCCCCCTCCCTGTCACGTCCCTAGGGTGCGCCCACCTCCCCGTCACGTCCCCAGGGTGCGCCCACCTCTCCGTCACAGTCCCAGGGTGCACCCACCTCTCCGTCACGTCCCCAGGGTGCTCCCCCTCCCCGTCACCTCCCCAGGGTGTGCCCACCTCTCCATCACAGTCCCAGGGTGCTCTCCCTCCCCGTCACGTCCCCAGGGTGCTCCCCCTCCCCGTCACGTCCCCAGGGTGCTCCCCCTCCCCGTCACGTCCCCAGGGTGGGCCCACCTCCCCGTCACGGTCCCAGGGTGGGCCCACCTCCCCGTCACGTCCCCAGGGTGCTCCCACCTCCCCGTCGCGGCCCCGGGGTGCGCCCACCTCCCCGTCACTGTCCCAGGGTGTGTCCACCTCCCCGTCACGTCCCCAGGGTGAGCCCCTCCCCGTCACGGCCCCAGGGTGGGCCCACCTCCCCGTCACGTCCCCAGGGTGAGCCCCTCCCCGTCACGGTCCCAGGGTGCTCCCACCTCCCCGTCACGGTCCCAGGGTGCTCCCCCTCCCCGTCGCGGCCCCGGGGTGCGCCCACCTCCCCGTCACTGTCCCAGGGTGTGTCCACCTCCCCGTCACGTCCCCAGGGTGAGCCCCTCCCCGTCACGGCCCCAGGGTGCGCCCCTCCCCATCACGGCCCCAGGGTGCTCCCCCTCCCCGTCACGTCCCCAGGGTGGGCCCACCTCCCCGTCACGTCCCCAGGGTGCTCCCACCTCCCCGTCACGGTCCCAGGGTGCGCCCACCTCCCCGTCACGGTCCCAGGGTGCTCCCACCTCCCTGTCACGGTCCCAGGGTGCTCCCACCTCTCCGTCACGGTCCCAGGGTGCGCCCACCTCTCCGTCACGGTCCCAGGGTGCGCCCACCTCCCCGTCACTGTCCCAGGGTGCGCCCACCTCTCCGTCACGGTCCCAGGGTGCTCCCACCTCCCTGTCACGGTCCCAGGGTGCTCCCCCTCCCCGTCGCGGCCCCGGGGTGCGCCCACCTCCCCGTCACTGTCCCAGGGTGTGTCCACCTCCCCGTCACGTCCCCAGGGTGAGCCCCTCCCCATCACGGCCCCAGGGTGCGCCCCTCCCCATCACGGCCCCAGGGTGCTCCCCCTCCCCATCACGATCCAGGGGTGCGCCCCCTCCCCTCACGGCCCCAGGGTGCTCCCCTCCCTGTCGCAGCCCCAGGGTGCTCTCCCTCCCTGTCCCGGCCCTGGGGTGCGCCCCTCCCTGTCGCAGCCCCTTCCCGTGGGCCCCTTCCAGTCCCGCCCCGAGGGCTGCCCTGGGTCAGGCTGGCAGTCCTTGGGTAGGTCTGCGGTGAGAGTGAGGCGAAGCTCCGGGTCTCTGCTGGGGACCTGGGGCTCCGGCCGCAGCTGGAGTGAGCAGCCCCCCTTCACAGGTGAGGGAGGAGGCGCGGCTGGAGCAGGGCGGCCCCACCCCCAGCCCCTGGCCAGGCCCTGCTTGGGTGAGGGAGGAAAGCCGACATCTGGCGACATCTGGCGCAGCCCGAGCGGCCCCGATTCCCCCACAGCCAGGGCCGGGCACCCTGGCTGAGCCCTGCGGTGTCCGCTCCTTCAGCCTGCCCCAGGTCCTCGCCCATGGCATAAACTTGCCGGTGGACGCCAGCTCTGCTCCGGGCGTGGGGCGTGGGCGTGCAGGAAGGCAGCCTTGTGGTCAGATGGGAAAACCGTTTCTGCCCCCCCCAGAATATTGACCACAGTGAATTGGGGCAATGGTTTTAGGACTTCTTTTCCTCTTTTTAAAAAAGATTTTAAAATGTGTTTACTTCAGAGACAGAGAGAGGGTTTCCTGTCAGCCCTGTGCGTCCCCAGATGCCTGCAACTGCCGGGCTGGGGCCGGGAGCTGGCAGCCCCATCCACATGTCCCCGAGGGGCCGTCATGGCCTTCGTGGCTGGCAGCACTACACCTGCCCGGGCCGCATGTCCCTCCTGGCCGCAGCCGTGTGGACCACAGCTCCCCTCCTGTCAATGCTGCCTTCTGCGTGCAGTGTGTGGTTCTGTTAGTTTTGTAAAAGTAACTTTCAAACAAAGATGGGTTTTCCGACTTTCTCCTAGGCCCTGCAGCCTCGGGCGAGCTGCTCCCACGGCCGCCCAGCGGCTGGGGGTGAAAGTCGGTTCTGTGCCAAAACAAAGCAGCCCCCTGCTGGAGGGGACTGGAGGGCTGTGCCGGTTAGGTTGGTGGTGATGACGTCAGTGAAGCCCGGCCGCCCCTCAGCTCCTGGAGAGCCTGTTCCTTAGAGGTGTTTCCTGTCCCTGCAGGAGGGCGTGAAGACTGAGAATGACCACATCAACCTGAAGGTGGCCGGGCAGGACGGCTCCGTGGTGCAGTTCAAGATCAAGAGGCACACCCCGCTGAGCAAGCTGATGAAGGCCTACTGTGAGCGGCAGGTGCGGCCCCGGCTGCCTTGCTCAGAGTTCTCGTCCCAGTCCCTGTGTCCCTGTAAACCGACAGGTGGCGCTCACCGCGGGCGGGCCCTTCTGCTGAGACGCCCTCTGGGGCCGGTGCCGCGCATGTCTGCTTGTCGGTGCCTGCGATGCACTGCCGGGCAGGTCCCTCGTCGCTCCTCGCCTTACTTGTGCCCGTCAACAGTGTGCTTTGCCAGCTTGTTTAGCAAAGGCGAGAAAATGATGGATTCTTCCCCAGTTTCCCAAACAGCGAGCTGCCTCACCAGCACCCTCCCCTGTGGTCAGTCAGAATGGCCATTTCTGGTGGTTAGCGTTCGTCTCACCAGCTCATGGGTCATACACATCTGTGCTTCGACGGTCGTGGCGTTGCAGTTGTGCCCAATGCGCTCATCTTGGGAAGGTGGGCGTCTGGCCAGTCCGCTGCAGAATTCTTGCCACTGCATGGCCTTGCTGACTCATGGCTGACTGCTGGGACCTGGATCGCACCTGCCCTGCCAGTCTGGCCAGCCCAGCGCTGCCATTGCTTGTTCCTTTGAGTGGCAGCTCAGAGCATCTGATGACACTTAGCATGAGGCTGCCTTTCTTGATTACTTTGAAAATATAGTGATTGCTACCTTTTTTTTTTTTTTTTTGGTGTATTTATTTATTTGCAAGGCAGAGTAACAGAGAGAGAGAGAGAAAGAGAGAGAGAGAGCTTCTATCTAGTACTTCACTCCCCAGATGTCTGCAAAAGCTGGGGCTGAGCCAGCCTGAGTGAAGCCAGAATCTCTACCTGGCTCTCCCACGTGGGTGACAGGGACTCAGGTCCTTGAGCCGTCACCGGCTGCTCCCAGGCGCATTAGCGGGGAGCTGCGTTGGAAGCAGAGCAGCTGGGCCTGGCGCTGCAGTGTGGGCTGCGGGTGACCCAGGCGGCAGCTAAGCCCCCACTGTTACTGTTTGGTTTTGCTCTATTGGTTTGATAGTTCTTGCCTTTGGGGTTTTTTTAAACGATAAAACGCTTTGCAACAGTTCTCTGCCACCTTTTCCCGCCCCACGTGTGAAGCCTGGCCCCTGGGAGGCGTCACTGCTGACTCCTTCAACTTTCCCTTTCACTCAGGGTTGGGAAATTTTGCGGTTTGTTCCCTGTCTCCTTGGCTTTTTTTTTTTTTTTTTTTTTTAAGATTTATTTATATCTGAAAGGCCGAGTTAGAGAGAGGCAGAAGCAGAGATAGAGAGGTCTTCCATCCACCTGTTCACGGCCGGAGCTGCGCCGATCTGGAGCCAGGAGCTTCCTCCGGGTCTCCCATGCAGGTGCAGGGCCCAAGGACCTGGGCCATCTTCCACTGCTTTCCCAGGCCACAGCAGAGAGCTGGGACTCGAACCGGCACCCACATGGGATGCTGGCACTGCAGGTGGCGGCTTTACCCGCTATCCTGCAGCGCTGGCCCCTCCTGGTTTTTATCATAGAGGTTATTCTCAGCTGTGCCTGGGGAGAGGGAACTCTGTCCCCCACGTTCCCTGGCAGAGCGAGTGCCCCTGTGAGCAGCCGAAGCCGGGCCGCGGGGCTGGCTCTGTTCTCACCGTCTGTTTTCCTGGTGGTGTTTGGGCGACTGCAGGCGCCCATGGCAAAGTCATCACGCATGTTCTGTGTTGCGCTGCAAGGTTGTCCTCTGTGGCCGTCTGCTTCTCCCACGGCCCCACCCGGACCCCTGCTTGGGAGGTGGCTGCATGGCTGTCGTCCCAGAGCCTCCTGTGGGACTCATTCTGGAAGCTTCCTTTGCCGCCTTCCCAGGTCTTCTTGGGATTAATCTTTCCCTGTTTTGTGGAGACCAGCGTCTGACCCCATCAGGAAGTGTGTGGGGTGTGGCGTGAGGAGACGCTGCGTGCCGAAGGTTCTTTGGCTCGTTGTAAACCTTTGCACTAACGTTCTGGGCGGGAACTCGCTTTCCTTTTTGGAAGTTAATGCATCGTTTTCCGTCTTCCTACGCCCTTCATTCTGCTCTGTCCTTTGTACGTGGCGTGGTTTTCTCTGAAAGCTTTGGGGGCCGTCTTCCGCCGTTCTGAGCTGTCAGGAGCTGAGGCATCGGGTCACTCACTTCTGGGCACTCAGAGCCCCTTCTGTCTAGAAACACTTTTTTTTTTTTTAAATTAGAAATCTATTTCATTGAGAGACAGAGTCAGACGGCCCACTCATCTGCCAGTCCACTCCCCAGAGGGTTGCAATGGTTTCCCTGGCCTGGCGGGAGCCAGGGACTGGGGACTCCACCCAGGTCTCCCAGGGGCTTGGCAGGGACCTGAGAGCTGGCGCCATCCCTGCCGCCTCCCAGGGTGTGCGTCGGCTGGAGCCTGGAGCAGAGTGGAGGCTCAGACCCAGCACGCTGATGTGGAACACTGGAGTTGTAACCAGTGTATGTTCTCTGGTTTTTCTGGTGGTGGGGGGTGGTTTATGTGTTTAGTTGAAAGGCACAGTGGCAGGGGGAGAGGAGGGTGAGAGAGAGAGAGAGATGTATCTTTCATCCTCTGGTTCACTCCACAAATGGTCACAATAGCCAGGCTGGGCTGGGCGAGTCTCTGACGCGGGTGGCAGGGACCCAAATGCTCGAGCTGCCTCCCAGGTACATTGGCAGGAAGATGGACTTGGAACGAGGCTCTGGGGTTCAAAGCAGCACTTTGATGGGCGATGCGGGGGTGCGCAGCTCTAGGAGTGCATTTTCGGCTCAGGACATCCATCCTCCGTATTAGCTCCGTGACCCTGTGTGGCCTCTTCCTGGAGTTTTCTGTCCCTACTGAAATGAATGTCCTGAGTGTTTTAATTTCTGTGACTTTTCTGATGAGGTTTTGTTTTGCTTTAAGCACTAAGCACGCAGGCTGAGCCTGCACGGACAGGCGGAGTCTCCGGAGAGACCGCACTGGTCTGCGTCCCTGCCGGGGTGGGGGTGGGGTGGGGTGGTGCCCGGGGCTCCTCCCTCAGCCCTCACCGACGTGGCTGAGCTCCTTTCTGGACAGTTTTCTCATCTTCTGTGCTCTGTGGATGTTCTTTTCTTTCTTTTTCTTTTTGTATTTTTAAATATATATTTCTTAGAGAGAGAGAGGTCTTCCATCCGCTCAGTCACTCCTCAGTGGGCCACAGTGGCTGGAGCTGTGCCCATCCGAAGCCAGGAGCCAGGAGCTTCTTCCAGGTCTCCCATGTGGGTGCAGGGGCCCAAGCACTTGGGCCATCTTCCACTGCTTTCCCAGGCCACAGCAGAGAGCTGGATCGGAAGTGGAGCAGCTGGGTCTCAAACCGGCGCCCATGTGGGATGCCAGCACTGCAGGCGGTGGCTTTAACTGTACGCCACACCGCTGGCCCCTGGACGTTCTTATTTCCGTCATGATTTTTGGTTTCCAGAATTCTCTGCTCTTTCCTCTTCCGAGTGTCCCTGGACCTGACGGTTTCTCACTGCCCCAGGAGCTGCCAGTGCCTGCGTTTCCGGTGCTCCCGCTCCCTCCTCTTCCCAGATCCTCGGTTTCTTTCCATCTCCAGGGCTTTGATGGCCCAGATCCGAGTCTTGGTTGGCTGCTCGTCCTGCAGAGGGGAACGCTGAGGCTGGTCCGATGCGCCCTGCACGTGGGCGGGTGCGTGGGCAGGGCTGCCTCTTCCTGGGGCAGCCTGCTAGGTTCTGTGGGGGACTCGGGCACTGCATCTCAGGGTCACTGCCGCCACTGGAGCAGACGCCTCCAGGCTCCCGCCAGTATCCTTGGTGTGCTGCTGCTTCCTGCCGGCCTCGCCTCTCCACACACTGGGTGTCATGCTGGCTGCCATGGAGAGCTCCTGACTTGGGGGTCTGGACATGAACCTCCCAGCAGTCATTCAGATCAGCTGCGTGCCCCTCTGCAGACCCTGGTGCCCTCCCACACCAGGGGCCCTGTGTCTGCTCCCTGCTGTCCCGGGCCTCCCTCCTGCCCGCTTGCCCCGTGTCCTCCCAGGGCACGGTGGCGCCAGCAGTGTGGAAATTTGCTCGGCTTCTGGCAGGAGGGGTGGGTGGGGCGGGGGAGGGCAGGGGGAAGTGAGCGTGGAGGTGGAGGTGCACGTGCGGCACGGCGGACTGCAGGCCCCACGGCAGTCTGTGGATTCTGATTCTGATATTTTGATGTGTTTACTTTTTTGAATTAAGCTGTGTTATCTGGAAATATTTAATGGAAATTGCTTTTTCTTTTCAGGGCTTGTCAATGAGGCAGATTAGATTCAGGTTCGATGGGCAACCAATTAACGAAGCGGACACACCTGCGCAGGTATGAGCCCGTGGCGCCCCAGGGCTGCTCTGGTCTGCATGGGTGGGCGTCGCTGCCGTTTGGAGTACAGACTTGAAAATTACTGCTTGGTGCTCTTATGGCATACCTCACTTTTTTCTTATTAGATTTCTAAATTTTAAAACTTTGACGTTCGAGTTTTCAACTGAAGACCATTCTTTGTCAGACATAGTCCTTCTGTTTGGAGATGGCCCGATGGCTGGGCCCAGGGCGGTCAGCACAGGCGGCGCCCAGCACGCAGCCCCTGCGCAGAGCGGTTCAGAGCCTGTCCCGCTGGTTGCTGGGACGCCTGGCGTCCGGTTTCATCCGTGTGTAGCTACGCGACCGCCTGCTTTCGCGTTTTGCTGCCGTGGTGTGAGTGAGAACAAGTGAACGCGAGGGCCCTTCGGAATTCTGGGAAGTGAGTTCTGAGACACCTGTGCGTGGAATTGGAAATTGCTTTTGTACCAGAATAAACTTTAAAGATTTATGTATTTATTTTGAAAAAGTTACAGAGAAAGGCAGAGACAGAGATTTTTCACCTGCTGGTTCATTTCCCAGGTGGCTACACTGGCCAACGCTGGGCCAGGCCAAAGCCAAGAGCTTCTTCTGGGTCTCCATGTGGGTGGCAGCGGCCCGAACACTTGGCATCTTCCAGTGCTTTCCCCGGCACATCAGCGGAGACCTGGATGGGAAGTGGAGCCGCTGGGACATGAACCGGCACCCACATGGGTGCCAGCATTACAGGCGGAGGTTTAACCTTCTGTGCCACAGCGCCAGGGTGCAATTTACTACTTTTTAGAAGATTTCTTTCATTTGAAAGAGTGATAGAGCTGAGACAGAGATATCGATTGATCTTCCATCTGCTGGTTTACTCTCCAAATGGCCACAATGGTCAGGGCTGGGCCAGGCCAAAGCCAGAGCCTGGAACTCCATCCAGGTCTCCCACGTGAGTGCAGGGGCCCAAGCATTTGGCCCATCTTCTGCTGCCTTCCCAGGTACATTAGCAGGGAGTGGATCATTAGGCCTCAGACGCGCCCATATGGGATGCCCGTGTTGCAGTTTGCGGCTTAACCTGCTGCACCACAATGCAGACCCCAACATAAAGTTATCTTTTAGTTCCATTTTCCCGTGAAGTTTCTGAAAACCCTCAAACATCTTACCCTCAGTAAGAAAGCTTTTTAAGAAAACATATATGTGACTCGATACATTATGTTATAGGGTATCACATGGTAGTTAAAAAGAACTTTGGGCTTATGAGTAGAAGTTTTGTTGTTTTTAAATTTATTTATTTGACAGAGAGAGAGAGGCAAAGACAGATCTTCTATCTGCTGGTTCACTTTCTAAATACCTACAACAGCTGGGGCTGGGCCAGTCTGAAGCCAAGAGCCCAGTACTCCGTCTGGGTCTCCTATGCGGATGGCAGGGACCTAACTGCTAGAGCCATCACTGTGGCCTCACGGGGTGTGCCTTAATAGGATGCTGGAATGGAAACACAGAAACTGGGTCTCGAACCCGGGCACTGCGGCACATGGGCGTTCCAAGCAGTGTCCTTTTTTTTTTTTTTTTTAAATTTATTTGAAAGGTAGAGTTACAGACAGAGACAGAGAGAAAGGTCTTCCTTCCGTTGGTTGATCCCCCAAATGGGTGCTACGGCCGGCGCTGCGCCGATCCAAAGCCAGGAGCCAGGTGCTTCCTCCTGGTCTCCCATACAGATGTGGGGTCCAAGGACCTGGGCCATCCTCTACTGCCTTCCCAGGCCACAGCAGAGAGCTGGACTGGAAGAGGAGCAACCGGGACAGAACCCAGGGTGCCGGCACTGCAGGCGGAGGATTAGCCTAGTAAGCCGCAGCACCAGCCCCAAGCAGTGTCTTAACTGCTTAGCAGATGCCTGCCTCTAGAAGTTAAGTTCAAGTGCAGCTCTTGTCACTTGTCAGTCGATAACCTTGGGATCCAGAGCAGCTGAATCTCGAGTCTCAGTTTGTTCTGTCTGTAGAATGGCGATCATACCTGATTTCCTGCCTACCATGCTGTGAGAATCCATGGGAATGCCTTAAGTGAAAGTATTGTTGCCAAGTATATTCAGCATTTAATAAATACTGAAAACTTGTTTGCAATAATCGTTTAATTTCGGGCCACTTGAAACCCTACACTGTTGAGATGGGCTGTGCCGTGCAGGGGCTCCCAGCTGTCATAGGCTGCTGGAACCCAGCAGGGCCTGAGCCAGGAGGGGCCAGGCAGGAGCAGAGGGGCTGCAGGGCCGGGGAACAGAGGCCCCGCGTCCCTGTGCAGTGCTGCTGCTTCCAGCCTCCACTCCCTGTGTGACCCTGGCAGGAGCTCCCTTTTGTTCAGGGAATGAAAAAGATCAGCATAGAAGTTTTGGGCCCAGGGTGTCAGAAGAGAAGCCAGCAGGAAGTGTTGGTGACCCCGTGCCCTGGCCTCTGAAAGAAGAGGGCATCGAGGAAGGGGCGGCGTCAGCCTGGGACCCTGTCCTCAGCACAGCCCTTGCCCCATGGCCGTTGTCCTCAGCACAGCCCTTGCCCCATGGCCGTTCTTGTTAACGTTGGACTCGCTCTGAGGTGCACGGTGCCCATGGGCCAGTAACGGAGTGTTCTCAGTGGGAATCTGTTTGTGTGATTCCCAGGAAGAATTAGACGTCCTACTTTATGTTTGATTGCCCCAGTGCTTAGCTTCGAGAATCTGGTGAACTCTGCAGCTCCACCATGGCCCCTCATCTTGCACGGGACAGAGGGGTGGGGCCTCGCAGTGGGGATGAGGTTCGGAGACACCAGGACAGGGAAAACTAACGGGCTTCTCTCTGTGTACCTGGCACCGTGACTGACAGCTGGAGATGGACGACGAGGACACCATCGACGTGTTCCAGCAGCAGACGGGCGGTGTGACCAGCCGCTTGCAGGGGCGTGGCCTGTTTTCCATCCTTGCGTTTGCTGTTGAATAGTGAGACCATGCAGTCACAAAGGAGTCTGCAGAAACTCAAGGACATGCAGCGAAATGACTTCCTCTCTGGCTCAAACTCTTCTCTGCAGGGACGAATCCACGACTGAAATGGGGCCAATCAGAATTGTTATCTTTGTTTAGGTAAAATGAGTTTTTGGGGTTTTTCATTTTTATTTGTCCCCTCCTTTGCTCCCCAAACCTGTGGCCTGAGTGTGGGTTCTCGAGGACGGGCCTTGGCTCCCCTGTGCCAGGCTCGCCTTGATCCTGTCCATAACTCGCAATTGGGGGGGTGGAAGACAGGACCTCACTTACCACTTGTAGGCACGGGTTGTTGAAATGCTCGATATTGGAAATTTAAGCCTTGTCAAGTTTGGTAATGTGGAAGGGGAAATCTGGAATGCTTCTTAAAAAGTAAAAACATAAAAACAAAAAAACAAGTCCTTTAGTAAAATGGCCCAAGTGCTCTCTGCCCTGTTGAGTGTGGCCCCTTGGGTCCAAGGCCCAGCAGCCCCAGCTCAGCTCAGCACCTAGTGATTTGTACATGGGCAGAGCCTGGCACACCAAAAATTGGCTTTTTTCCTTTTATTAACATAGAAGAAAGTCACTACCACCTTTCTCCTTTGTTAATAGTATTGTGGTCTCAGATTTCTTCTAGTATTTGCTCTGATGAACAATTACGGTCTCTATATGAAAAAGTAAGGTTAAGTATTGCTGACTTTCCAGTTTGTTCTTGTGTAGAGAGCCACTTCCGAGGGTGGTGACCTCTAACCCATGGGAAGAGGACCTCTATGGATCTGTGCTATGCTGCTTTCCAAACACGTACTGAATTTATGCATTAGTAGGGGTTTCAGTTCTGTGAATGTATTTTGGGATGTGTACCAATTAAAATGTTCATAGTTCTGCCTTTGTCCTCCTAGAAGGACCACTGCTGCTGGTGGCCTTCTCTGCCTTTTTTATAGTCAGCTGAAGGAGTCCGCATCTCTGGCTTGCTTGAAATCTTGCTGAAGATGTTCTCATTTCCTGTTTCACTGTTCGGGTTCAGTGGGGTGTTTGTTGGCTCTGTTGTGTTTACTCGCCAATTTGTACATAACTGTTGTCCTTTCCTACTGTACACAGTAAATATAGTTTGGTATCCTGTCTCTTGGTGTATATTAAACAGTGCATCTGAAGGCTGGGCCGCCCGTCCTGTCACAGCGCAGTGACCCTTCTGCCAGGCCGCGCAGAAACTCCGATTTAAAAGCTGCTCCCTGGAAAGTTAGTTTCCACGTGACTTCCACGGGGACGCGGTGTTGTTCCCACAGGGGCATGCTCCCCCCCGGGAGCCCTCTCAGCTGACGGCACTGGCATCCTGGCGACACTTTGCTCCTCTCCTGGGTTCCACGTGTAGAGGGTGGATCTGGGTGGCAGACAAGCCTGGATGTTAATGGGCATTAAGTTGGTATTTTCCTTTGCACAACTGGCCGCCTCTTTCGTCTGCTTTGAAATGCAGTGAATGGATACCAACCTGGCGTTGAGGAAGTCAGAATACTAGATCCGACAGAGCCAGCCAGAGCTGAGCATGAGAGCTGGTGAGCGAGCACAAGCCGAAGGGGTCAGGGAGGCTGGGAAAGCGGGCTTGACTCGCTCACGCCGGCAAGTATGTGGACTACGGTGGACAGCCTGCCTGCCTGCAGGGACGGCAGGGCCACGTAGGAGTGACACGGCCATTGTGTTGAAGCAACTCGTATTTTAGGGGTTTTTGCCACTTGAAGATGAAACTAATCCTGATACTGTTAGATAGGAAGTCAGGATTTAGCCTGTGTGTGTGTGTGTGTGTGTGTGAGAGAGAGAGAGAGAGAGAGAGAGAGAGAGAAAGGCCTGAAGACAGCACCTGCTACGGAAGCCCCCGAAGCCCAGCGTCTCCCACTCCAAAGTCCTGCCCAGACCCTGGTGACCTCCCGGGGAAAGCTATCAGGAGAATTCTCTCAGGACCAAAGGGGCTACCTGACCTGAGGACGTGGGGCACTAAAACCTTCCCAGACACCCTGGGGGAGCCCCCCTACTCTGCCCGGAGCCAGCGAATCTGGGGAGGAGTTTGCTAATTTTCACCCCTTCCGCCAGGACTCCCCACCCTTTGTCCTGGAAGAGAGGGGGAGGGGGTAAACAGACGCCCTTAAAAACCCAGGGAGTCTCACCGGCCCTCCGCTCTCTGCTGACCGCCCGCCTGGCCGGCCCAGGGGTGTTCTCTCCACTCAGCCACGTGACCTCGCTTCCCCAGTCCCAGCGACTGGGCGCTCGCTCTCTGTCCCTTGCGTCCTGACCGATGCCCGTCCCCAATAAAGCCTCATCACTCTGCCCTCTGTCTCACGCCTGGATTTGTTGCGTGAAGACGGCCTCCCCTCCGGTGACAGAGCGAGCTACAAACCGCATTTCTGAAAACAGTGCCGTCGATGAGTAGGCAAATGACACACGCCAGGGTCCGAGCGTGGCCACGGTGACGGAGTCCCGGGTGTAGACCCGCGCAGGCGGAACGCCCAGGGCGGAGCGAGGACTCCTGAGTGCCGCCGTGGAGGACTGACATCCCACAGTCCTCTGCCGCCCTAAATGCACTCCCCTCGGCCACACCGACGAGGACACGGCCGCCCGCGGGGGAAGGGTCAATTCCGCGACGGAGGAGGCGGCCGCTGCGGGCGAGTTCGGGGCCCACGCCGTGACCACCCGGCCTCGGGCCCGCGGCCACCCGACAGGGCGGGAGACGGGCTCCGCCCCTCAGAGGAGGCGGGCGCCGCGGCCGGCGGCGGCCCTCAGGCGAGGAGAGCCCGCGGGAAGGCGGGGCGGAACCCGGGCCGCGGCCTCCGCCCTCCTCCAGGCTGAGCCCCGAGGCGCGGCCCCGCTCCCCGACGCCGGAACGCGCCGCCAACCGGCCCCGAGCCCCGCCCGGAAGACGCCCGGGCGCCCGGAGCCCCGCTCAGCCCCGCTGCGACGCCGCGCATGCGCGCCCCGCCTCGCCCCGGAAGGGCTTGCGCGCCCACGGCGGCGACCCGGAAGAAGTCCCTCGCGAGGGGGCGGGAGGGACGAGCGCGGATGCGGCGAGGCCGCTGAGCCAGCTGTCGCCGGGCCATGGCGGGTACGGCGCTCAAGAGGCTGATGGCCGAGTACAAACGTGAGTCCGGGGCGGCGGGCTGCGGCCTGGGGCCCGGGGGAGCGGAGGAGCTCGGGACGGGGCGCCCGCGTGCGCGAGAGCGAGGCCGGAGCCCGGCGCGGTGGCCCTCGGCCGCGGGAGCGCTGAGGCGAGGGGCCGGTCAGGCCGGGGCTTCCGGAGCTGGGCTGGCGCCGGCGCCTCTCTGGTCGGGAGCCCGAGTGCTTCCGCGCCGCTGGGAGCCCCCGACTAGGCGTGAGGCGCGGAGCGGTGCGGGGCGGGCCCCGCCACATCCCGCCCGCCCGGCTGCAGAGAGCCCGGCTCTCGCTGTCGGGAGGAACTTGGGCGTTGGGTAAAACAGCGAGTGTCGTAGAAACAAGTGGTGGACACAGCTGCACTTGCGCTTCCTGGGCGGCGTTGGCGCTCCGAGGCCCGCGCGGACGGTGGAGCCGTGGGAGGGCCCGGGCGGGGCGGGGGTCTGGTTCCGTTCTGGTTCCGTTGGCCCTAGTCTGGACGAGCGGGTGGTAACTTCCTCACGTATCTCGAAGGCAGCCCTAGCGCCCGTCCGCCCGCCCCAGCCTTGGCAGTGCTGAGTTCGGGTTCCTGGCGGGGTGCGCGCCGGCAGAGGTGTTTCCCCGTGTGTCTGGCCAGAGCTCCGGCCCTGCTTCGGCCCGGTTGTCGGTTGCAGTCATGAGCCCTAGAGCCGCTGGCCCGGAGCTGTGCTGTGTGTGTCCCTGTCTGAAACCCCGGAGTGGGTGAGGAGGGCAGGGCTCCACGGATGCCTCCGCGGGCCCCCGGGCCCCGTCACCAAACTCTAGTGGGAGTGGGGGCTTTGGGATACGATAAGGTTCCTGAGTCTAGAGGGAGGCGATTCTGCCCTGAACGGACCCAAGGCGGGAGGAGCCTGCCTGCCCCGACGGCCGTGGGCCAACAGGCAGCAGCCTGGGGCCTCGCCTCCAGCCACGTGGCACTGCAGCCACCGTGCCAGCCGCTGAGTACACGTGGGCGGCTCCCGGCCAGCATCTGGATTCTGGCTTGGAGAAGCTAAACAGCTGGCTGCCCTGCTCGGCCCAGACTTCCGGCAGTGGGAACTGTGAGGTCATCAGTGGGCATTGTTTCACCGCCAAGTTCCGTCACGGTGTGGGCTGCCATACAGGATGAACACGTGAACGCAGCGTGCGGACCATGAGCACGGAAGGAGGCCTTGCCCTGCGGCCTGGAGACGCACGGTGCAGGTGCGTGGCTTGTTGTCAGCACGTCCCAGGAGAAGGCAGCCTCAGGGACAGGGTGTGGGCAGGGTCGGAGGGATGTTCAGGCCAGCTCGCTGCCCTCGGGAGTAATCGCAGGATGGAGACCGATAGCTACTCTGTCCAGGCGCCTACAGGCAGTGGAACTCCAGGCAGAGTGATGAGCCCAGGCCCGTGGGGTCCGACAGGAGGCGGACGCAGACGCCTCACTGCAGGCTTCTGGAGGCTTCTGCGCGCATCCTCTGGCTTTTCCAGGGCTCTCAGGCCCAGGGCCGCCATGATAAAATGCTGCCAAGCGCGCCCCTTGACGCCCGTGTTCTGTCCTCTCTCCGCTCTGGGGCCCAGAAGTCTCCAGTCAAGGTGTGGGCAGGACTGTGCTGCCTCTGAGGGTTCTGGGGAGACCCCTTCCCTGTCTCTTCGGCTCCTGGTGGTTGCCCACAATCCTCGGTGTTCTTGGCTCCTGGTAGCAGAACTCCGACCTCTGACCCTGTCTCTCAGGGGTGTGTGTGTGTGTGTGTGTGTGTGTGCGCGCGCGCGCGCGTGCACGCGTGCCTGGTGGTGGTGTTGCCCTTATCAGGACATCAGGTGTTGGTAATCAGTGACTTCAAAGACCACATTTCCAAATAAGGCCACATTCACACATGCTGGTACACAAGTTTTGGGGGGACATAAAAACCCCAGTACAGTATCTAGTGGGACCCCAGAATTGTGGGTCTGAAACTGCTTTCTCATCTCGTTTGTCGGGTTGTTTGGGCTAAAAGCCCTCAGTGCCCTGATGCCTCACTGTACAGCCGTGTGTAACCCCGGGGGGGTCCTCCCCCAAGCTCCCCCACTCCCCACCCCCATGCTGGCCCCGGGCTCCTCTTCATCCTTGGAGGTCTGCTGCTGCTCTCGCTCCACAGACAGAGCCTGTTACAGTGCAGGTCCGAGCAGGCCGCTTGCCCAGAACCCACGTCACACTGAAGCTCCAGTCCTTACGTGGCCCTCCCTGCACACTGTGCCCCTTCTCCTCCCTGTGCCTTCACCCCTGAGCCTGCCCTGCCGCCCTGGCTGGCCTTCCGGCTGCTGCCCCCTTTAGTTTGTCAGATATTGCAGATTGTGAAGTCTGCTTTTATGTGCAGGTGCGTGATGAGGTGTGTCCAGATTGGATAGCAGAGCGATCCTCTGTGTCTGAGCGTGGCTCAAGACCGAAGGGTCGCAGCAGTGGGAAGTCCTTCCCTCGGCCGCCAGCACTGGCTGCCGTCCTGGGTTTCGTCTGAGTCCTCATTACAGCTCTCAGCAACGTGTTTTGTCTTTGGCCTGCACAGCATGTGTTCTGCGAATCGCAGTTGGCTTAGCATTTTTCCTTTTCATTTTTTTGGAAGATTTATTTTGAAAGTTGGAGTTAGAGTTGGAGTGAGGGTAGAGAGAGAGAGAGAGAGAGAGAGAGATCTTCCATCCACTGGTTCACTTCCCAGATGGCTGCAGCTGCCAGCACTGGGCCAGGCTGAAGCCAGGAGCTTCATGTGGGTCTCCCACTGGGTGCAGGGGCCCAAGGACTTGCTCCATCTTCCTCTGCTTTCCCTGATGCATTAGCAGAGAGCTGGATTGGAAGTGGAGCAGCCAGGACCTGAACTGGCACCTGTATGGGATGCTGGCATTGCAAGTGACAGCTTTACCCCCTACCATTCATTAGTATTCCATTAGTGATGGACATTTAGGGGCTTCCAGGTTCTGCTTTTTGTTTTTTTTTTTTAGATTTATTTATTTGAAATGCAGAGTGACAGAGCTTTGAGCCCCTGGTTTACTCCCCAAATGACCACAACAGCTAGGGCTGGCCAGGCCGAAGCCAGGAGGTCTGGCTGGGTCTCCCACGTGGGCGACAGAGGCCCCAGCGCTTGCACTGTCCTTCCCTGCTTTCCCAGGAGCGTTAGCTGGATGGGAGCAGACAGAACAATGGGGACCGAGCCCAGTGCTCCTGTGGCGCAGGCTGGCACCAGTACTGAACTGGGACCGAGCCCGGTGCTGCTGTGGGGCAGGCCGGCACCAGTACTGAACTGGGACCGAGCCCAGTGCTCCTGTGGCGCAGGCCGGCACCAGTACTGAACTGGCACCGAGCCTGGTGCTCCTGTGCGGCAGGCCGGCACCAGTACTGAACTGGGACCCAACCCAGTGCTCCTGTGGGGCAGGCCGGCATTGCAGTGGGGGGCTTCCCCTGCTGCACCACGGCGCCGGCCAGGCGTTCCCGGTTTTTTGACCTCCTTCTAGAGTGTGTCTTGGTGCCCGTGCGCAGAGTGTGGGGCGCGGTGTAGGGCCGGCTGATTGAGCGTGTGTTCCTGTGCAAGCGGCAAGAGCTGCTGTCGCCGTGCAGTGTTCCCTTGCCGGCGTGCGCGGGGGACGGGGACGTGGTGCTGGGGCTGCCAGCTCGTGTTTCCCTCGTCTTGAATGGAGCTGAGAACCCTTCAGGGCCAGCAGGAGGGCCAGCGTGTGTGCCTCTCTCACTAGTGCTCGGCAGGTTCCGTGTCTCACTGCGTTTCTTTTCTCTGTGCTGTCCCTAAGCCGTGTTGTTCGGTGTTGGGTTATTTTCCCTGTTGATGCCGTCTTCCAGCCTGTCGGAGCGCCTGGTTCCAGTCCCACACCTACACTTCTCATCCGGCTTCCTGCTGATGCACAGGCCCAGGTGGTGACTCCAGTGCTGGGCCCTTACCACCCACAGGGGAGGCCCAGGTGGTGACTCCAGTGCTGGGCCCGTGCCACCCACAGGGGAGGCCCAGGTGGAGTTCACAACCCCTGGCATTGGTCTGGCCCAGCCCTCGCTGTTATGGGCATTCGGGAAGTGAATCAGTGCATAGAAGATACTCTCTCTTCTTCCTCTCTCTCTCTGTTGCTCTGTCTTTCAAATAAATCTTTTTAAAGATCTAAAAAAAGGTTTTTAAAAATGTGCAACTTGATGAGCTTCATCATGTATATACTGTGTGGCCTTCAGCATGGTCACTGTGAGTGGTCCCTGTCATCCCAGGGGTCTGCCCTGCCCTGTCCTCCCATCTCCCCACCTGCCCCTGTCCTCCTGTCCCCCCCCCCCCCGCTTTCTCCACCTACCCCTGTCCTCCTGTCCCCACCCCGTTCCCCCCACCTGCCCCTGTCCTCCCATTCCCCCACCTGCCCCTGTTGTCCTCCTGCCCCCCGCTTTCTCCACCTGCCTGTCCTCCCATCCCCCCTGCTCCCCCACCTGCCCCTGTCCTACTGTCCCCCCCACTCTCCCCACCTGCCCCTGTCCCCCCCACTTTCTCCACCTGCCCTGTCCTCCTGTCCTCCCTGCTCTCCCCACCTGCCCCTGTCCTCCCGCCCCCCCGCTCCCTCCACCTGCCCGCTCTCCTCCTATTTCCCCCTGCTTCCCCCACCTGCCCTTGTCATCCTCCCATTCCCCCACCTGACCCTGTCCTCCTATTCCCCCCCCTCCACCTGTCCCTGTCCTCCTATTTCCCCCTGCTCTCCCCACCTGCCCCTGTCCTCCCGCCCCCCGCTCCCTCCACCTGCCCGCTCTCCTCCTATTTCCCCCTGCTTCCCCCACCTACCCTTGTCATCCTCCCATTCCCCCACCTGCCCTTGTCATCCTCCCATTCCCCCACCTGACCCTGTCCTCCTATTCCCCCCCTCCACCTGCCCCTGTCCTCCCGCCGCCCGCTCCCCCCACCTGCCCCTGTCCTCCTATTCCCCCCCATCCACCTGCCCCTGTCCTCCTATTTCCCCCTTGCTCCCCCCACCTGCCCCGTCCTCCCATTTCCCCACCTGCCCCTATCCTCCCGCTCCCCCAACCTGCTCCTGTCGTCCTGTTCCCCTCTCTCCACATGGTCTTTCACATCCTGTGGATTATCATGCCTGTTTGGGGCAGGCTTCTTTCACAGAGTTGTCTGTGTTGTGTGTGTCAGGGCAGGCGTCCCCTTTCCTCGGGGTTTGTTCCAGGACCCCCAGCAGATGCCTGAAACCATGGGAATGCTACGTTTGTTTCCTGTGTGTACAAACCTGTGATACAGTAGGTCAGCTGTAACAGGCGCTCTGTGCCTGTGGTGTCTGCACGGCCACGCGGCAGGCAGTGAGCACAGTGGTGGCCCGGGTCCTGCGTGGGCTCCCGGTCTCCTGGTGCCTAGGGACTGCTTATCTCTGCCCTCACGTGGCCAGCACCTGGTCTTTTTTTTTTTTTTTTTTTTTTTTTGACAGGCAGAGTGGACAGTAGAGAGAGACAGAGAGAAAGGTCTTCCTTTGCCGTTGGTTCACCCTCCAATGGCCGCCGCGGCTGGCGCGCTACGGCCGGCGCACCGCATTGATCCGATGGCAGGAGCCAGGTGCTTATCCTGGTCTCCCGTGGGGTGCAGGACCCAAGCACTTGGGCCATCCTCCACTGCCTTCCCGGGCCACAGCAGAGAGCTGGCCTGGAAGGGGGACAACCGGGACAGGATCGGTGCCCTGACCGGGACTAGAACCCGGTGTGCCGGCACCGCAAGGCGGAGGATTAGCCTATTGAGCCGCGGCGCCGGCCAGCACCTGGTCTTGGTCTTTGACTTTGCCCTCCTGCTGGGCAGGGGCATTGGGGTTATCCTCTTACAGTGAACCTACCTTTCCCTGTGGTTGCTGAAGGCAGGCATCATCTCGTATTCTTTTTTTTTTTTTTTTTTTTGATAAAGTGCCAGTCCTCTGAACTTCTGTTTTTTAAAAATTTATTTATTTGAAAAACATGGGGTGGCCTTATGGTGTAAGGCCATCTGCAACATTGGTTCAAGTCTCCGCTGCTTCAGGTCCAGTCCACGCCTGGAAGAGCAGCCTAAGAGCTTGGGCCCCTGCACCCAGGTCGGAGACATGAGAGAAGCTCCTGGCTCCTGGCTCCACCCTTGCTCAGGTCCAGCTGTACAGTCATCTGGGGAGTGAACCAGTGGATGGAAGAAGGATCTGCTTCTCTGTCTCTCTCTGTCTTTCAAATAAATAAAATCTTAAAAAAAGAGTGACAAAGAGAGACGTTCCATCCACTGTTTTACTTCCCAGATGGCTGCAACAGCCAGGTAGGGGCCAGGCCTAAGCTGGGAGCCGGGAGCTCCATCTTGTTTTCTCACACGGGTGCAGGGGCCCAGACACTTGGGCCATCTCCTGCTGCTTTCCCGTCGCATTAGCAGGATACTGGATTGGAAGCAGAGCTGCCGGACTCGAAGGGTTGTTCCAATGGACATGCGATATCAGCGTCACAAATGGCGGCCTAACTGCTGAGCCACAGTGCTGGCTCCCTCTGAACACTTTTTTTTTTTTTTTTTAAAGTTTTTTTGTTTTGTTTTTTGTTTTTATTTGAAAGGCAAAATTTCAGAGAGAGAGGTCTTCCACCTGCCGGTTCACTTTCCAGATGGCTGCAACAGTTGGGGCTGGGCCAGGCCGAAGCCAGGAGCCTGGGGCTGCTTCGTGGGTGCAGGGTATAGCATGGCTCCTGGGCTGTCCTCCGTTGCTTTCCTAGGCACACTAGCAGAGAGTGGGATCAGAAGGGGAGCAGCTGGGAATCCAGCCAGCACCCACATGGGATGCTGGTGCCCCAGGAGGCAGCCTAACCCGCGCCACAGCACTGGCCCCTTTGGGCACTTTCTCAGCGTGCATTGTAGAGTTGTTGAGTGTGCTGCTGTGCAGTGCGTCTCTGAGCCTCTGTAGCCCTTGGACCATCGCTCCTGTGCTTTGACGTCTACGTTTCTGAGTCGTGCCTTTTGAAGATTACAAGGTGGGGCTGCACTGCGGCACAGAGGGTTAAAGCTCCGGCCTGCAGCAGCAGCATCCCCTGTGGGCGCCGATTCCAATCCTGGCTGTTCCACTTCTGATCCAGCTCTCTGCTAATGGACCTGAGAAAGCAGCAGAAGACGGCCCAAGTGCTTGGGTCCCTGCGCCTTGGGAGACCTGGAAGAAGCCTCTGGCTCCTGGCTTCAGCATAGTCTGTCATTGTGGCCATCTGGGGAGTGAACCAGCAGATGGGAGATCTCTGTCTCTACCTATCTCTGTAACTTTGCCTTTCAGATACATAAAATAAATCTTAAAAAGATCATAAGTTTTTTTTTCTGTTTCTGTGAGGTACAATTTGGTTTTAAATTTTTTTAGTTTTTTTTTTCTTAAAAAAGATGTATTTATTTGAAAGAGTTAGAGAAGGAGAGAGACAGAGACAGAGACATCTTCCATTGTCTGGTTCACTCCCCAGATGGCTGTCCAGCCCAGACTGGGCCACGCTGGAGCCAGGAGCCTGGAGCTCCATCTGGGTCCCTCACATGGGCGGCAGAGGCCTTCCTGGATGCCTTGGCAGGCAGCAGCTGGGACTTGAGCTAACGCCCATAAGGTGCCAGCGTCACAGGTTGGGGATTAGCCTGCTGTACCCCAACACCAGCCCCCATAGTTCAGTTTTTAAAAGGTTTTTAATTTTTTCCCTTGATTTCAAAGAGAGAGATTTTTCTGTCTGCTTGTTTACGCCACAAATGCCTGCGACGGCCGGGCTGGGCCGGGCCGGAGAGCCTGGAACTCGATCTGGGTGTCGCACGGGGGACTTGGCTGCCGGCTGGTGTCCCGGCATGCACATTAGCAGGAGGCCGGGTTGGTAGAGCAGGGGGGCTGCCCCGGGCGCTGCAGCGGGGGTGTGGGCTTCCAGAGAGCCGTTGAGCCGCTGTGCCGAGTTCCGGTTCCCTGACTCAGTATCTCCTGCTTCTGTGCTCTCTCCGAAGTCGTTGCGAATCCACTGAGGTTTCTTGTAAGATTTCTTCTAGATATTTCTAGGGTTCTTTGAGTCGCCTCTCTGGCCCACCTGAAGTGAGGTTTTGCGTGTGTGAGATAAAGGTCAGGGTCATTTGCAAATGGCCATGCAGCTGGTAGTGGTAGCGTGTAGACATGTATTGCCGCAAGGCCTGCAGCTGGGAGTCTGAGAGCCCTCCCCGGCACCTGTGTCCCCACCCGCCCCGTCTCCTCTCCCAGTGCAGAGGCCTCCTCGGACAACCTTGCTTACACGCCCTCCGCAGTCTTCATCTGACTTGTCCTGTGCTCACTCTTCTAGCGTCTGGGGTGTCTAGCTGCGGCGTTCTCCCCAGGGGTGTGTGGCCCCTCTTGATAGATATTTGCATAGCTTCCAGTTTTGGCTGGCATAGAAACCCCTGGAATGAGGAGCGTTATGCATGTATCTTTTCTTATTATAATTGTTTATTTGAAAGGCAGACTCAGAGAGATGTTCTACCCACTGTTTCACTTCCCGCATCCCCGCAACCGCCAGGCTGGGACAGGCCCGAAGCCAGGAGACCGGAACGCAGTGCCGTCTCCCGTGTAGGTGGGTGCAGCAACCTGAGCCCTCGAGCCCTCACTGCCTCCAGACAGTCGTTGTGCATCCAAACCCTGAGTCCAGCGCCTTTCCTTGTTCCCACAGTGCATCTGTGGGATAGCTTTCTAGAAGTGGGGCTCTGGGTCAAAGGTTAAATTTATCTTTCATTTTACATGGTGACTAGTTTTTAAAGCCACGATTTTAAGAAAATTAAGTTTTTAACAAGTGAGTGTTCTCAAGGGGTCATTGAAAACGAGTGGCAGGTGGTCTTCGGAGACTTCTGATGTTAAAATTTCTTTCTAAACTTTTCTCCCCCAATAAATGTGTGTGTGTGCGCGTGTGCACGCCTGCCCATGCCTGCCCGTGCCCATGACACTCTAGAAGCTGTGTGTGTGTGCACGTGCCTACCTGTGCAGATCACAACGGGGAGAAGTGTGCTGCAGTTCCCTAATGGCCAGCAGAGGCCGCTGTTGGATAGGGCTACAGGTGGGTAGGAGAGCAGGTGAGGGAGGAGTCACGTGGGGGAACTCCGATGGAAGAGTGGGCCTGCCTAGAGCACACCTGGCAGGCTCCGCCCCTCCCCCACCGAGCTGGCAGTTTACCGCGCTCCTGCCTTACTTTGTTCTTTTTCTTTAATTAGGTAATTTGTGGATAAATTGCAACAATTTACACATCTTCATTTTTCATTTTCACTTCTTGAATCAGTGCAGGCCTCTTCCCACGTCCAAGAGTGAGTGTCTGGGGAGCAGAGGAGGCTGGTTTTAGACAGACAAGGGCAGAAGCAGCAGAAGGGTCCTTTGGAGTTAGTGTCTGGCGGGGCGGGGACAGGAGACGGAGCCCTGGGGAAGTGCGTAGGTCAGGTCGCCTCTGGGTGTGAGGACTGGAGCAGAGGTGGCTGGGCTGTCACCCCGTGGAAGTGGCCTGTTGGGAGATTGGAGCTCTGATCCCGACTTGGCAGAGGGGCCTCGTGAGCTCTGTCTGAGCTCCGTGCCGGGAGCCCGTGTGTGAGTGGCTCCAGCTTGGATTTTAGTGGTCAGTTCAGAAGCCCTGTCTACAGCAGCGGCCTCCTGGAACTTTGATTTCATCGTGGGAACTAGCCGAGGTTTCATGTGATTGAGCGTGGACGGCCTGTGCACCGGACACAGAGAGGTTGCGGGGCTTGGTGTTTACCCCCTCCTCCTCTGAGTCCTCCCTCCTTGCAGTGCGTGGTTCAGTTGACTTGGGGTCAGCGCCACTGCTCACCCTGCTTCTCCGGCCCCGCCGGCGTCCCGCGCTGTCGCTTCCTCCTCTGCCGCTCCACGCCTGCGCACCCGTGCCCCCTTGGAGCAGGTCTCTAGTTCCAGCACTGGGGGCGTTCAGGGCACAGTGGTTTTCCTGGGTCGGCCTTGTGTATGGCGGGGTGTTGAGCTCGGTGTTCCCTAGGCCTTGCAAAAGCAGGCAGTGGCACCCTGGGAAGTGGCGCTCCGGAGGGCTCCGTGTGCTCCAGTGGGTGCCCTGTGTTCTGTGTACACGCCCCCAGACGCACATCTCCAGGGTCCGTCTTTGCTTCCAGCGTCACTCACTGCCTCCCGCCTGCCCGTTGACCCTTCTCGCCTGCTTGTGAAACAGGTGGCCGTGAGCGGGGCTCCCTTTAGGACCAGTGCTTCTGGCCTGCCGACTTCGTGCCTAGGTCCGTGTGAGTCTTGACCTCCTGTACTGTCCTCTAGGAGCTGATCTTATGTTCCATAAAGCAACTGAAATTGTTGGGTGGGCTTTATTGAGACAGGCTCTGCACATGATAGACGTGTAGGGCTCAGGTGCTGTCTGAGCTGTTGTTTAGCTGCCGGCGCTGCAGCCACAAGAGCCCTGGTGCCCTGCCGCCCGCCCTCCCGTCCCCCTGGCTTCTGGCAGCGTTGCACTTCCTGTTGGGAGTTTCACCTTTTCTAGAATCTCATGTGAATAGACTCACAAGTCACGTGACCATTTGTGCCACACTCCTTTCACTCAACGCCATGCTGTGCAGGGCAGCGTGTGGCTGTGTGTGTCCGTGGTCTGTTTTCACTGCGCAGTGTAAGCGGGTCTCACCTCCGCACCGGGTGGTGGGCAGAGCTTGGCTGCAGTCTCCAGCAGCCTCTGGTCTAGAACCATGGGGGGTCTGGGCACCTGCGGAATGTGGGTGTGTGGGTCTTCGCACCGCAGCGAGGTGGCGCAGCCGATGGCCAGTGTGCGGAATGCCATAGATCAGATCACGTGAAGCTTTGCGGCTCACCGTGGCGCAGCGCTCTATCTAGCTGGTCACTCAGAGAGCTTTGTGCCAACTTTTAAAGGGGCAGGAAATACTGTTCAGTGGAAAATAAGATGCCAGATTTATGAGGGTTAACCAGAGTAACCAGCCGTCAGGAGTGCTCTGCAGAGACAGGGTCTCTTGTTGCTTTTCACTCATAAAATGAAAACATTTACAATTTTGTGGCTGCGAGGAACCCTGAGTGGTCGAGGCTTTTGCTTTGGGCAGGCAGGTCCACTCGTTGAGTGTGTGCTCTGTGATTTACCAGCTTATATAACTTGTCTGTACAGCTGTTTTGTTAAAATGACGTGACTTTCATTCTGTTCGGTGATGGTTTTGCTTTTTAATTTTGTAGAATTAACGCTGAATCCCCCAGAAGGAATTGTGGCAGGTAAGACGCTGACATTTACTTCTTTGTAACTTGCTTTTAATTGCCAAAGTTGCTTTCGAACTTGAAATGTTTTGGGATTTTTTTTTTCTTGCCCCGCAGGTCCCATGAACGAGGAGAATTTTTTTGAGTGGGAGGCGCTGATCATGTAAGTTACTCCTGTGTTGCTGGTGTCCAGGATTTTCCCGTTTAGCGCTGAGGCTGTCCAGAAGCATCTGCTGGGAAGAGGCCACGTGGACACGGACACGCTGTGCACTTCCGTGTCCATGGTGTGGGCGGGAGGCAGCCGGAACAAGAGGTCCCCGGGGAGTGGCAGTGAACGTGTCGCTGTAAATATTGTGTGTTTGTAGGATTTTAAAATAATTTTTTAATGTCGTCTTGTCATGGTGGGTTAGCCTACATCAGGGGTGACTCGGGCTTCCAGAAGCCCTGAAACTCCCAACTGAGGCTTGGATAGAAGGGGTCAGGGGCGACTGCACAGGGCCCGCCAGCTGCTGGGACCTCATTCCTTCACCTCCTGCCCTAACCACTCACCCCTGTGACCGCCCCTCCTACTCCTGTTGCCCTGGAGCTGCCCTGGCCTGAAGCCCCATCCAGACTTCCCGCTGCTGCCCGGCTCACAGCCGCGCTGCTGGCAAGAGGGTAGAAGAGCCTGTGATCTCTGCCTTGTTTGTACCTTGGACAGCTGGGGGTGGGAGGGCCCTTCCCGGGCTGACTTTTTTCACAGCAGGGTCAGGGAGACGAGGGAGCTGAGCTTGTGAGCAGTGTGGTTTTGTCCTTAGTGAGCTGGGATGTTCCTGTGCTGGGTGTTGCTGCGTTGAGAAGTGCTGTAGTGAGCGGGGGCGGGACAGCGGCAGAGGCTCTGCTGGGCCAAGCGTGAACCCCGCTCAGGGACAGAATCCTCCCCTTCATCAAGCGTTTGGCATTTGCCTGTCACTTGTATCACGTCACTTCTTCATGACATCTGCAAAACAAGCTGTTACCAAATGTTGTCTGGGGAGGTCAGGTAATACATGAAAATTGTTTTGAAAAATGAGGTTTTTTGATTAGCAAAAAGGTTTTTAAAAGATCACTTATAAACACTGTCTAGACAGAGTGCAGCCTGCCTCACAGTGCCTGGTCATTTCTAGCATTGCTGATTGTTCCAGCTTAGGGCACGCATTTTTCCTGTGTCTGCAAGTTCTAGAACGTGTGTGTATGCCATGCGGCATCATCGGTACCCCCATCCTCTGTCCATTTGGGCCACATTCCAACCTGCAGCGGACGCCTGAGCCTACAGACAGCACCAGACTGTGTGCAGGAGACTTTGGAGTTTGTAGAAGATGCACACGAAAGTTTCCTGTGCCCGTGATGTAAGGGTGCTGCACAAAAGTTCATGGAAAATGAAGTTAATAGATGTTTATCTGGTGCAAAATTGTAAAATCCATGCATACTAGGAGTCTTCAAAAATCAATGCAAAATATATATTATGGAAAACTGCATGGATTTCAAAAGTTTTTTGCATCAAAGTAATCATTTAATTCCATTTTCCAGGAACTTTTTGAAGTACTCTTGTAAAATTTGATTTATAAGCCCAGTTCAAGATAAACAGTATTTAATAATAAAATGGAACAGTAGTAACAAAATGTGGTAATAAGTGTTACTAAATCATTTATTTCTGGAATTTTCCATTGATATTGTCAGACTGCGGTGAACTGTGGGTACCTGGAACTGCAGTATTGTGTCTTTCACCCTAAGGCGGTCCGCGGTGCCTCAGCCTGTGCTGTCGTGCAGCTAGTGGACGACAGCAGTGTCCTGCATGGTTCGTGACCTGCTTGTCTGGTCTGCTGTGTCCTGTGCCTCCACAGAGACACCTGCCATCACTCCCACGCCACCTGGACAGCACCTGCTGGTGGGCCAGTGCACACCCGCAAGAGATGTGTCAAGAGCTCATTAAGGGAACAGTTGAGCCCTGTGGTTGGTTTTTGAAAATTGTTCATTGTTAAAAATCTGTTAGTGTAACTATTACTGATTTTAGATAAACAGCATAAAACTAAGCCAATGTTTTGAAAGCCTGTCTTACAAAGTATTAGAACTATTTTTAGGTAGAGCACTTTTGTGTTTGAATGAAGCTTTTGCATTAACGTGGAATTCCCCTGCTTCGAGATCTGGTGAGTTTGTGGGTTTTGGTTCTGTTCCAGACCCTTCACAAACAAGAGGCCGTTTACAAATGTACTTACAGCATCTCTCAGGGACTTAACTGTCCTCCTTGGGTTTGTCTCGCCCTGCTGTCTTGGCAGACAGCCGCCCGAGGCTTCTCTCCTCAGTGGGGCTTTCTTCTCTTTCTGGTTCTCCCTCAGCAGCTCCCAAGGCCGCCTCTGCTGCGGTGTTTCTGAGCGCGGTCACTCCGGGAGGCCACGGCTGCCACGGTGCACCTCCAGGGCCGCCTCCTGCGGTGACAGCGTCTTCATCTTCAGATAAGCGAGCCACAGTAGCTGAGCTCCTTTGACACGGGGACCTTGTCTGCAAAGGGGAGGGGTATCATAGGTGAGCCCAGGCTTCTACCCAGGGAGTGTGGCCCTGTTGGGTAATGGGACAGATTGTTGAGCCAGAGAGGGACCCAAAGGAGGAAAACACCGGAGCTGGAGCGAGCGGTTCCACGGGGCACACGTGGGCCTGGCCACTGTGGCTCTGTGGTGTTGTTGCTGTGTGGCCCCTGGCCTTGGCCTCTCTGAATTCCTTTTTTTTTTTTTTTTTTTTTTGCATCACTATGAAGAGGCACAGCCTCCTTTAGACACATGGCCTTGGGTCCCCAGCAGCCAGAGCATATGAGGCTGGTGTGACCCCTTCACCACAGCACTGGGTCAGAACGGGTGCTGCACCTGCCGTGCAGGACAGCCGGGGGAGGTGTGCATGCCCTGGGACCCTGCTCTCCCATTCTGTCAGTGTTTTAGAAGCAGCTGGCATGGCGGCCCCCTGCTTGGTTAGTGGCCTGGTTGCTGTCACCTCTCCAGACAAGTGGCTCTCGGGGTTGTGGTCACACAGTAAGCACCTTCCTTTTGCAGAGGGTCGGGGACCCTGGGCTGAGCGCACCTCCTAGGTTACTGTCAGTGTGTTGGGGCCCAGATGAGGAAGGAGCTTGTCCACCTTTCCAGCCGTGAGCACAGTGAGCTCACAGGTCCCCAGCGGTCACGTTCCCAGCAGGGTGCCCTCCCTGGGGTGCAGCCGTCGTGATCTCGGGAGCCATTTTGGGCCAGGATTATTGTGTGCTGTGGGATGTCACAGTACGCCTCCTGGAGGTGCTGTGCCCTGCGGGGATAAACTTGAGCCACCCAGTAGACGGCTCCAGCTGTCCGGGGAGTCTCTGACCCTGCCTGAGCAGTGGCTTCAGGGAAGTGCTGCAGAGATCCTCGGGGGATCACAACACATAAACCTGGCTGTCCAGCATCAGCCACGTAGCACCCATACACTGGAGAGCCACACGGCACGGCAAGACCAGGCAGAGCCTGCCTGCTGTCACGGAGAGTGGTGTCCGCTGTGAGTGGACGCTGCCGAGTGTGGAAGAACAAGTTGAGACCAGTGCTTTCCACCAGGCGAGACTGCTCCCCCGTGGCAGTACCTGGAGTCGTTAGGGCTCTTGCCGCGTCGGGGGCTGTGCTCCAGGCCTCGGGCAGTAAGCTGCCCGCAGGCACGCCCGGCCCCGACAGACGAGGGTCTGGCCGCGAGCGGCAGTGTGCTGGGGCTGAGGGCCCTGTGCGGTGCTGTCCACAGCCAAGCCTTCCGCAGCTGTATTGAGGTACAGTTCACATGTCCTTTGGCCGGTCTGAGGTGACCAAGTCATAGTGTTGGGAAGCTTGTAGAGTTGTGAGGTCATCAGCACGGTGGCGTGGGTGTTGGGCCATTTCCACCAGAGTCCTCATGCCTGTCTGTCCTCTGCCCGCGGCGCTGCCTTCTGGGTGTGGATTTGCCTTTTCCAGGGTCTGGCATCTTCCAGCGCCCTGAGCGTGTGCTTGTCTGTGTTAACGTGCCTCAGCGTGTGTCCCAGCATGCTTCAGTGTGTGTCAGTGTGTATCTCTCAGTGTCTCAGTGTGTGTCGGTGTGTGTTAGCATGTCTCAGTGTGTGTCGCTCAGTGTCTCAGCGTGTGTCCGTGTGCCTCAGCTTATCTCAGTGTGGCTTAGTGTGTCCCAGCATGCTTCAGGATGTGTCAGTGTGCGTCTCCCAGTGTCTCAGCGTGTCCCCCAGTGTCTCAGCGTGTGTCCGTGTGTCTCAGCATGTGTCACATGTGTTAGTGTGTCTCGGTGTATGTCAGTGTGTGTCCCTCAGTGTCTCAGCATGTGTCCATGTGTGTCACATGTGTCAATGTGTCTCAATGTGTGTGTCTCAGTGTCTCAGCATGTGTCAGTGTGTGTCAGCGTCTCAGTGTCTCAGCGTGTGCCCGCGTGTCTCAGCATGTGTCGGCGTGTGTCACATGTGTTAGTGGGTCTCGGTGTGTGTCCGTGTCTCAGCGTGTGCCCGCATGTCTCAGCATGTGTCGGCGTGTCACGTGTTAGTGGGTCTCGGTGTGTGTCAGTGTCTCAGCGTGTGTCCACGTGTCTCAGCATGTGTCAGCGTGTGTCACATGTGTTAGTGGGTCTCGGTGTGTGTCAGTGTCTCAGCGTGTGTCCATGTGTGTCACATGTGTTAGTGGGTCTCGGTGTGTGTCAGCGTCTCAGCGTGTGTCGGCGTGTCTCAGCATGCGTCAGCGTGTGTCACACGTGTTAGTGGGTCTCGGTGTGTGTCAGTGTCTCAGCGTGTGTCCGCGTGTCTCAGCATGTGTCGGCGTGTGTCACACGTGTTAGTGGGTCTCGGTGTGTGTCAGTGTTTCAGCGTGTGTCCGCGTGTCTCAGCATGTGTCGGCGTGTGTCACACGTGTTAGTGGGTCTCGGTGTGTGTCCGTGTCTCAGCGTGTGTCCGCGTGTCTCAGCATGTGTCGGTGTGTGTCACACGTGTTAGTGGGTCTTGGTGTGTGTCAGTGTCTCAGCGTGTGTCGGCGTGTGTCACATGTGTTAGTGGGTCTCGGTGTGTGTCAGTGTCTCAGCGTGTGTCCACGTGTCTCAGCATGTGTCAGCGTGTGTCACATGTGTTAGTGGGTCTCGGTGTGTGTCAGTGTCTCAGCGTGTGTCCATGTGTGTCACATGTGTTAGTGGGTCTCGGTGTGTGTCAGCGTCTCAGCATGTGTCCGCGTGTCTCAGCATGCGTCAGCGTGTGTCACACGTGTTAGTGGGTCTCGGTGTGTGTCAGTGTCTCAGCGTGTGTCCGCGTGTCTCAGCATGTGTCGGTGTGTGTCACACGTGTTAGTGGGTCTCGGTGTGTGTCAGTGTTTCAGCGTGTGTCCACGTGTCTCAGCATGTGTCGGCGTGTGTCACACGTGTTAGTGGGTCTCGGTGTGTGTCCGTGTCTCAGCGTGTGTCCGCGTGTCTCAGCATGTGTCGGCGTGTGTCACGTGTTAGTGGGTCTCGGTGTGTGTCAGTGTCTCAGCGTGTGTCCGCGTGTCTCAGCATGTGTCGGCGTGTGTCACACGTGTTAGTGGGTCTCGGTGTGTGTCAGTGTCTCAGCGTGTGTCCGTGTGTCTCAGCATGTGTCGGCGTGTGTCACACGTGTTAGTGGGTCTCGGTGGGTGTCAGTGTCTCAGCGTGTGTCCGCGTGTCTCAGCATGTGTCGGCGTGTGTCACATGTGTTAGTGGGTCTCGGTGTGTGTCAGTGTCTCAGCGTGTGTCCGCGTGTCTCAGCATGTGTCGGCGTGTGTCACACGTGTTAGTGGGTCTCGGTGTGTGTCCGTGTCTCAGCGTGTGTCCGTGTGTGTCACATGTGTTAGTGGGTCTCGGTGTATGTCAGTGTCTCAGCATGTGTCCGCGTGTCTCAGCATGCGTCAGCGTGTGTCACATGTGTTAGTGGGTCTCGGTGTGTGTCAGTGTCTCAGCGTGTGTCCGCGTGTCTCAGCATGCGTCAGCGTGTGTCACATGTGTTAGTGGGTCTCGGTGTGTGTCAGTGTCTCAGCGTGTGTCCGCGTGTCTCAGCATGTGTCGGCGTGTGTCACGTGTTAGTGGGTCTCGGTGTGTGTCAGTGTCTCAGCATGTGTCGGCGTGTGTCACATGTGTTAGTGGGTCTCGGTGTGTGTCAGTGTCTCAGCGTGTGTCCGCGTGTCTCAGCATGTGTCGGCGTGTGTCACACGTGTTAGTGGGTCTCGGTGTGTGTCCGTGTCTCAGCGTGTGTCCGTGTGTGTCACATGTGTTAGTGGGTCTCGGTGTATGTCAGTGTCTCAGCATGTGTCCGCGTGTCTCAGCATGCGTCAGCGTGTGTCACATGTGTTAGTGGGTCTCGGTGTGTGTCAGTGTCTCAGCGTGTGTCCGCGTGTCTCAGCATGTGTCGGCGTGTGTCACGTGTTAGTGGGTCTCGGTGTGTGTCAGTGTCTCAGCATGTGTCGGCGTGTGTCACATGTGTTAGTGGGTCTCGGTGTGTGTCAGTGTCTCAGCGTGTGTCCGCGTGTCTCAGCATGTGTCGGCGTGTGTCACATGTGTTAGTGGGTCTCGGTGTGTGTCAGTGTCTCAGCGTGTGTCCGTGTGTCTCAGCATGTGTCGGCGTGTGTCACATGTGTTAGTGGGTCTCGGTGTGTGTCCGTGTCTCAGCGTGTGTCGGCGTGTGTCACATGTGTTAGTGGGTCTCGGTGTGTGTCAGTGTCTCAGCGTGTGTCCACGTGTCTCAGCATGTGTCGGCGTGTGTCACACGTGTTAGTGGGTCTCGGTGTGTGTCAGTGTCTCAGCGTGTGTCCGTGTGTCTCAGCATGTGTCGGCGTGTGTCACACGTGTTAGTGGGTCTCGGTGTGTGTCAGTGTCTCAGTATGTGTCGGCGTGTGTCACATGTGTTAGTGGGTCTCGGTGTGTGTCAGTGTCTCAGCGTGTGTCCGTGTGTCTCAGCATGTGTCGGCGTGTGTCACACGTGTTAGTGGGTCTCGGTGTGTCTCAGTGTCTCAGTGTGTCTTGGCCTCTGTCAGCAGTCCTGCTGTTTCCTGTAGCGTGGACTTGCCACCTGGCGTGTGTGCACGCAGCAGTGTGGACGTTCAGGTTCCTGCTGTGAAGGGCGCGCACGGTGTGTGGGGACTCCGTCTCCGCTGCTTTTTGGCAGGCACCTGGCTGTGGAGCAGCTTTGTTTCCGGTCTGTGTCCTTGCCAGCACTTTCTTGCGCGTGACACAAAGCTACGAGGGTTTTCTTTTAGAGGCTTCGCAGTGTCTGGCCCTTTGTGTTGAGGTCTTTGTCCGTCTGACGTAGTCTCCGTCTATGGAATTGGGTCAGGCTCTGCCTGGATTCTCTGCCTGTGGGGGCCCAGCTGTCTGAGGGCCTTTTGTTGGAAGACGGCCCTTTTCCCATTGAATCATCCGGGCATTTTGCTCAAAAACCGCTTGGCCGTAAGTGCAAGGGTTTCGTGTTGGACTCTAAGTCCTGTCCTTGCTCCACACCTGTCCTCGGGCCAGCACCACACCGTCTGAACATTGGTAGCTTTGTAGTAAGTTTTATTTTGTTTTTGTTTTTTTGCAAAGATTTATTTATTTGAAAGTTGGAGTTACACAAAGAGAGAAAGAGAGGCATAGAGAGGTCTCCCATCCGCTGGTTCACTCCCCAATTGGCCACAATGGTCAGAGCTGCACTGGTCCGAAGCCAGGAGCCAGGAGCTTCCTTCAGGTCTTTTCACACAGGTGCAGGGGTCCAAGGACTTGGGCCATCTTCTACTGCTCCCAGGCCATGGAAGAGAGCTGGATTGGAAGTGGAGCAGCCGGGACTGGAACTGGAACCCACATGGGATGCCGGCACTGCAGGCAGCGGCTTTCCCCACTACGCCACAGCGCTGGCCCCTGTAATAAGTTTTAAAGTCAGGAGATGGAAATCCGGTAGCTGTGTTCTCAGACTTGTGGAGGCTGCTCTGGGTCCTCTGCATCTTCATGTATTTTTGGGAGCAGTTGTCAGTTTCTGTACAAACGCCTGCTGGACTTTGATGGGGTGCTGTAATCTAGGCAGGCACCGGGAGAGGGTTCACTTGCTTTTACTTTGCGTGATTCTGTATTCGAATGTTTTCTAAAATATGATTTTTCTAGTTAAATAAAATCAAAGTTTCAGTTATAAAATAATTTTTCTTTTAGAATTCACTGCAAAGGGACCAGTGTGTGGTGTAGCCAGTAAAGCTACTGCCTGGGACCCTGGCATCCCAAATGGGTGCCAGTTCAAGTCCAGGCTGATCCACTTCCCACCCAGACCCCTGCTGATGGCCTGGGAAAAGCGGCGGAGAATGGCTTGGGCCCTGCTACCCGGGTAGGGGACACAGATTTTAGGTTGGCTTTAGCCTGGCGTAGCCCTGGCCATAGCAGCCATTTGTGGAGTGAACTGGTAGGCAGAAGAGCTCTCCGCCCTCCAACCGCTTTGTAACTCTGACTTTCAAATAAATTAAAAAAAAAAAAAATCATCACTGTAAAATGTTTGTAATTGGCTGGCGCCGCGGCTCACTAGGCTAATCCGCCGCCTGCGGTGCCGGCACCCCGGGTTCTAGTCCCAGTTGGGGCGCCTGTTCTGTCCCGGTCGCTCCTCTTCCAGTCCAGCTCTCTGCTGTGGCCCAAGTGCTTGGGCCCTGCACCCCATGGGATACCAGGAGAAGCACCTGGCTCCTGCCTTCGGATTGGCGCAGCGCGCTGGCCATAGCAGCCATTTGGGGGGTGAACCAACGGAAGGAAGACCTTTCTCTCTGTCGCCCTCTCTCTCATTGTCTAACTCTGCCTGTCCAAAAAAAAAAAAAAAAAAAAAAAAGTTTGTAGTTAATGGACTTATTTAATGCACTTTAAATATAGTTCAAAGGTATTTGGAATAAAGTTGTTCAGAAACGTCTGTTCTGCAGGAAATATGGCTGCAGACTCCTCTTGGACAGGTTCATCGGGGCAGCAGCCCTTTGAACAAAGCCTGTGTTTGCTGTTCCTAAAACAGTTTCTCCCCACAGTCCTCAGCGTAGGTCTTTACACAGTCGCCTGGGGCTCCTGGAATAGGACAGGAAGCTGGCGGGGAGCGGCCGTGGCCTTTTGCCTGCAAGGGAGTCAGGGTCCCTGAGTCGGCACCTGCCCTGAGCAGTTTCTGTTTAACTCCTGCTGCCTCGTGCCACCTGCTGTGGGTAGCCAGAGCCTCCAGCCATTGCTAGGTTAGTGGGCAGGGCCCGGGTAATGCCGGGAGGTGGCCTCCAGTGGGGGGACTGTGTCCTGCCCCACGTACCAGCAGGGCGGGAGCAGCAATGAGACGCTGTCACTGGACTGAGGGGAGGCCATGGGGCCCTCGCCGCCCTCCCACCCCTCCCACCCCATGCCTGAGTGGCTTCCACAGCGTGGCGTTTGGGAGTGACCTGCCCCTTTCCACAGGTTAGGTGGCCTATCTGGGCCTCGACCAGGTTGATGATTCCTTGCCTTTCCCACGTGCTCAGCAGTGAGCACGCAGCTGCTCTGACCAACCCCCTTTCTTCAGAGGGAGGTGGGGAGCAGCAGGGGGGCTGTGGACCACCTGTCTCAGCTGTGGTGCTGGCCGCAGGCCTGGGCTGGCTGTGCTGCGCTCCTGCTGGCCCGCACTGGGAGGGAGAGGCTTCCGTGGCACCCGCAGTGGTTGCAGGGAGGGCCCGGTAACCCAGGCTTGAGGCATCTCGGCTGCGGGGGCTGCCCTGCGCGGAGCCGGTGGCCTGGCCTCAACCTGCCCTGGTCTCGGGCTAGAGCTCTAGGACAGCGTCCCCAGCAGCCTTGTCCATTGCATTTGCCCAAGCAGCACGGATGTGCTCTCCTTAGACTGAGGGACACTGGGCCCTCCAGCACGGTCTGTGGTTCCTGTGGTGACGTTTTGCGGGCGGTGGTTACAGCCTCCGTGCGCGGGGTCTTCTGGGGACTTTCCACTACGTGAAAGTGAAAGTCTTCCTGCACTGCTTTCTGGGCTTTTTTTTTGTCTTTTTCCTTTTGGTTATGGAAATAAGTATTGCTTTTAATATTTACAAATCCATATTTTTAGTTTTTTTTTATTTATTTTTATTTTTTATTATTTATTTTTTTGACAGGCAGAATGGACTGTGAGAGAGAGAGACAGAGAGAAAGGTCTTCCTTTGCTGTTGGTTCACCCTTCAATGGCCGCCGCGGCTGGCGCGCTGCAGCCAGCGCACCGCGCTGATCCAAAGGCAGGAGCCAGGTGCTTCTCCTGGTATCCCATGGGGTGCAGGGCCCAAGCACTTGGGCCATCCTCCACTGCACTCCCGGGCCACAGCAGAGAGCTGGCCTGGAAGGGGGGCAACCGAGACAGAATCGGTGCCCCGACCGGGACTAGAACCCGGTGTGCTGGCGCTGCAAGGCGGAGGATTAGCCTATTGAGCCGCGGCGCCAGCCTCCATATTTTTATTAATTTCACTGAACCAAGACCACTTTAGGATTTTAAACAAGTATGTACTTTAACAAGTCATTTAGGGGCCTGGTGTTGTGGCATAGGGGGTTAAACCGCCTCCCGTGATGCCGGCATCCCATATGCGCGCTAGTCTGAGCCCCGGCTGCTCCACTTCTGATCCAGCCCCTGCTGATGCACCTGGGAAAGCAGCAGAAGATGGCCCAAGTGCTTGGGCCCTGGACCCACATGGGAGACCTGGATGGAGCTCCTGGCTCCTGGCTCCTGGCTTTAGCCCAACCTGGCCCTGGCTGTTGCAGCCACTTGGGGATTGAACCAGCAGATGGAATTGCACTCCCGTGTGCTCTTTTCTCTCTCTAACTCTGACTTTCAAATAAATAAAATTTTTTTAAAGAAATCTTTTAGGAAATAAGTTTGTTTTAGAATGAATTTTTCTTCATCACCTTTTCCTGTGCTGGTGGCCCTGTGGGGAGGCCCTTCTGTGCTGGAGCCTGCGCCCAGAGGGAGTGCTTCCAGGCTGCGGGGACAGGCGGGCTCCACGCTCCTGGCTGCCGGCGGCACCTCTGCTGTTGCCCTGTCCTGGCCATCAGTCCGCAGTCCTTCGTTCTGATTAAGTTCCCGTGGTTGAGATGCTCTGAGGTCCGTCCGTGGAGGACGATGGGTTTGGGTGGAGGTGCAGGCTGGTGGCTGTCCCCCTCTCCTGCGCCCCTCATGTTCTGCTCACGGTAGCATCGCTCACACCTGTGGCTTTCAGAACTTGAGCGGAGCTTCTGACAGGGTTTAGTGCGTCCCTGCCATTTACACGTGTGTGCCCTCATGTGCACCAGTGACTGTGCGTGTACATCAGTGACAGGGAGACGTCTGTGTATTTGTGTGTGTCTGTGTGTGTGCATACATGCATCAGTGGCAGGGAGAGACGTGTGTGGGCACCAGCGATGGGGGGGGGGGGGGCGCTGTGTGTGTGTCTCAGTGGCAGAGCTGCTGGAGCGTGGGGCTCCAGGTGTGGGCTGAGGTCCCCGGGCTCAGCCTAAGTCGAAGTCAGGGGTTGTGTGTGTGTTTGCTTAAGGTTGCAAAAATCACCAGCCTTTGAATACAACTCCTCATTTATGTCAGTACAGTAGAATTGTGCTATCACTATGGCGTAGTGCACACCATTACCCCAGGGTGTGACTTTTTCATACACACAGACCAGGGGTCCCTAGGGCATTGCAATGTTGGCATCAGTTATTTTCTGATCCCACTATTACAAAGAGGTTTTGGCTGCTTGATTTTTTAAAAATAGATTTAAAACTTTTTAAAACTTTGGACAGAAACTAAGAGAGCGAGAAAACTGAGCCTGCGGTTCAGCCTTTGTGCTTGCACCCACGATGGATGATTTGCTTTAAAAGCTGAATATTGTAGGCATTTACTTGAAAGGCAGAGAGCGAGGTTCCCCATCTGCTGGCTCCCTCCCCAGATGCCTGCAGTGGCTGAGGCTGGGCCAGGCTGGGCCAGAGCCGGGAGCTGGGGACTCCGTTTGGGTCTGCCACGTGGAAGGGGGACCCGGCCGTGTGACCCATCGGCAGGAAGCAGGAGCCCGGAGCCAGAGCTGGGGGTCTCCCCGGACCAGCATCTTAACCACTGGGCCGGGCGTCTCCATCCGTGTAACTGGAAATGGAAGGCCGGGGTGGAGGGCGAGCCTTTGCATTCGGAGATGTGCGTCACTCTGGTTTCGGTCACGCAGTCTTCAGGTGCTGCTGTGAGCAGTACACACCCTTGACAGTGCTGAGACGTGGACCTTGCCTGACGCCTGATGTGCTGTTTCCATGTGTTGTGCTTCCAGGGGCCCAGAAGACACCTGCTTTGAGTTTGGTGTTTTTCCTGCCATCCTGAGTTTCCCACTTGATTACCCGTTAAGTCCCCCGAAGATGAGATTTACCTGTGAGATGTTTCACCCCAACAGTAAGTGCCTTCGAGAGTCCTCTGAGGTGCTGGGAGCGGCAGGGAGGTCACAGAGCCACAGGAAGCGAGTGCGTCACCTCACCAGACGCCTAGCACGCGATTGCCATCTGCAGGCGAGAGATGCGAGCCTGCCGCTGGGCCACAGTGGGTCGTTAGAAAGCAGTGTTAGCGTGAGCTCCTCCGTGGGGTAAGCGTGTGACAGGGCGGGCGTGCACCTGCGGAGGGTCACACGTCTGCTGTGGGGTTATTGTTCACGGTGGAACACCGGTAAAGTAGCCTTTCAGCAATAGAGAAGTTACGTTCACATCACAGATGGTGTGGTTACGTAAAGTGCAGTGAGTGTGCCACATTGACTGGGAGAAGCAGGTTACTAATTAGGACTGTGATAATTCCAGCTTTGAAAACACTGTGTATAACTGGGAAGAAGCACAAGATGTTAAAAGTGAGTTTTCTCATTGGGAGTATTTTTCCCTCATAAATATTTATTCTCTCCCCAAATTAAACATTTGCTACTTTGCAAAAAAAAAAAATATTTATTTATTAGAAAAAGTGACGGGCAGACAGCGAGAAAGAGACCCTCCATCATCTGGTTTGCTCCCCAAATGGCCACAGTGGCTGGAGCTGGGCCAGGCCGAAGCCAGGAGCCTGGAGCTCCATCCAGGTCTCCCACATGGGGGCAGGGGACCAAGAACGTGGGCCATCTTCCCCTGCCTTTCCGGGCCATGAGCAGAAATCTGGGTCAGAAGTGAAGCTGTTGGGACGCAAACCTGCGCCCAGAGGGGATGCCTGTGTTGCAGGCAGTTTAACCCGCTGCACCACAATGCCAGTTTGCTTGATATAAAGATTTATTTTATTTACTTGAAAGAATTAGTGAGAGAGAGAGAGATCTTCCATCCGCTGATTCACTCCCCAATTGGCTGCAATGACCAGGGCCAGGCAAAGCTGAAGCCAGGAGCCAGAATGTTCTTCCAGGTCTCCCATATGGGTGCAGGGGCCTAGGCACATCAACAGGGAGCTGGATCAGAAGCTGAGCAGTCGGGACTCAAACAGACGCCCATATGGGACTCTGGCATTGCAGGCGGCAGCGTTACCCACTACGCCACAGCACCAGCACCCCTCCCCTTGTTATTTTTACAGAGAGAAAAAACAAGATCTCTTGAATAAACTGTTTGGCCGCAGCTGGGAGTGCATCCAGTGGCAGGGGTTGGAACCCTGAAGAAGCCGTTGCTGGTTCTTCTTTCTGTGTTGGCAATTACACAGGGAGCGAGCTGTGTTTAGTGATTGCACTTAGAATAATGTATCTTATAAATGAGCATTGTTGCCGTTGACAATCACAGTCTTACTAGCCATGGGGGAGAAGGAGGATGTACTAAATACTTGTTGGAAGCCAGGTACCTATGCTGTCTTTTCTGCATATCAGATAACTACAGGCTAGATTTTTAGAAAGTTTTGTATTTTCATGTTATTTGAAAGGACAGAAACCGAGAAAGAGCTGCTGTCCCCTGGTTCACTCCCCCAGGGCCCTCGGTAGTTGGTGCTGGGCCAGACCAAAGCCAAGAGCCTGGACTCCAACCCAGGTGTCTCACGTGGACGCAGGGACCAAAGTCCTTGAGCCTTTGCCTGCTGCTCCAGGGTCTGCGGGAAGCTGGGTCCGAAGGTGAGCAGCTGAGCTTGGATGTGGCATCCCAAGCAGCTGTGCTAAACACCCACCGAGAATCTAGAATATTCTGAACCTCTGGCTTCTCTCTTGGTTTAAAGATGACCCACTGGGCGCCCCTCCCTGCTCCACACCCACTGGCACCCCCGCCCGTCAGATCCCTGCCTGCCAGGCTTTCAGGAGCGCCTGCCTGGCAGGACCTGGGGTGCTGGTGCCGCCGTGTGGGCGCTGAGCCGTCCCCGCTTCTCCTGGCTGCTTTGCCGCAGATGCCGGTCCTGCCAACACGGCCCTGAGCGCTGCTGTTGAGATGGGGGATGGCGCACGTAGGGCTCACTGTTGTCTTATCTCCTCTAGTGTGCTTCTGGCGTTTTTGGCAGTAGAAGGTCTGAAGCGTGTGTCCTGGTTGGTAGGTTGGTGTCAGCGGAAGAGAGCAACAGCTTGGCTCGCCACCTGAGGCGTGCTCGGGGGCCGAGATGACGGGGCCCGCGCACTTCCCAGGCTCCGTGAAGCCCTCGTGTCAGGAGGCCTCTGGATAATTAAATACAGATATAAGACGACAGAAGATAAAGGCATTCTTCAGGCAGTGCCTGGAGCTGGTGTCAGACAAGTACAGCCTATAAATAAGTTATGTGAGTAGGGGCAGCGTAGTAGTCATTGTTAGTGTTCTGATAGCTGTTTTTAGATGTTCAAGTAGTTAATGTAAATGGCCTAGGTTTGGCCTTACTGCAAGGGGCTATGCATTGTTCTTATGTTGTAAAAACAGTTCAGTCTGAAGGGAGGGGTGGATGTTCAGGTGAGCACAAGCCAGGCAAGGGGCAGGAGGCGAGCGGGAGTCCCCGTGTTGCTGTTTATTCTGGATGGCCCGAGGGACCTGGAGGAGGAAGCACCTTGCCACCAAGTGTGGGCACGGCAGCAGAGGGCTCACAGAGGGCCGGGGGCAGGGTGCCCGTGCTCCGGCATGTCCTGGGGGTGTGTGGGGTCCCTGTGCAGTGCCCGCCGCCCTGCGGAGGTGATGTCGACGCCTGTAAGCAACGACAGGTGCCTTAAGCTTTCCGGACTGGGCTGACGTGGCTGGCAGGCGGCCTGCGGACGGTGCTGCCGGTGGCCGCTGCCGGAGCGGGCGCAGCGCCTCTTCCTGGGGCTGCCATCGTGGTCAGCATGTTCAGGAACCCAGCCCTGAACGCTGCTGTTACAGCAGCTGCTGGGGTCTGCCTCCTTTGGGTGTAGCGCCTGAACTGCCGGTCACACGGGTGTCTCCGGGGGCCCTCTTTGGAGGCTGCGGAGCAGGGAGGTCCTTGCCACGTGACCAGGTCGCCTCCTCTGTCAAAAGTGATTTATCCTCTCTCGTGAAAGGGGGAAAGGATCCATGGCCCTCCACCCGGTTCCCCCAGACCCGAGCCTGCCGCCCCCCGGCCCATGGTGAGGGCTGCAGAGCGTGGATGAGTCGCTGGCTCCTGGGACGGCTCTCCTGTGTGGAGGGGCAGGCACGGCAGGTCAGCTGGCCTGGGTGGGCGTGACAGGTGGTCGGCCTGTGCAGCGTCCTGGCTCCCTCAGAGCAGGCCCGGCAGAGCTGGGCAGCGTGGGGACTGTCTGGAGGGTGTGGTTGGTTGTTGCTCTGGGTGGGCTTGTCTTGAGGGCGGGCGGCTTAGGGAGTCTGTCACAGTGGGTGAGGACTGGCACAAGATGTGGTGACGCCTTTGGGTGACAGCGCCTGTGAGTGAGGAAGCCGTGTGTGCTCGGCGAGCGGCGTCTGCGAACGGGGCCGTCCCTGTAGCGAGCCTGGAGCTCGCCCTGCAGAGCGGCAGTGTGGGGTCTGACCGTCCCTGGAGCGAGCCTGGAGCTGGCCCTGCAGAGCGGCAGTGTGGGGTCTGACCGTCCCTGGAGCGAGCCTGGAGCTGGCCCTGCAGAGCGGCAGTGTGGGGTCTGACCGTCCCTGGAGCGAGCCTGGAGCTGGCCCTGCAGAGCGGCAGTGTGGGGTCTGACCGTCCCTGGAGCGAGCCTGGAGCTGGCCCTGCAGAGCGGCAGTGTGGGGTCTGACCATCCCTGGAGCGAGCCTGGAGCTGGCCCTGCAGAGCGGCAGTGTGGGGTCTGACCGTCCCTGGAGCGAGCCTGGAGCTGGCCCTGCAGAGCGGCAGTGTGGGGTTTCAGGACAGTTGTCGGGGCTTAGAGCTGTGGGAATGCACCTCAAGACAACCTGGACGCATGGCCTGGGGAGCCGGTCAGACATCGTGCTGTGTGTCTTGGCCTTGAAAGTGACAAGTGAGGGGCTGGCACTGTGGCGTAGTAGGATAGCATCTGCCTGTGGTGCCATCTTCCCATAGGGGCTCAGCCTGAGTCTCGGCTGCTCCACTTCCAATCCAGCTCCTTGCTGATGGCCTGGGAAAGCGATGGCCCATGCACTCGGGCCCCTGCACCCACTTGGGAGACGTGGAAGAAGCTCCTGGCTTCAGATCGGCTCAGCTCCAGCCGTTGTGCCCATTTGGAGAGTGAACCAGCAGGTGGAAGACCTTTCTCCCTGTTTCTCCCTTTCTCTGTAATTCTGCCTCTCAAGTAAGCAAATCTTTAAAAAAAAAAAAGTGACTTTCAGTGCTGTGGCGCAGTGGGTTAAAGCTCTGGACTGAAGCGCCAGCATCCCATATGGGCACTGGTTCTAGTCCCGGCTGCTCCTCTTCCAATCCAGCTCTCTGCTGTGGCCTGGGAAAGCAGTGGAAGATGGCCCAAGTGCCGAGGCTCCTGCACCCCTGTGGGAGACCCGGAGGAAGCTCCTGGTTCCTGGCTTCGGATCGGCGCAGCTCCGGCTGTTGCATCCAATTGGGGAGTGAACCAGCGGGCGGAAGACCTCTCTCTGTATCTATCTCTCTCTGTAACTCTGTCTTTCAAATAAATAAAATAAATCTTTAAAAAAGAAAAAATAAGAAAGTAACAATGAACAGAATCGAATGCGGCCGGGGCCGTGGAGCTGCTCAGTGCGCTTGTTGGCTGAGCTGGTTGGGGCCAGGAAGACTTCCTGGCTGGCCCTCCTGAACCAGGCACAGGCTTTGCCACACCCTCTGGCGCCTGTGAACCTCGCTGGTTCTCTGGCCGCTAACAGGAAGCGGGACTTGTGGTTCAGAGCATTGGCTGCGGCAGAGTTGTGCATACTGTTTTGGATGAGAAATTTGTCTTCTCTCCATAAATTGTTTCTTGTTTTGGCATTAAAAAAAGTGTCTGAAGGTGAAACGCCGTGCTGACTGCAGAGAGCTGCACGGCCGCCCTGAGCTGCGTCACCGGGTGAGGTCCCTGCCGACTGAGGAGTGGCGGCAGGGCCCCAGGTCATGCTCCAGCTGCGCAAACAGCTCAGTGAGCCCGCAGCTCTGGCTCTCCTTGTCTGTGGGGCACGGCGCCGCAGGCCCTGTTCCCTGGACTCACCCTGCTGTCTGCGGCCCTTGCAGTCTACCCGGACGGGAGGGTCTGCATCTCGATCCTGCACGCGCCAGGGGACGACCCCATGGGCTATGAGAGCAGTGCCGAGAGGTGGAGCCCAGTGCAGAGCGTGGAGAAGATCCTGCTGTCCGTGGTGAGCATGCTGGCAGGTGAGCACCGTGGCCGGGCCCTGCGGCCCGGGCGTGGGCGGTGGAGCTGCCGCTGGGGCGTCGTGCTGGGCAGTCGCCTCCCTCGTGTCGCCGTGTCTCCAGTCCGTGCCTGCGTGCTGGCCCTTCATGCACAGCACCTTCCTGTATGCTGTTTGTGTGCACACGTTGTTCAGAGCTAGAACTCCTAAGGCAGCTCAGTACCGCACGTCGTATCGTTGACCGTCGTCAGCCAGACGTCTGCGTACTCAGTGGTGTTTCCTGGGCCCTGCTCTTGGTGCCAGACGCTGTGCTCCGTGCGCAGCGCAGGGTGACAGAAACCCCAACTTTAAAGGGAGCTTTCAGGGTAGACCTGAGACCAGGACACACACAGGCTGTCAGGCCAGTTCCTGAGAAGGGGCGGCTGGGCTGAGTCTGGGGCATGTTAGCACAGTGGGAGGGTGGGAGAGGCATTTGGGCCAGAGGAAGCCGCCAGACTGGGGGCAGGAGGCAGCTGACTCAGTGGGGCACTGCCAGCTCACTGCGGCTGAGCCAGGGCTGGGAAGCGGGGCGCGGTGGGAACTGGGGCAGGCAGTATGCCATGGGGACAGTGCTGCAGCTGGTGCCGGGGGTGGGAGTGGAGGAGAGGCAGAGATGTGGGGTGGAGTCCAGGGACCCGGGGCGGCAGAGGCTGCAGTGTGATCCCCAGGCCACAGGGCACAGTCCGAGGCCTGGCTGACTTCTCTTTCTCCTGAGAAGGCCAGGGTCCGCCCACTGAGAGGCCCATCCAGGACCACTGGGGAGAAGGGGACTCTGGGTAGGGCGGCAGGTGATGGCACAGCCCAGAGAGGTCACGTAGAGAGGGGCAGGGGGAGAGGAGGAGCCTCCAGAGGTCGGGGAGACACAGAATTGCCACCAGGGTGCCAGGGGCCTGAGGCAGCCATGGTGGGCCGTGCGCCCTCTCTGCAGGAGCTGTGAGAGAAGTGACCACTGCAGAGCCCCTCAGAGCTGAGACCGCGGTGTGGGTGGTGCAGCCGCCGGCCCCACGCAGTCCCCTGGGAGGCTGTGTGCGCCTGTGGCTGTTTCGGGGTGTTTGCAGAGCAAGATGGAAGATGGCTGGTCGTCGGCCTCTCGACACCCACGACAGTTCTCTCGCGAGGGCAGCTGCTGCCCTACGCTGTGTGCTGCGGTCGGTGGTGCCCAGCTGCTTGTGTGGAGAGCTGCGTCCCTCCCTCTCCCGCGCCCGCAGGCTCCAGTGCCTCCTGCTGGTTTCCGGGGACCTCTCTCGCAAGGCCTCTCGGTGTTCTTAAAGGGAATGGAAACTCTGCCGGGTGGCCTGCCTTTTTTTTTTTTTTTTTTAAGTTATTATTAAATGACTTCTTATTTAAAAGGCAGAATGATAGAAAGGGAGAGACAGCTTCCATCCACTGGTGTACTCCGCCAGTACTACACAGCTAGGCCTGGGCCAGGCCAAAGCCAGGAGCCAGGAGCTCCATCTGAGTTTCCCAGTGGGTGGCAGGGCCCAAGCCCTCCGCTGCTCCCAGGTGCGGGAGCGGGAGCCGGGTGAGGCGCAGAGCAGCGGGAGCGCGGCCCCGCCCCGCGCCTGGGTTGCTCGTGTCAGGAGCGGCGGCCCCAGGCTCGCTCCTGCTGAGTGCTGCTGTCCTTCCAGAGCCCAACGACGAGAGTGGAGCAAACGTGGACGCTTCCAAGATGTGGCGTGACGACCGGGAGCAGTTCTACAAGATCGCCAGGCAGATTGTGCGCAAGTCCCTGGGGCTGTGAGGCCAGGCCTCCGGACGCCGAGTGACAGTGACACTGTGCTGGCACCGAAACAGGCCCCTGAGCAGAGCCGCGGTGTCTCACTTTCTCACCTTCCCCTGCCCGGCAGGCCTCTGCGATGGCGGCTGTAGCACCTCGACGGCCACGTCACTACCTCTCCCCGAGGCCACTGCAGCTCCGCCGCCTCCCCTCCTGGAGCTCCGGGGTCGCGCTGGCCAGCCTTCTAGGACAGGGACACCGGCCATGCCCCTGCCCGCCACGGGCCGGGCCACTCCCCGAGCCCCCGGGCCATCGGTCACCTTCCCGCTGCATCCCCCTCACGTCTGGGTCCAGCGTGTGCGTGTGCGTCACAGACCGTCACACTTAGAAATGCCTTCCGGAGTCCTGTGGCCTGCGGGTCCTGGTGGCTGTGGAGGCCTCAGTGCCCCGTGCATCCCCGGCAGGGGCGGGGACGTGTGAAGGCTTGATCGACAGTGTCCTGACCCTCCAGGCGTCCCCTCCCTGTCAGCAGAGAAGCAGACCCTCGCCCCAGCGGTCGTAGCTCGGAGCACAGAGCTGTGCCTTACCCCCGCCCTGGCCAGCATGCGTGGAGCAGGCACACGAGCCTGGGCCCGGCAGAGCCCGCGCCGCTCACAGCCGGACGTGATGGCTGCGTGGCCCGGTGCCGGGAGGCGACATTACAAGCAATAACACATCTGTCACGTGCAGAGTCCACACAGGTTACATTTAATAGGAATCTATTTTTGACATAAGGGATGGGTCTGAGACACAGTCGGCTTTTCCTCACGCTGCCCTCCATCCGCCCGGAGCCGCTCCCTGACGCCGTGCGCGGCGGCTGTGGAAACCAGCTCCTGCCTTTGCTCCACTGGAGGGGTCGTGTACAATCCGAGTCGGGAGCGCGGTGTATGTGCGTCTCCCGGCGGGGACCGGTAACAGGAGCGGGCCGAGGGCCGGCGTGGGGTGGCCGCACACAGGCCCACAGGCTGCCCAGGCGGGAGGAGAGAGTCTACAAAACAAAGTATTTTTATTCATTTGTATTTATTATGTGCCCCCAGCCCCTGCTTCTGTTCTGTGTGGGATTTAATTACTGTGTTGCAAATAAAGTTATCTATTTTCCCCCGATCTGCAGCTCCCTCTTTGTTGTGTTTTATGTGTGCTGTGGAAGCCTCAGCCCAGAGGCCCCAGCACCAGAGGCCCCAGCGGGCGGCAGGGCCTCTCCCGGCCTGGAGCAGTGCTGGGCCGTGTGCTCGTCTCCCTCCCTCCGGGACTCTGGTCCCCAAGGGTGTGACCTCGGATGCAGAGGGCAGGGGAGCCCTGCTGGTGGCAGCTGCAGCCCGGGGCGGGGAAGCGGCGGCCCGTGCAGCCGGAAACCTGAAGTTAGAGTCCGGCTGTTCCGTGTTGGTGAGGAGGCATGGCCCTGGGGTACCGTTGGGGCCCCCCTGCTGGGTGGATGCACCGTCGTGGTTGTGCTTGTGGGGGGTGGCTTCCGTTGCTGTAGCAGTCCCAGTGGGGCTGAGCCTGGGACGCTGAGGTCACTCCCCAGGACCTCCAGGACACGGGGCTGTGCAGTGTCCTGAGTGGGGCACTCCCTCCAGAGTGTGCTGGGCTCCCATGTGGCCCACACTGGCTCACCCACCTGTACCAGGCCCCACCCCTGACATCCTCAGTGCCTGCTGCATTCCAGCGTGCCCATCCTGTGATACACTCACCCCAGGGCAGACTCTGCACCTCCCCCTGCACCGTGGCCGTGGGACAGGAGGTGCCGGGGCCAGCTGTCGGCACCCCTCCATCTGGTGGAGTCATGCCTGGTTCATGCTGCTGTGGTGCCCGAGCAGTGAGGGACACTGCACGCTGTCCACCCGCGGTGGGTGTCCGGTCACCTCACCATCTCCACCCTCAGGGGCGGCGACCACACTGGCCTCGTGGGTAGGGGCAGGGCTGAGGTTTGGGGTAGGAGCGAGTGCCGTGCCCAGCGGCAGCACGCCTGCGGGGGCTCCTGTTGTAGGGTAGAGCTCTCAGCCGGGCTTGCTGTTCTGCGTGCAGCCAGGCTAACCCTAAGGGCAAGGGTCCTGTTGGAATTGGGGTGTGTGGCTGGGCCACTGCTGTCACGCCCTGCAGCCTGGAAAGTGACAGATTCCTGGATTCCAAGGACTCCTTTGTAGAACAGGGCAGGAGTGAGTGTCAGGCGCCCCCACGCCCGCCGGCAGCGCTGGGGCCTCACTCAGCACAGAGCGCAGGCTGGGCTGTGTGGTCACCCACCCCAGGGGTGCTGGGCTCCGCTGAGGCCCAAGGAGAGCGGGTGGCAGGATGGGCTAACAGAGATTGCAAACAGGATGGTTGTAGGGGTTATGGGGTGGGGGCTCAGAGTCCGTCAGAATGATCCTGCACCCCGGCCTTGGTGCTGCCACTCCCAGCTGCTGACCTAGGCACAGCCAGCAGGAGCCAGCAGCCCCCCGCGTGCTCCAGCACAGCTGGCCCTGGGTCCCCCCAGGCCTGGCTCAGACAGCAGCAGCTGGGCGGCACCTGTACCTCAACTGTGAGATGGTTCTGGTGGCGGTGACACTGCAGCCCCGTGGAGCAGCCGTGGGATTGAGACCGCGCCTGGGGACAGCAGCCCTCTGTACCCGCCTGGCAAGAACACATCCATGCCTGAGCCAGCGGTCTTCCTGCCCCTGGTGGCAGTGGGCTCTGCCCGGAGGAGTGGGGAGTCGGAGAGTCTCTGCCGGCCACGCCAGGGTCACCCCGTTTGTCAGTGGTGGTCAGCAAGGCCCCCCTGAGTCCTTCCTGTCTGGGCCTGTGCACGGGGCACGTGGGGTGCAGGAGCCCTGCTCTGGGGTGGCCTTCCAGAAGTCTCCCCTAGAGAGAACTGGGGGGCTCCAGCTGCTCAGCCTGCCCCTGTGAGGGCCAGGATTCTCCCAGGGGCCACTGGCTCGGACTCTCCACAGCAAACCCCATCCTGCACCTGAAGACACGGTCAGGCCAGAGCAGGGGTCCACGCCGCACGAGGTGGATGCCAGACCTGGCCCCGAGATGTCCATGGCAGGCAGGGGCCAGGTGCGCCTGGAGCAGCAGCAGCACCGGCTGTGGTGCCTGCGCCTCCCCAGGACCTGTTTGCTCAGTGTGGGTGGAGGAATGGGGAAACAGTTCACTCCCATACAAGATGTGTGCAGGTGAACGTGTGTGTGCACGTGGACACGTGTGCATGTAAGGGTGCGTGTATGTGTGGGTGTGTGTATATACTTGTACATGTGGGTGTGTGCATATTTGTGCTTGTTCATGCATGTGTGCACGCGTGTAAACTGCATGTATGGGGGTGTACATGTGTGTGTACTTGTGTACGTATATACACGTGGGGAATATGTGCATGTGTGCATGTGTGTGGGTACTTGTGCGCGTATGTACGTGCACGTGTACATGTCTGTGTGGATGCCTGGGGGAGAGGGTGGGAGGACTGGCTTGCTAGTGGCCTCCGCAGCCTTGGAGGATGCACTGAGTGTGTTGGGCCATGGGAAGCAGCTGCCACTCGTGGGCAGAAGACGCGGATGCTTCCAGCCTCCTGCCCCTTGGAGCAGTTCCACCCGAGGAAGCAGCCAGGCTGGGCGGAGGCTGTGGCAAGACCCCAGTCCCATGAGCATGTGTGTGTGGTGTGCGCCCTTGGGGTCTCCGGCGTTGTCCCAGGACAGCACTGTCTGTGCTTTGCTCTGTCCCTGTCTGTCCTCTCCAGTCCAGTCATGTCCACCCTGACCCGCTGTGGAGGAGGAACCCGGGGCGAGTGACACGAGCCTGGTCCACGAGTTTGGTTCTAGCCCTGGGCTCAGTGTTGGAGCTCCTGGCTGTGTCCTCTGGCAGCAGTGCCGGGTGTGGGCATGGCAGGGAGCCTGCCTCTGAAGCTAACAACTTGGTCACAATGGCCCCTGCCCGTGGCTGGCCGCCCCGGGCCTGCCTGCCTAAGCTCCTGAGCCAGGTGGAGGTGCCAGGCCCGCCTCCGTGCACAGGCCGGCTCACCAACGGGGGCCAGGGCAAGGCTGAGCTTCCCTCCTCCCCCCACACCCTTACCACCCCCCCCCCCAACACACTGGGCTCCTGGTGCGTCCGGGATGCCACAGCTGCCGTAGCCAGTGTGTCAGTTCCCGTCGCAAACTTCCCGAGGGGCTCATGCTATGGTGTAGCCGGATAAGCCTCTGCCTGGGATGCTGGCATCCCGTGTGGGCATCGGTCCCAGCCTGACTGCTCCCTGCTCCGATGTCCCTGAGAAGGCAGCAGAGGATGCCCCAAGTGCTGGGGGCCCTGCACCCACACGGGAGACCTGGAAGCAGCTCCGGGCTCCTGGCTTCCGCCTGGCCCAGCCCTGGCCATTGTGGCCATTTGGGGAGTGAACCAGCAGATGGAAGACCTCTCTGTCTCTCCCTCTCTGTAACTCTGCCTTTCAAATAATTAAGTAACAAATATTTACAAGAAAGAATTTCCCGAGACCCCCCCACGCCCACACTCAGCACACAGGGGTGCGTGTGGCCTCCCCTGCCAGCCCCGGGTGACCCCTAAGCTTCCGGCAGCCAGGGCCACTGCCCCTGTGGAGCCCGCGTCCTCTGGGTGGGCACGTCGCCCGGCACTGCCCTGCGGCCTCTTGGCCCTGTTTTGGGCTCCCGCTGTGCGGGTGCTGCATGGTTTTCGGGCTGTGGGGTGACTGCTGTTCGGGGGCTCCACCGCCTCCGGCTGCCCTGTGGGGGTTGCCTTTTGGGGGTCACCCCAGGCTTCTGATCACACGTGGGAGCCTCACCTGCGGCTCCCTCGGGTCCTTCCTGCCCTTTCTCACGGTCCCCTGGGGGCCCCGCTGTGCCCCTGTCCCTGGACACCGCGCCGCAGGTTTACGGTTCTCTGCCTGTCGCTCTGTGACTGCTTCCAGCTCGCACACCCGGGGGCCCGCACTCCTCAGCTCGGATTCCGCCCCTTCTTGGCGCCTGGGGCCCACGTGGCCACCCCGCCACCCGCCCCTTCCTGGCTCCTCAGCCAAGGCCCCGGGCATTCCAGAGGGCGGGGAGCTCACTGCCACCCCCCAAGGCACCGCGCAGGTTCTGTCACCTCCCAGGCGGCCGGGGACTCGGGGCCCCATCCGTCGCGGCTCCTGGCTCAGCCCTGCGCGGCGTGCGGCTCCCAGTGCCGCGGCTCCCGGCAGCCTCTGCTTCCTGCAGCTTTGCCTGTTGCAGGCAGCAGGAAGCCGGAGGTCATTACCGCGCTTGTTTTGTGTTGGTCCGGGTGTCGGAGCAGCGGGAGTTGCTGCTACCATCTGGAAAGCTCGGTGAAGATGAAAGGCGGCTGGAAGCCGTGACGCCCCGGAGATGGCCGGGGCCGGGTGAGAACGAGCTGGGGTTTCCGGTGCCGGCTCGCCCACCGCGGGAGCCTCGGGAGCCTGCTCCCAGTGTTTTGGCTCTGGGCCACCAGCCTTGGGAGTTCTAACAGACAAGAAGCCCAGAGACCCGAGTGTGGCCCCGCTGGACATGGGGCTGGTCAGCGGGTGCTGTGCAGGGGCACCTGCTGTCCATGTGGCCAAGCTCTGGGGAGCCACAGGCTCTGGGGGCAGAGAAGGGTCTGGAGGCACCGCCAGAGTGGTGACAGGCGGGCGCTGGCAGCAGGCAGCAGCACTGGGCGCCTTCAGGAACATCCCGATCTGCCATGCGCGTGTGACCTTGCACTCCCGGTGTGACAGGGAGGCCGAGGGACAGAGCGGGGCCAGGGCTCCAGGGCAGGGAGCCTGGGTGACAGCATGTTCTAGAGGGAGGGCAGAGCTCAGGGGAAGTCCAGGGCTTCTGAGCTGGCCTGGTGGGACTTGGCAGGCAGACGCGCTGCTCTGTGCACACGCACTTATGCACACGTGTGCACACGAACACACCCATGCACATATACAACACACACACGTCCACATCAAAGGGTGGGGTTCCTGAGCGGGCTCCCAGAAGCCCCGCTGTGGACAGAGGCCTGCAGCTCGGGTGCCCCCGGCGCCGGGCTGGCCAGGTTGGCACGAGCTCCATCAGATAGCGTTTCGCTTACCCAGCAGCACCCATGTTTGTGGCGCACCTTCAAGTGTTTCCGTGCACCCTCGAGACAGTGATTACGAAGTCGTTAACCTAAATTTAGCCTGATTGTCAGAAATAAATCAGCCACATGAATCACGGTGGCTTGCCAGCCTACACACGCTTGGCTCCCAGGTGAGCAGCACCACAGGGCAGAGCTGGGGGCCCTGCGGCCTCCCGGGGCGGGCGACGCCCCCCTCACAGGGAGTCGCCGCCAGCCGGCCCGCGCCCACCGGCCGTGGCCAGCGCCTCATGCTGGAGAGTCTACTCTGCCTGACCATGCCTGGCGGCTCTGCCCTGGGTCTGGCTGCCCTTCTGCCTACCCTAGAGTGGGGGGCTCTGCAGACCATGCCGGGCCTCAGGTGCTGGCCTGGGAGCCTCCCGGGCCATGGGGGGCTGCTGGTGGCCACCGCTGCCTGTGGCTCTGAGGGCTCCAGGACAGGGGACGGCCCCGCTCTGCGCAGAGCAGTCACAGGGGCCAAGCTGGGGGCCCTGCTGTCAGCAGGGGAGGCTCTCCGAGCCCTCAGTCCCCGCACACACACACAGGAGCTGGCGGGCACCTTTGCTGGGGCGGCCCCCGGGGGCTGTGGGTCTGGCTCCCCTGCAGGTCCCGTCTGCGCTCTGTGAGGGCCCCCTGCTCCTGTCCTGCCCGGGGCCTCTGGCTCCCTCCACAGGGTCCTCACTGGAGTTTCTTCCTGCCGTTGTCCTCAGGCTCTGGATGTAGCCTGATGACCCCAGCGTGGCTGGAGCCCCACGGCCCCGTGCCGCCGACCACACCCTCGCCCCGCCCCATGCCGCTGGTTTTCCACCTCCCCCTCCAGCGTGGGCTCGCAGCCTCCGATCAGCCAACAAAACACTGGACGAAACTTTTCAGTTCTTTTTTTTTTTTTTTTTTTAATTTGACAGATAGACAGTGAGAGAGAGAGACAGAAAGAAAGGTCTTCCTTCTGTTGGTTCACCCTCCAATGGCCGCTTGTGAACCCACTCGGGGTTGGCAGGCTCAGAGGCTGGGCCCATGCTGGGCCTGGGTCTTGGTACAACACGGACCTTGGGGCAACAGGACCCTGTCCTCTGGTGCTGGTGCTCTAATCTCTGGCCTTCCAGAACATTCTGGGTCTTGGTACAACACAGACCTTGGGGCATCAGGACCCCGTCCTCTGGCGTGGGTACTCTAGCCACCAGCCTTCCAGAACATTCCACCCTCCGGGGTGCCCTCCCCTTGTGTCCATCAATCAATCCTGCACATTCTTGAGTGAATGTGAAAAAAAGGATTTGAATTCTTTCTTAAATTTTTATTTATTTATATATTTTAAAGATTTATTTATTTGAAAGAGTTACACAGAGAGAGAAGGAGAGGCAGAGAGAGAGACAGAGAGAGAGGTCTTCTCTCTGCTGCTTCACTCCCCAGTTGGCCACAACGGCTGGAGCTGTGCTGATCTGAAGCCAGGAGCCAGGAGCCAGGAGCTTCTTCCGGGTCTCCCATGGGGTGCAGGGCCCAAGGACTTGGGCCGTCCTCTACTGCTCTCCAAGGCCATTAGAAGGGAGCCAGATCCTAAGAGGAACAGCCTGGATGGAACCGGCCCCCATATGGGATGCCGGCACCACAGGCGGAGCATTAGCTCACTGTGCCACAGTGCCGGCCCCCAGGGAATTTGAATTCTGATAGAGGGGCCTTAGAGAAACCCAAAGGACGACTCCCAACAGAGCACTCCTCGGCTCGCCCTCAGGGAGCCGCTGCCTGCCACCCCCGGGCCCAGGCTGGCTGGCTTCCTGTCGGTCTCCCCTGCCCCAGGGACCTGTGAGGCTGCCTGCCCCTGTCCTCAGGCACACGCCATTCCCTGTCCCTTGTCCTGCCCGGCCCTGCAGAGAGCACAGAGGGGCTGCCAGGGTCAGCGGCGTGAGTGGCGCCAAGGTCTCCATTTGTTGGCCAGCGACTCTACGTGTCCAGGGCGTGCGCGTGGTGGGGCTGCTCGCAGTGGGTTCCTGTGGCTGCTCCTGACTCTGCCCCTCGACCTTGGCATCTGTGGCTTCGCAGGCCCATTGGGCGCTGGTCCCCACGGCTCTGTGGTGGCTCCTCTCGTCAGCGTGGACAACGCCGGGCTGTGGTCTCTCCGATCCACTATTCAGAGAGCGCCTTGATGCGGCGTCCGGCCTTGGTGCTTCCCGGGCCGCGAGGTGGCCAGAGCCAGGCTGCCTGTCTTGCTCACTGCGGCTCCCGGAGCACAGCACAGAGCTGGGCATCCAGCATGCTGGGAGCCCCTGGAGGCGCTCAGAGCAGCCTCGGAGCCGCCCCCTGCAGCTGGCCGGGTGGAGGCTGCTGGCTTGTCCCCCCAGTGAGGACAGCTGCCAGCCCGAGGTGGGCCCCAGGTGGCCGGGCCAGCCCTCCACGGGCACGCGTTGTTTCTGCACTTCAGCCCTTGGCTTCACACCACTGCGCTGGCCACGTCCAGAGCCCCATTTCCCATCACAGTCATGGTGTCCCCGTCCCCTATCACGTGGTCAGCCCTGCAGCCAGGGCTCCCCGTCACCCTCCTGCCCCTCCGGGAGGCCTGCAGGCTGGTTCGGAGCCAGGGCTCTTGGATCCAGCTGAGCCTGGTTTTCCTGGATCTGCCCATGGGTACTGGGCCACAGGAGCAGCCCACGGGTCCTGGGCCACAGGAGCTGCCCACAGGTGCTGGGCCACAAGAACTGCCTACAGACGCTGAGCCACAGGAGCAGCTCACAGACGCTGGGCCACAGGAGCTGCCCACGGGTGCTGGGCCACAGGAGAAGCCCACGGGTGCTGGGCCACAGGAGCAGCCCTCTGCTGCGAGCACAGAGCCGAGCGCCATCACTCTCATCATCACTGTGCTCAGCACCGCCTCTGTCCACAGTGGGGGCAGAACGGGCCGTCCCCTCAGAGAGTCCCTTCCCTGAGAACTCCCTCCTGGGGCTCAGCTGTCACCCTGCATGGCACAGCGCAGGTCCAGACCAGTCGAGAGCGGTGGCACCGGCTGACGTCGCCGTGCTGTCTCGCCGGGACTGGGAGTCACGCTGGGAAGGCGTCCAGCTGCCTCCCCTGCAGCACCTGGCGCTGCGATGGCCGCCTTCTCTGTCAGATTCATGGAGCCTTAGGGCCGGGCTTCCCCAGCTTTAGTCACCTGTGCGGGATCTGACTCACCCAGCCTGGGTCCCACACGGCTGCTGCCTCCGCTGCCTCCGCACACAGCTCACACATGCACGGCTCCCACGCGTGCACGCACTGTACCCACACACGCTCACACACACTGCCAAGTGCAGACTCACATACAGTGTGCACACACCAACACGTGTTCTCACACACAGAATGTGCACAGATATCCCACACATGTCACACAGACCTATACACACTTCCACTTGCACATACACACTGCACGTGCACGTGTGGACACATGCACACACGCACACTGCCCACAAGACGTGGACACAATGATAGGTGCCCACACTGCACACATGCACACACACAGAGACATGGACACACACTGCACAGTGTAGACATGCAGAATGCACACACAGATACACATGCAAAGCACAAACACACCACATGGAGACATGCATGTAGGCATATGCCCAGTCATACACACACATGAACACACACGCACACACACGCACAAGCACACAGGGACCTGTGCAGACATGCACACACACATGTGCACACACACAAGCACACAGGGACCTGTGCAGACGTGCACACACACACGTGCACACACACAAGCACACAGGGACCTGTGCAGACGTGCACACACACATGCACACACACAAGCACACAGGGACCTGTGCAGACATGCACACACACACGTGCACACACACAAGCACACAGGGACCTGTGCAGACGTGCACACACGTGCACACACACAAACACACACGCACACACACAGGGACCTGTGCAGACATGCACATGCACACATGAACTCACACGCACACACAAGCACACACACACACAAGCACACAGGGACCTGTGCAGACGTGCACACACACAAGCACACACGCACACACAGGGACCTGTGCAGATGTGCACATGCACACATGAACACACACACAAAGCACACAGGGACCTGTGCAGACGTGCACACACATGCACACACACGCACAAGCACACAGGGACCTGTGCAGACATGCACATGCACACATGAACACACATGCACACAGGGACCTGTGCAGACATGCACACACACACGTGCACACACACAAGCACACAGGGACCTGTGCAGACGTGCACACACACACGTGCACACACAAGCACACAGGGACCTGTGCAGACGTGCACACACACACGCACACACGCACACACACAGGGACCTGTGCAGACGTGCACATGCACACATGAACTCACACGCACACACAAGCACACACACACACAAGCACACAGGGACCTGTGCAGACGTGCACACACACAAGCACACACGCACACACAGGGACCTGTGCAGATGTGCACATGCACACATGAACACACACACACAAAGCACACAGGGACCTGTGCAGACGTGCACACACATGCACACACACGCACAAGCACACAGGGACCTGTGCAGACGTGCACACACACATGCACACACACACAAGCACACAGGGACCTGTGCAGACGTGCACATGCACACATGAACACACATGCGCACACACGCACAAGCACACAGGGACCTGTGCAGATGTGCACACACACGCACACACATGCACACACGCACAAAGCACACAGGGACCTGTGCAGACATGCACATGCACACATGAACACACATGCGCACACACGCACAAGCACACAGGGACCTGTGCAGATGTGCACACACACATACACACACACGCACACACGCACAAGCACACAGGGACCTGTGCAGATGTGCACACACGCACACACACGCACACACGCACACACGCACAAGCACACAGGGACCTGTGCAGACGTGCACAGACACACACGCACACACACACACAGCAGCGCTAGGTGCAGAGCAGGGCTGAGTTCTGCCGCATTTCTGTCGCTGGTGCCCCCTAACCCTTCGTGTCTCACGCAGTTAACCGCCAGCAGATTGCTGAATGTGAAAAGCTTAAACATTCCTCGTTAATTCCATTTTAACAATTTACTTATTTATTTGAGAGCGAGAGCCAGAGAGACAGGCAGAGAGAGAACTCTCTCATCCACTGGTTCACTCCTGAAATGCCCACAAAGCTGGGGTTGGCCAGGCAGATGCCAGGAGCCTGGACCTCCATCCAGGCCCTCCAGTGTGGGCAGCGAGGACCCAGTAACTTGACCATCACTGTGCTTCCCGGGGGGAGGAGGCCCAGCTGACCGCTCTGGGCTCTGGGTGTCTCAAGTGGTGTCTTAACCCCTGTACCAAATGCCCAGCCAGTGAATCCTTTATTATTATTATCTATTTAAAGATTAATTTTATTAATTTTAAAGGCAGAGTTAGAGAGAGAGAAATCTTCTATCTGGTGGTTCACTCCCTAAATGGCCGCAACAGCCAGGGCTAGGCCAGCCGAAGCCAGGATCTTCTTCCAGGTCTCCCACATAGGTGCAGGGGCCCAAGGACTTTCCCCCCCTAGGAAAGCAGGACACAGCAGAGAGCTGGATCAGAAGTGGAGCAGTCAGGACTCGAACTGGCGCAACAGGCCGGGGCTTTCCACGCTGCACCACAGCACTGGCCCCACCCTGTGATTCCTTTGTTCACTGGCTTCCATGGGCTTGGGGGTGGGGTGACAGTGGTAAGGACCCAGCCAGCCCTCCTGGATCTGGGGAGCTGGATGGTAAAAAGAGAAAGAAAAAAGAGCCAAGGCTGCAGGAGGCAGCATCTGTGGTGGAATGAGAAGGCCATGCCAAGATGGCCACTGGCAAGAGTCTGCCTGGCAACAGGCTGTGATTTGATGGTTTTGGAAACCACATGACAGCAGAGTCTGCCTGGCAATAGGCTGTCATTGGATGGCTTCAGAAACTGCCTGGCAGCAGGCTGTGATTGGTTAGGGCATAGACTGCCCCTTGACCGGATTGGCTGCCTTGGTTATATAAACAGCTGCAGCAACTGAAATAAATGAGTCTGTGGGCTGCTTGCCTCAGGCCTGCTTTCACCTGACTCCCAGGGTCTGTGTGGTGACTCTGCACCTCTTGCCCTCACCACGCTCCTCCTCCCAGAAACAAATCCACTGCAACATCATCCAGCGGCCGCTTTGAGGAGGGGCCCCAGACACAGCCCGAGGGCCCGGAGGGCTCCCCACCTAGTATGGCTGAGCAGGGTCCTGGTGGGGTGGGCGAGGGGCAGAGCTGCATGGGAGGGCGGGGCCCAGGGGCACACAGGCCTCGGAGGGCTTTGTGCAGCAGCTTCCCCAGGGACGTGGCCCTGGGCCCCTGGGGTAAGGGTCCGGCTTGGCGCCATCAGCAGGTTTACGGGAACTTTGTGTTTGGACCGTGCTGGTGGGTGGATTGGCAGGTGGGGGCTGGACACTGAGGCAGTGGGGCCAGAGCCTGGGACAGAGCTCGGGCCATTTAGAGCAATCAGCGGAACTCATCTGTGGTCGGGGCGGGAGAGGAGCCGCGTCCCTGGGCGTGAGCACCCCAGACTGATGGCCTACCTACTGGAGGCCTGCCCGGCAGGGCAGCTGGGGCTGTGGCCGGGGGCTCCCTGGGGGCCGGGACAGGGCCAGGAGCTCAGATCTGGGGCCAGAATCTCAACCTCCATCTTAACCACTGAGCCCAACACCCAGGCTGAAATTAAAGTTAAATATTCTGTGAGCACAGGGTTGTGTGTGGTGAGTAATTCCTGAAAGGCAGAGTTAGAATTCTCCATCTGCTGGTTCACTCCCCAGATGGCCACAACAGCCGGGGCTGGGCCAGGCCTAAGCCAGGAGCCAGGAGCTTCTTCCAGGTCTCCCACATGGGTGCAGGGGTCCAAGCACTTGGGCCATCCTCCACTGCTTTCCCAGGCCATAGCAGAGAGCTGGATCAGAAGTGGAGCAGCCAGGACTCGAACCAGCGCCATATGGGATGCTGGCACTGCAGGCTGCGGCTTTACCTGCTACACCACAGCACTGGCTCCGACACAGGCTCTGGTCTTTGCTCAAGCAAGAATTCACGCATGAGCCAGGCAGGAGTGGCCAGGCGTCCCTCAGGACGGATCCGAGACAGTGCCCAGCACCCAGGTGGGGGGAGCACGGTTTAGTGGAGGGAGTGCACCTGCGGGGCAGGAGGGGGCTCAGCTCAGGGCTGGGAGCGTGGCTGTGGTCAACCTGGGGTTCCTACGGAGAGGGGTCCAGCTCTTCCCGCCCCGCCCCCTTCTCCTGGACAGTGTCTGCTGGGTGTGGAATGGGGAACCCCACCCCCAGTGTCATCAGGCTGGGAGCCCACCTGGCACAGCCTGAGGGAGTCTCCTGGGCGCCTGCCTGGGGGAGGCTTGGACCCCGTTAGCTCATCAGGGTGGCACTCCGGTTGAAGACACCCGTGTTTCGGCTCATCATGTGAAGCCCCGACAACTGGCGCCCGGACAGGGACCTCGGCCCAGCGTGTGCGGGACGGCTCCCTCGCCCGGCAAAGGCCACAGATGCGTCACTCATCCCTGCGAGATCCGGGTGAGTCGTTAGGATGGGGAATTCTCGTCCCAGGCGCAGCGCAAACATAGGACAGAATCGTGTCATTCGCTTAAACAAGCCGGACACTCCAGCCCCGAAAAGGTATCGGACAGTTACTGCCCTGGGCACAGCAAACGCAGCCGATTGGGAGAGAATAGGACAAAAGCCGCGTCAGGAGCCACGCGCCCCCGGGTGCCGTCTTCAGGCGTGGCACCGCCGTTGGGACGCCAACAGCGAGGTCGCGAGCTCGCCGGTGGCTGTCCCTGGTCAGGAGAAACGCCCCACCGCTCCGACTTTGCCGCAGGAGACTGGACCCTCTGCGCACTGCAGCCGCACCCCACTTAGCAAGGCGTGTGTCCACAAGGCGTGCGTCCACAGAAGCAGGGCACAGCCACGTCCAGTACCCACAGCTGTGGCCTCGCTGTGAGCACCTAGGTGCACCCCCCCAAGAGCCGTCCCCTTTCTTTGTCCCTCTGACTCACCTGGGCTCTCGTGTCATGGAGACATCAGCTGCGTGGCGTCCCTTGCGTCGGCATCTCAGCCTTGCTCCAGTCCTCTGTCCGTTTCTCTCAGGTCTTTCATACACACTGCCACGGCGACATCGTTGGCATGGCTTTACCCACACGGGGTAAGAAGGCATTGGCCCTGAAACTGCCCCCAAGCAGGGCCCCGGCCTGCTCCCCGCAGGTGCACCAGTGTTCCCAGCGTAGCAGATGGCGCCTTCTTCTGCTCTGGCCTGTGCGGAGCTCCTAAGGCCCCCCACTGGACTGTCTGGTCAAGTTCAGCTCCACGGAGAGCGTCTGGCCCGAGACTCTGGCATTCTCCGTCTGGGGGCTTCTGCGTCTGAAGGCACATTTTCTTCTGCTCACAACTGCTCTGCCTTCCTCTGTCCACCAAGAAACGCCTTCAAAGCTTGGAGCAAGTGCCGCCCCCTTCAGGAAGTCCTCCCTGCTGTGAGTGCCGAGCCCCTGGCCCCTCACTCTCCTCCCTTCGCCTCTGTGCTCAGCTGTTCAAGAGAAGTGAGGCGCAGACTGGGCCGGCAGTGTAGGGGTCAGCTATCTGCACAATTATTTAGAAACTTCCTTCATGGTTCAAAATGCTTTTGGGGGCTGGCGCTGTGGCGTAGAGGGTAAAGCTGCCACCTACAGTGCCGGCATCCCATATGGGCGCCAGTTCGAGTCCCGACTGCTCCACTTCTGATCCAGCTCTCTGCTGTGGCCTGGGAAAGCGGTAGAAGATGGTCCAAGTGCTTGGGCCCCTGCACCCACGTGGGAGACTGGAAGAAGCTCCTGACTCCTGGCTTTGGATTGGCCCAGCTCCAGCCATTGTGGCCATTTGGGGAGTGAACCAGCGGATGGAAGACCCCTCTCTCTCTCTTTCTCTCTCTCTCTCTCTCTCTCTGCCTCTCCTCTATCTGTGTAACTCTTTCAAATAAATAAATAAATATTTTTAAAATTAGCTTCAAAATGCTTTTAAACTAATTTCCCCGAAAACATTCTCCATGCTGCACATTTTGGCCGACGGGAGAACCGGGAGTCCGTGAACGGCAGCTGCCCCTCCGTGTCCTGTCCTCGGCTGGCTGAGCAGCGGGGTCCCCGACCCTCCCTTCTGTAGCCCCCGCTGCTCTGCCTTCCTGTCCATGCAGAGCCGCAGCAGGTGGCCCAGGGCCACAGGAAGCCCTGTCCTCCACTTCCTTCTGGGTCCTGGGGTGGAGACTCAGAGGGGCAGGGGCATCGACCCGTGACCTGTGGGACTGCCGCAGCCACTGGTCTCATGGGCGCTAGGAACTGCTCTGGGCTGCCGGCCGGCCAGGCTCACCATGAAGCCATCTGCTCTGCCATCCCCCACACTGCTCCTGGCCACACGCGGACGGCAGTGCTGTGCCCAAGAGCACCTGAAACCAGCCCTGGTGGTCGGCCAACCCTGATGTGTCCAGGGTCACACACGACACTGCCAGCATGAGCGTGGTCCTCCCAGGCCGTGGGCTGTTGCTTGTGTCCACAGTGGGGAGAACGGGGCCACGCAGTCCTGGAGCCCTGTCTCGGGCTGCGCCAGCCTGGGCGGAGCTCTTTCCTCCTTCCGTGCAGACCCCAGGGTGACAGCCGCTCCCCAGTCTGTGTGCTCGTGCGGGGTCCTCGTGTGCTCACGGCTGCCCACGGCAGAGGGAGAGTGACCAGCAGAGAAGGACCCCGGGAGAGCGGGACGGGCGGTGCTGGTGCAGGGCCTGCCCTGGGGTCGGTGGAGGGGGAGGCTGCAGCCGGAGCGCCCAGGGCCCCCGTGGCACTGCAGTCTGTGCACACGTTTCCTGCCTTTCTTTCCCGGTAAGAGCACGCGCGTCCGTCGCCCATGGGGTGGCCCAGGTGCCCGCTCTGTGTGCTCTGTGCTCTCCATTCCACAGACCGAGAGAGGGACGCTCAGCCCGTGTGGGGATTTGCCGTGCCCACCCCGCTCACGGCTTCCTCAGGCTGGCGACTCCCTCCCGGTGAGGAGGTAGACACTGGAACTTCTCCCCCAAAGGCAGGTCATGGGAATCGTAGTCTTTTCCCGCTTCCTGCCCCGGAGCGGACATCCGTGCAGGTCCTGAGCCATCGGTCAGGCCCTCTGTTAGCCTTGGGCACCCGTGGCCACCACCGTCCACAGGAGAGCAGCTGGGAGCCCAGGTCCAGTGGCCGACCCCTGGAAGACCCACAGGCAGGCCTTCCGTGGGCCCTGGGCGGTGAGAGCCACCCCCCAGGGCATGCTGGCGTCCTGCAGCGTGGCCTTGGCCTGGGCCCTGGGAGAGGCCTTGGTTCCTGCCCCCGCTCCAGGCAGAGGGTCCCCAAGTCCTCGTGGCATCTTCCGCCCCCATTTTCAGAGCTTCTGAGGCCCCTGGGGTCTCTGAGTGACCACACCTTTGGTTCTGAATCGGGGGGCTGGGGGCTGGGGTCTCAGGCGGTGTTGAGATGGGGGCTGTCCCCAAGGCCTGCACAGAGGCCTGGGACTTCCTGCCGCACCCCATGGCCTCCGTGAGGGCGGGGCTGGCTGAGCGACACGTCCACCTGCGGGGGAGGTGCTGCACCTGTGCCTGGGACCCTCAGGGCCTCAGCGTCAGAATCCTCCAAGACACTGGTTAACGTGATAAGCTGGTCCCAGCCAGGTACTCCGACGTGGGGCCCAGGCAGGTCTGACCGCAGGCTGAACGCCGGCTCCTGAGAGCTGGGACCCACAGGCTGACCACCAGGGAGCAGCTGTGCCCGGCGCTGGAGGCGGGGTGGGACCCAGCCCTCACACCTCAGAGCTGGTGCTCAGAGTTGAGAGTCCTGGGGCTCGGGGCTGGATGTGTGCAGTGGACGGCTGACCTGGGTGTGTGTCATCCCCCCACCCGCCGTTCACACGCTGAAATCCCGGCCCTCGTATGGCGATGTGAGGAGGGCACCTTGGAAGCAGGGGCCCAGAGAGCCAGACGAGGAGCCCTGGGCTCGGAGCGGACGTCCAGGCTGCAGAACTGAGAGTGACCTCGGTGTCGCTCCGTCCACCATGTCTGACTTGTGGTCGTCCACTGTGGCAGCCCAGGCTGACTGGGCCAGGCTCGGGGGTCCGCCGTGCAGCCCTTCAGAGTGAGCTGCCTCCACCAGGGTCCTCAGGGCAGCAGGGATGGCGGCGGGACTCAAGGCCACAGAGAAGCCCCCGCAGATGTCTGGCTCTCTGAAGCCCTTCCCCCAGGGCCACCACGCCCCGCGGCTGTGCCTCCTGCTGCGTCAGGACGCCCAGCAGCTCACGGCTTGGGTTTGCCATGGCGCTGGCTGGTGCAGAAGTGAACCGGGGGCCCTGGGCACAGGTGCATGGATGGGGCACTTGTGGCCCCAGCCTAAGCCTGGCGTGGAGGGCTGGCTGCCAAGGGTCAAGGTTCTGTGTGGGAAGACCCTGGGCATCTGACCTCGAGCGGGATGGGGTGGGCGATGACCCAGACCCAGGGAAGCAGCCACGCGTGCTGTGCCAGCTCCACACAGGCCACACTCAGGGGGTGGTCACCAGGTCTCCTGGGGGAGGGGCACAGCCGTGTCCCTGGGACACGGGCCATGCACAGTGGCGACAGTGTTCCCGCCACTCAGGCTGCCCAGGGGATTGATGGCTGGCGGCAGGGGGGTCTCACACCGGTGTGTGTGACGACACCGTGTCTATGCGCGCCCACGTGTGTGATGACACTGTGTTGAGGGGACGCTTGTACCTCGCGTGACCCCCGATGGCGGGATTCCGCGGACTTTTTTCCCTTCTTTCTGCCATCAGGTGCTGATGGGGTTTCGTCACGGAGCCTGTTGTTTGTTGAGTAAAAGAAAAACAAAGTGATTTTAAAGGCAGATTGCGTAGGTGACGTCACTTCTTTGCTGGTGCATCGGAGGAGAGCGGCTGTGGACAACCCCTGGCTGGCAGCCGCCCGCCCACCCCTCCCTGGGGACGAGCCAGCCGCCTAGCAACTCACACAAAGGGACGTGAGTGGCTCCCCGCCCGGTGCCACGGGAGGGCACACGTGTGGCTCCCAGGCGTGGCCTGTGTGTCAGGCACAGCCCTGAGCAGGGTTTCGGTTTCTCAGACACCACAAGCTGACACTGGCACAGCCGGGCGTCCTGTCGCCCACGTGGGCCCCGACGTGAGAGCAGCCGGATGTCACGAGGTGTTTCTGTGGACCTGCTTCCACCCCCCGCCCGCGAGGGCTGCCGTGGCTCCTCTGTGGCCGAGCTGAGTTCCCCCAGATCCCTCAGCGGGAGTCCTGACCCCTGCTCTCCACGCTGCCGGCGCGCCTGGCGGGGAGCAGGTGGTTAAGGTGGGACGCAGCCGCCAGCAGGTCCTCACGGGTGAGATCGAGTGGCCGAGGGCGGCCGCAGAGGACACGGCCAGCCGGGGCGAGGCCATGGGACGCCAGCCTGCAGCCTGAGCCGTGAACACTGTGAAGCTCCGCCTGCGTCAGTTACGGCAGCTGGGAGGGCGGGCCTGATGGTGCACCTGCTAACAGCGGCCTCGCTCTCAGGCCGACCGTGTAGTTGGCTGGCTCTGTGGACGTGGGGGTCCCACGTGTGTGTGTGGCCAGGGTCTGCGCAGAGGTCCTCTGGTCCTGGCTCCCCGCACCCTGCCCTGGGCAGTGTCCCTACCCCCGCAACGTCCCGCACCCTGCTGTAGCCTCCAGCCGGCCCTCCTGGCTGTGACCGCAGCCCCCTCTCTTCATCCCCCCGGGCAGCCCCTCACCTCTGAGCCCTCACCGCGTCCCGTGGTGCTTCCCGTGGCTGTGGTCCATCCCAGGGCCTTGGTCCCCTGCCCACACTCTCTCTGCCCGTGGCCTGGACACGAGGAGCTGCTTCCAGTCCAGGGGGCCTGCCGACTGCCCACCCAGGACACCCTGATCAAGTCCACGGTGCTTGGGGCCCGCGGTCTGGGCTTACTCATGACCGAGCCGTCCTGAGCTCTGCCTGGCTTGGGGTGCCCCCGCCCAGCACCAGCACCAGCGCCTGCGGCGTCCTTGGAGCCTGTGCCTTCTGGAGCCGTCAGCACCCGAGGGAAGGCGGTGACACCCGTGGCCCGCATGGGGTCTGTTGGAAACCCGGCCATGCCTCTGCCTGCGCACAGGGGCCGATGGGGTCTGGGGCGGCAGGGAGCTCCCTGGTTGAGGAGGGGGAGGGCGGGGTGCGGAGGCGGTGGCAGGGGCTGGGATGGCCCCCTACCCCTGGGTTCTGGGCCTCTGCCGTCGTCAGCCACGGCCGCTCCGTGAGTGACCCTCATGAGAAGTGAAGAATGTGCTAGAAAAGCCCCGTGGTCTTTCTGGGAAGAATGACAGGGGCTGTCCGGGGAAGCCGCCCACGGGCCTGCCGGCCACACTCTCCCGAGCCTGCTCAGCGCTGGCTCCAGTGGCCACCTCCAGTCTTGGAGCGAAGTCTTAACCCGAAGGCAGCAGACACCGACCAGGGGCCCAGATGCTCTGCTCCGGACTCAGCCTGGGACCAGCTAGCCAGTGGGCCGCGGTGGCCACCTTGAATCCCGCCCCACCTTCCCGCTGGGTGGGGTCTTCCGGAAGCTTCCTTCGGCTGGCCTCCCGCCCCAGCCAAGAGCCCTCTGGCCCCACCACAGGCTGCTGTGCCTGGAGCCCTGTCCCCTGGGGTCCGCGTGCTCCCGGAGGTGTGGGTGCTGGGCGCTGGGGCGGGGCGGGCAGGGAGGGCTCCCCTGGGCCCTGGCTCCGGTGCAGGTGGGAGGGGCGGGTGATTCACATCAAACAGGAGGCCGCTTTGTTCCCGCCCTGCGCGGCTGCACGTGGCTGTGCCTGCAGCCGGGGCGCGAGGTGTGAGCACGCCTGTGGCTGCCCGCGGCCGCTAATTACAGCCCTGCCTCCTGCCCCTCCCCCGCCCGCGCCTTTGAAGTGGGTGCCACCAGCCGGCCTCGCACCCGGCTCCCCTGGGGCCGCCTCGGCAGGCTGCTGGGAGGAAGGCGAACCTGGGCTTTCACCGGGTTTAGCTAAGGCGGCTTCATCTGCGAAGAATTTTAAGCACAGGCTTTGTGTGGGGAGGGTGGGCCTGGCCAGGAGCCGGAAATGCCAGGCTGCCTGGAGCCGGAGCCCAGCACGGCCGGGGCAGAGCCCCTGTCCCCCAGCAGCCGGGCTGAGAGCAGAACCCCAGGCCGTGGCACCAGCCAGGGTCCGGGGCAGGGAGGGGGAGACCCTCGGGAGCCGACCAGGCAGAGCCCGGAACCTTCAAAGGAAAGTGCGGGGCTCCCCGCCCTGCGGAGGGTGGCGGCCAGCGGAGTCCTCGGGGCAGGAGTCTCCGAGATGTTTTCATAGCAGGAAACGCTGGAACTCGCACGTGAGCACCTAGCGCCTGCCGCGGGAAGCAGGCTGCTGTCCACCCCACACGCGTGGCCCTGGTGGGATCCATGGGCCTCTGGGAAGCCGGCTGCTGTCTGCGCCACACGTGTGGCCACAGTGGAATCGTGGGCCCCTGGGAAGCTGGCCTTCTGTCCATCCCACACGTGTGTCCATGGCGGGATAGTGGGCCCCTGGGAAGCCAGCCTGCTGTCTGCCCCACACGCGTGGCCGTGGCGGGATCCATGGGCCCCCAGGAAGCCGGCTGCTGTCCGCCCCACACGCGTGGCTGTGGTGGGATCATGGGCCCCCGTGAAGCCAGCTGCTGCCACCCCACACGCGTGGCCATGGTTGGATCGTGGGCCCCCGGGAAGCCGGCTGCTGTCTGCCCCACACGCGTGGCTATGGTGGGATCCATGGGCCTCTGGGAAGCCAGCTGCTCTCTGCCTCACACGCGTAGCCGTGATAGGATCGTGGGCCCCGGGAAGCCAGCTGCTGTCTGCCCCACACGCGTGGCCATGGCGGGATCCATGGGCCCCCAGGAAGCCGGCTGCTGTCCACCCCACACGCATAGCCGTGGTAGGATCGTGGGCCCCCGGGAAGCCAGCTGCTGTCTGCCCCACACGCGTGGCCGTGGTTGGATCGTGGGCCCCCAGGAAGCCGGCTGCTGTCCGCCCCACACGCGTGGCCGTGGCGGGATCCATGGGCAGTTGTGTCCAGGCTTTTACCTTTCAGCAGGAGGCTCTGCCCTGAATGAGGCCGGCACGGAACTACAGCTGTGACAGTGACGGGAGCAGAAGCTCTGTCTGTGGGGGTCAGGTTCCCCAGCCCCACCTCCAGCTCGCCCTCGCCGCCCTTCCTCCTCCCCCCTCCTCCTCCTCTCGCTCCTCCTCCTCTCCCTCCTCTTCCCTCCCTTCCTCCTCCTCCTTTCCCTTCTCCTCTCCCTCCTCCTCCTCTCCTTCCTCCTCCTCTCCCTTCCTCCCCCTCCTCTCCCTCCTCCTGCTCCTCTTCTCCCTCCCCCTCCTCTCCCTCCTCCTCCTTTCCCTCCTCCTCTCCCTCCCCCTCCTCTCCCTCCTCCTCCTCTCCCTCCTCCTCTCCCTCCTCCTGCTCCTCTTCTCCCTCCCTCCTCCTCTCCCTCCCCCTCCTCTCCCTCCTCCTCTCCCTCCCCCTCCTCTCCCTCCTCTTCCCTCCCTTCCTCCCCCTCCTCTCCCTCCTCCTGCTCCTCTTCTCCCTCCCTCCTCCTCTCCCTCCCCCTCCTCTCCCTCCTCCTCTCCCTCCCCCTCCTCTCCCTCCCCTCCTCTCCCTCCTCCTCTCCCTCCCCCCTCTCCCTCCTCCTGCTCCTCCTCTCCCTCCCCCTCCTCTCCCTCCTCCTCCTAACAAGCATTGCCCTGGTCACAGCAGTCCACATTCTCCAGAGAAGGAGGGCCGACGGGACGCGGGGGTCCATCTGCAAACAGCTGCAGCACCACTGCTTCCACACACGTCAGATCCCGTCTGTCTACACCTGCAGCCCATGCATAGTACGTCCACACCCACGTCTGTCCCTACACCCACACACACCTGCAGTGCATCTGTGGCTCCACCTGCACCTGTGTCTGTACTACACCCACACCCACACCCGTCTACACTCCATCTATATGTCCACACCCGCACCTGTATCTGTGTCTGTCTTCAGGGGTTTGCTGAGGGTTGCAGCGACCAGGAACTCCATGGCCTGCGGGTTGGGCCGGCCGCCTGGAGACCCGGGCTCCATCTTTGCCTTAAGGCCCTGAGCTGATTTGCAGGAAGGAGGGCGGTCTGCTTGTGTCCAGTCCGCTGAGTTAGGGGCCAGTGCTATGGCACAGTGGGTAAATCCGCCGCCCGGGTCACCTGCTTTCCATATAGGTGCTGGTTCCAGTCCCGGCTGCTCCACTTCCAGTCAGCTCCCTGCTATGTGGCTGGCAAGGCAGCGAGGATGGCCCAGGTGCTGAGTGCCCGCTGCACGTGGCCCCTGGCTCTGGCCTGGCCAGCCCCAGCTGATGCAGCCATCTGGGGAGTGGACTGGTGGGTGGAAGATTCCTCTCTCTCTCTCTTTGCCGTTCAAATAAATACAGGAGTCAACCTTTTGTGAAAAGTCTGATTTAAATGCTAATCCCATCCAAACCCTCACTGCCTCACCCAGGCAGGAGCTGAGGGGGAGCCAGGCTCTGCCCCACGCGACCTGCGACCTCCGGGGCCGGGGCCGGGGCCGCAGGGGCCCTGCAGAGCGGACGCCCACCGTGCCCGTCTCAGGATTGGCTCCGGCGTCTCTCACGTGAGTTCTCCTGTAGGCACCGGTGGAATTCTGCCGTCAGCGGGAACCTGGTGGCACTGGAGTGTGTGTGGGGGACGAGGCAGGGCTCCGAGGGCCAGGGCTGGGGGCCGGGGACCGGGGCGGGGTGGCTGCTGTCCGGGAGCCCCTGCACAGCGGGTGTTGTCCACCAACCCGGAGAAACACATCCAGAGATGACACTGAGACAGACAACAGGCAGGCTGCAGGGAGACACGGAGCAGTGACAGCTCACACACATAGGCGCACACACATAGGCATACACATGCAACACACACCACACAACATGTCACACACACGTACACACATGTACACACACAGAACACATACCACACGGGGACAACACACCACATACATACGCATCACACACAACACACATACGTACATAACAGAGACAATACACAATACACCACACACATACCTGCGTGCATACACACACATACATAACCCCACACACCACACACAACCACACATACTATATACACAGCATACGTACACATACAATCACACATGCACAGGCACACACACAGACAACACAGAACACACCACACACATACATATGTACACACACATACACAATCACCCACAACCACATCCACAATACACATACATAACAACACACATACATAACCACACATACCATACAACCATGTAACCACACACAGTCACACGTCACAAGAATGTACATAAATGAACACACACACACACTCTGTTGTGTAGCTCGCTGTGATAAAATCGCTAAGTACACGCAGAGATACACCACTCTCCATGTATGTACGTTGCGTGTCAGTGAGGGGAAGGCCCACACTGCTCCCAGCACGGGCTGGGGTTCGAGTCATCGTCAAGAAGCGATTCGAGGCGGCGCGCTGAGGAAAAGGACAAAGCCGGGCGCCGCGTGCTGGGGGAGGAGCTGGGCTCCAGGCGACAGTCCTGGTGGAGCACCGCGGGAATGCGCCTGTGCACCTGCGACTGTAAGTGGCCGGTGACCTCCAGGGTGTGGAGAGAAGCTGAAGAAATCCCAGACCCCAGGCAGGAGGGGGCGTCTGGGGCCATGACGCCCGGTGGGGTGGCCCGGGAGTGGCCACGGCTGTCCACAAGAGCAGGTGCAGACTGGGCTCGCTGAGCCGGCGGGGCTGGGCCATCTTCTTTTTAAAGATGTACTGGTTTATTGAAAGGAAGAGTTAGAGAGAGAGAGAGACAGACAGAGCAGAGAGAGAGAGCGAGAGGGAGAGCGCCTCCATCCACTCCCCAGTGGGCCGCAATGGCCAGGGCTGGGCTGATCCGAAGCCAGGAGCCAGGAGATTCCTCCGGGTCTCCCACATGGGAGCAGGGGCCCAAGGACTTGGGCCATCTTCTGCTGCTTTCCCAGGCCATCAACAAGGAGCTGGACGGGAAGTGGAGCAGCTGGGACTTGAACCGGTGCCCATGTGTGGTGGCTTTAGCTGCTGCACCACAGCCCTGGCCTCAGTGACATTTTCTTGGATGTGACCTTTTGTGGGTGTTGTGCAGTGTCTGTGACCAAGGCGGGACCGGGTCCTGTGTCCTGTGTAGGCATCCACGGGGGGCCGGCACCGTAGCTCAACAGGCTAATCCTCCGCCTAGCGCCGCCGGCACACCAGGTTCTAGTCCCAGTCGGGGTGCCGGATTCTGTCCTGGTTGCTCCTCTTCCAGGCCAGCTCTCTGCTGTGGCCCGGGAAGGCAGTGGAGGATGGCCCAAGTGCTTGGGCCCTGCACCCCATGGGAGACCAGGAGAAGCATCTGGCTCCTGCCTTCGGATCAGCGCGGTGCGCTGGCCGCAGCGGCCATTGGAGGGTGAACCAACGGCAAAGGAAGACTTTTCTCTCTGTCTCTCTCTCTCTCTCACTGTCCACTTTGCCTGTCAAAAAAAAAAAAAAAAAAAAAAAGCACCCACGGGGAACACGCTCACCAGAGCACCGGGACAGCAGCAAGGGGAACGGTGAGCTTAACGGGCGCAGATGAGGGGCCCACACGTGTGCGGCGCCCTGGGGGAAGCAGCCGCCCGTGTTCAGGTGCAGCAGAAACCTGAGCACCAGGCACCATGGAGCAGAAGGGCCCTGGGTGCCATCAACTCGCGGAGGCCTTAGAGATTCTTGTTGGACACAGATTCCACATGCCGGGCAGGGGACAAGTTAGACCACGGAACCAGAAAAGGGGGCGTGGTGGGAGAATTCAGCAGCCACCAGTGGGCAAAGACCTCACCGTGTGGAAGGGAGAGCCCCCTTCCCCACCCATGCAGAGAGCCTGACAGATGGTGCCAATCTGCCTCCTGGTGCCAGAGCTTGGTGCCCGAGGCGGGCAGTCTGTGTGGAGGTGGGCTGGGCTCATGGCGGCGGGGCTGGCAGGACCAGCGGCTCGGGGCCCCCAACTGCATCACCTCCTGGCCGCTGGCGTCATAGGGGGAGCAGGCACGGGCCTCATGGCGAGCGGGAGACAGAGGAGCAGGCCTGGCTGTGGACAGAACTGAGCCTCCAGCAGAGCCTGATGACCGCATTGGTTCCCAGCCTCTGGGGGGTCCTGCATGTCCCCCACGGCCACACTGGGGACCACGGCTCTGCCCGCAGACACATCCCAACTGCCGCAGGGGCCTTGTCGCCACGGCCTTTCAGAGTGAATTCCCTGCCTCTCCTGACCCCCAGCAAGGGGCTGCTGCTCAGCTTCTGGGCTCGCTGGGTGCCCCTGGGTCCCTGACATCTGCTGGGTGCTCACCAGTTGGCCGGCGTGGTGCAGGGGTGAAGCCCCCGCCTGTGACGCCGGCATCCCCCGGTAGAGCTCCGGTTCCCGTGCTGGCTGCTCTGCCTCTCATCCAGCTCCCTAATGCTCCTGGGAAGGCAGCAGAGGATGGCCCGAGCGCTTGGGCCCCTGCACCCCCGTGGGAGACCGGAGGAAGCTCCTGGCTTCGTCCTGGAGCAGCCCTGGCCAATGCGGCCATCTGGGGAGTGACCCAGCAGCTGGAAGATCTCTTTCTCCCTCTCTCTGTCGCGTTGCCTTTCAAATAAATAAATCTTATAAAATAAAAGTGTCAGACGCCCTTTGTCTTCCTTTCAAACATCACTAGAGCGGGGTCAGTGCGTACGAAGCTGGGGAGAACCCTGAGGGACGCTGTGTCTTTAAATGGTCAGAAACCACTGGGGATCCCGACAGGTGGGGAGCAGGGCTTGGCCTGGCACCGGCTTCTCCCAACACGGCATTGCCTCCGGTTTCTCCCGTCCCGGCCTCTTTCCCTCAGCTTCCATCTCTCCCTGCTGTGGACGGGGGAGCAGAGACACCCTCGGGCACACGGCGATGGCCTCGGGGCTGTGTCCAGGCTCGGCCTCCCCTTGCTGCCCAGGCAGGCGGCGGCTGGCACGGGGCTGGGCGGGCTGTGTGTGGGGAGAGCCCTCGGGGATTCTCTGGGTTTTCATGTGGAGCCAGCATGTCCCAGGGTCCAGAGCGGGCTGGGGCTTTGAGCCATGGGATACCCTGCTTGGCCTGCTTCCTGGGGGGCGGAGTTTGGACAAAGTGACTTCCCTGCTCCCAGGCAGCCGCCAGCGCCGTCTGGGGAGAGCGCCCACAACAGGTGCCTTCCCGCCGACACCCTGGCCTCCTGGGGTTCCAGCCCCGAGCCCAGCTACACCTGGGTCCCTGAAGGGGGCTTCTCCTCGGTTGACGGGGGCGGGGACTTGAACTCGAGACCCTCAAGGACTCCTGGTCACAGAGGTCGCAGCGAGCAGGCGGGGACTGGGGTGCTCAGGTGCGGGCAGGGACTGGGGGTGCTCAGGTGCACCCCTGTGAGCTGGGCGTCCCTGAGCGTCCTCACTCTGCTTCTGGAGGTTGGCCTGGGGGAACGTCACACCGCATCCCTGGCACAGGCAGGCGAACTCCCGTGGACGCTGGGCAGCGGGGTGTGGGGCATGGCCTTGCTCTGCAGCCCTCTGTGTCCTGTCCCCCCCATTCTTCCCAGGGCCTGGGCCCTGAGGCCCCCATGGCTGGCCTGGAGTGGGGAGGCAAGGTGAGGGAGGCCACCCCGGGGCACCCGGCTCAGGTATGCGGGAACCACGTGCGGGGAGTTCAAGCCTCCGCAAGTTCGTCCCCGTTTCACCCCAGCTGGGGAAGCCCTGGGGTCGGGACAGCACCTGACGGTCACCGGTCACCGGCTGGGGCTGAGAGGGAAGAGGGCAGGAAGGGACCGAAGAGAGGGGGCTCTGAGGCTCTGCGAGGCAGACCCCGGCTGGCCTCCCCGGCTCTGCCTGGTGGACCCCGGCTGGCCTCCCCAGCTGGCCTCCCCGGCTCTGCCAGGTGGACCCCGGCTGGCCTCCCCTGCCCAGCGAGGTGGACCCCGGCTGGCCTCCCCAGCTGGCCTCCCCGGCTCTGCCAGGTGGACCCCGGCTGGCCTCCCCTGCCCAGCGAGGTGGACCCCGGCTCTGTGTGGCGGACCCCGGCTGGCTTCCCCCTGCCCTGCCAGGTGGACCCCGGCTGGCCTCCCCTGCCCTGCGAGGTGGACCCCGGCTGGCCTCCTGTGCCCTATGAGGTGGACCCCGGCTGGCCTCCCCGGCTCTGCCTGGTGGACCCTGGCTGGCCTCCCCAGCTGGCCTCCCCGGCTCTGCCAGGTGGACCCTGGCTGGCCTCCCCAGCTCTGCGTGGCGGACCCCGGCTGGCCTCCCCTGCCCTGCGAGGCAGACCCCCGCTGGCCTCCTGTGCCCTATGAGGTGGACCCCGGCTGGCCTCCCCGGCTCTGCCTGGTGGACCCTGGCTGGCCTCCCCAGCTGGCCTCCCCGGCTCTGCCAGGTGGACCCTGGCTGGCCTCCCCGGCTCTGCCTGGTGGACCCCGTCTGGCCTCCCTGGCTCTGCGTGGCGGACCCCGGCTGGCCTCCCGTGCCCTGCGAGGCGGATCCCGGCTGGCCTCCCGTGCTCTGCATGGCGGACCCCGGCTGGCCTCCCCTGCCCTGCGAGGCGTACCCCCGCTGGCCTCCCTTGCCCTGCGAGGTGGACCCCGGCTGGCCTCCCCTGCCCTGCGAGGTGGACCCCGGCTGGCCTCCCCGGCTCTGCAGACGGACCCCCTCTGGCCTCCCGGTGGCCCCCGCCCCCTCCCCGTGAGCTGTTCCCTTTAAGGACCGACTCCCAGCCCCGGGAAATTCCTGAACCCAGCAGCCGGCAACCACACACCCGCGAGGGCTGGGCACCAGATGAAAAGCCTCCGTGGAGCCCGGCCCCTCCTGGGACGGCCTCGGAGCCAGCGAGTGCGGGGCCTGCTGCCGCAGGGCCCCCGAGCCTGCCAAGGTCCCCGGCACGCGTGTGCGCCTGAGCCAAACAGGTTTTCTAAGTTTTTCTGGTTTGCTCTGGGCTCGCGCTGAGCGACCCGTTGCCGTCGTCCCTCTGGGAGATGTGCCGTGCCAATGACTAATCCCAGCTGTGCTGAGATTGGTGTCAGCTGTCACCTGCTCAGCGCCGAGACCCAAGCCCAGCGCGAGTGAGGAGAGACCGGAGGCTGCAGCCCCGCCCTGCCGGGCCTCCACGGCGGATCAGCCAGAAGCTTCCGGCTGCTTCCAGGGCCACTCTGTCCTCCCTGCGGGCGGCTGGCATGCGGCCAGCGCAGTGAGTGCCCCCGTCGGAGGGCAGCTGCCTCCCCGCCAGCCCAGCGGAGCCCCTGGATGGAGCTGGGGACCGGAGCCCCTCATGTCTGCCCTGCTGACGCTGTGTGTCCTCCTCCTGCCCCTGGCGACCCCTGGCCAAGGTGCCCAGCGCTGGGAGCCCTGCACAGGTAGGGCCGGGACGTGGGGAGTGGGTGGGCGGGTGCCACGCTGCCACGGACACTGTGCGGGGCCACGGGGTGTCCGGCGGTCGGCAGCCCCTGGAGACAGGTGGCGGTGGGAGGGAGCGGGGCGAGTGCTGGCAGGGTGGGGACGCGTCTCCCACAGGCAGGCAGCACCCGAGGCCTCCCGCAAGTATGTGCCTGCTTGGCCTCCCGGGAGAGGCCGTGCACCTGCTTCAGGAATGAGCACACGGCAGCCCCCAGCCTGCACTGGCACAGCAAAGGCCGGGGCTGAGGGCGGCCAGCTGCCTGTCCCCCAGAGCACAGGATGGGCAGGCAGCCCCAGACCCAGCGCCAGAGCCCAGCGCCCCACAAAGGGTTGGGGATAGGCGTTGGGGGTTAGGGTTCAGGGTTCAGATTAGGGGTTAGGCGTTGGGGGTTCAGGTTATGTGTGGGGGTTAGGATTCAGGTTAGGGGTTAGGTGTTGGGGGTTAGGGGTTAGGTGTTGGGGGTTCAGGTTACGTGTTGTGGTTAGGGTTCAGGTTAGGGGTTAGGTGTTGGGGGTTAGGGGTTAGGTGTTGGGGGTTCAGGTTACGTGTTGTGGTTAGGGTTCAGGTTCAGGTTACAGTTAGATGTTGGGAGTTAGAGTTCAGACTAGGGCTTAGGTGTTGGGGTTTGGGTTTGGGTTAGGAATTAGGTTTTGGGGGTTCAGGTTTGGGTTAAGGGCTCAGGTTTAGATTAGGGGTTAGGTGTTGGAGGTTCAGGTTATGCTTTGGGGTTAGGATTCAGGTTCAGGTTATGGTTAGGTGTTGGGGGTTAGAGTTCAGATTAGGGGTTAGGTGTTGGGGGTTCGGGTTTGGGTTAGGTGTTAGGTGTTGGGGGTTTGAGTTTGGGTTAGGGGTTCAGGTTTGGGTTAGGGGTTAAGTGTTGGGGGTTTGGGTTTGGGTTAGGGGTTTGGGGTTAGGTATTGGGGATTTGGGTTTGGGTTAGAGGTATGGGTTAGGGTTAGGGGTTAAGTGTTGGGAGTTTGGGTTTGGATTTGGGTTTGGGTTAGGTGTTGGGAGGTTAGGGTTCTGGTTGGAGGCTAGGATTGGTGTTGGGGGTTAGAGATTTGGGTTTGGGTTAGGGTTTAGGTTGGGGTTAGGTGTTGGAGTTCGGGTTTGGGTTGGGGTTAGCTGTTGAGGTTCGGGTTCAGAGTTTGGGTTTGGGTTAGGGTTAGGTATTGGGGGTTGGGGTTAGGCGTTGGGTGTTGGGGTTGGGGTTAGGCATTGGGGGTTGGGTTCATGTTAGGGGTTAGAGTTAGGGTTAGGGGTTATGTGTTGAGGGTTCAGGTTCAGGTTGGGGGTTGGGTTAGGGTCAGGAGTTAGGTGTTGGGGTTCGGGTTTAAGTTGAGGTTGTTAGGGGTGGGGTTCTGGTTGGGGTTAGGTGTTGGAGTTCGGGTTCGGGTTAGGCACTGAGTGTTGGGTTCGGGTTAGTTTTCCTGTTGGCCTCCCTGACTTGGAGCTGGGTTCGGCTCCCACAGCAGATGGGGGCAGGGACTTCTCTGGCTGCTGGCTTTGCCATGCTGACACTGCCCTTGAGACTTGACCAGCGAGCCCACTCCTCAAATCAACATTCCAGCAGAGGAGCAGGGAGGCCGTAAGGGCGTTAGCAGAGATGCGGGGAGCGGACCTGGGGTGTGGCTCTGGTTGAAGGTCCTCGTCCCTGGCTCCCGGGAGCCATCCTCATCCCTGTCATCCCTGTCACACCGGGGCCACCGCTCCGCTCTCTCAGCTGGCAGCTGGGGTGGGGCCCCCACACTGCTGTCACCAGGCCCCGGGGGAGGGGGAGTGGCCGCTTGCCTGTGGGCACTGGGGGGCTGCACCTGCCGCAGAGCGCCTTGAGCTGGACGGCTGTGCGCACAAAGCAGGAGCAGGCCGACGCCTCACCCGGCACTTCTCAGCCACGAAGGCTGGGCCGTGGCCTCCTTGCTCCCTGCTGGGGCCCACCCGGTCCGGCGGGGCCTCGGGGGGCCGCAGTCGCCAGCACGGGCCGTCCTCCTGGCAGGGCGTGAGTCACAAGCATGTATCTTCATGTTGCCCTCAGCGCCGCGAACAGAACCCGCCTGCACGGCGATAATAAAGGTTATTTATAAAGGCCGCCTCCTCTCCCCGGAAGGCACGGAGCAAATAGTTAAAAGATGACCCAGTTCTGAGCAGCAGGGAAGAGGCGCGGAGATAAGCGCCCGGCAAGGGGTGCTGAGCCGCGTCTGGAGCCCTCCCAGGAGGCGGCCATGGCCGGCAGGGCTGCGGCGTCTCAGACGCCACGTGGTCCCACTGGGCGCGAGGCCTCACGGCAGGGCTTCCACTGCAGGCTCGGTTCCTGTGTGACCCAAGGCCCTGGGGCCCCGGGCCCAGTGTCTGCAATCACAGACATTGTGTGGGTGGCACACGTGATGGACGACGTATAGGTGTGACATTCTGGTCTGTGACACACATGATGGACGACATGCATGTGTAACACTCTGGTCTGACACACGTGTTGGACAACACACAGCTGTGACATTCTGGTCTGTGACACACATGATGCATGACACACATGTGTAATGCTCTGGTCTGACACGTGTGGTGGACGACACACAGCTAGGACATTCTGGTCTGTGACACATGATGGATGTGTCCCGGGCTGGGTGTCCAGGTGTGCCCAGGGTGGGGGTCCAGGTGTGCCTGGGGCTGTGGGTCCAGTTGTGCCCAGGCTGGGGGTCCAGGTGTGTCCAATGCTGGGAGTCCAGGTGTCTCCAATGCTGGGGGTCCAGGTGTGCCCAGGCTGGGGGTCCGGTGTGTCCAATGCTGGGGGTCCAGGTGTGCCCAGGGTGGGGGTCCAGGTATGCCTGGGGCTGAGGGTCCGGGTGTGCAGGGCAGGGGTCCGGTGTGTCCAATGCTGGGGGTCCAGGTGTGCCCAGGGTGGGGGTCCAGGTGTCTCCAATGCTGGGGGTCCAGGTGTGCCCAGGCTGGGGGTCCGGTGTGTCCAATGCTGGGGGTCCAGGTGTGCCCAGGGTGGGGGTCCAGGTATGCCTGGGGCTGAGGGTCCAGGTGTGCAGGGCAGGGGTCCGGGTGTGCCCGCCTGGTGGGCAACAGAGGGGAGCCGCCTTTTCCCCTGTGCCTTAGGGAATGCTGACTGGGAGCCTGGGCGCTGCTGGAGGCCACAGTGGCTCAGGGAGGGGCTTGGGCCAGGGCGCAGGTGCCAGAGTCCAGGAGGGGGGCGCTGTGGAGGGCCAGGGTCGGGGCCGAGAGCCAGCAGTCACGGGTGAGGGCCCGTCGCAGGCAGGTGGTGCAGCCAGTCGGTAGATGGTTGTCTGACCGTCTGGGCGTCTGACCAGCCTCTGTCACTGGACTCTGCCAGAGGGCGGGGCCAGGTGTCCCTGGGTCTGCAGACTGGCAGGTGGTCAGCTCGGGACGCTCGCAGCCGCAGGAGCAGGACCAGGTGTTCTGATGGGGCCCTGGCCTGAGGGCCACGCAGCTGCCCCAATGAGCGGGACCCTGCGGCCTGGTGACAAAGGCATAGGTGTAGCCACCGAGAGTCCAGCTCTCAGCTGGCGGTGGCGTGGGGCATGCTGGGGCGGGGGAGATCCTGGCCGTCCACCAGGGACGAGTGGGGCCATGGGTGGGGGCGGGGGAGGCTGGGCCTGTGCCGCCGGGGGGGACAGCCAGGAAGCCTCAGGACCACATCTGCCCCTCCCCCAGCCTGGGACACAGCCCCACGGGCCTCACGGGCCAGAGCCCGGCACAGGCACAGCCAGCATCAGGGCAGGGGGCCCTGAACTCCAGGAGCTGGACAAAGTGTGGGGAAGAGACTGACAGATTTGCATTTTACTTGTTTTTTTTTTTTTAAATATTTATTTATCTACTTATTTGAGAGAGTGATGTGGGAGGTGGGGAGGAGAGGGGCAGAGTCTCCACCCACCGTTCACCCCCAAATGCCCCTGGGGGCTGGGGCTGAGCTGGGGTCTGGCTGGAGCCAGGAAGCAGGAAGGCAGGCCAGGTCTCCCACCTCGACCCACCCCACCTGGACCTCACCACCCCCCACCCCCCACCCCTGACCCACCCACACGCTGTCCCCACCCACTGTGCCCCCATACCCTCACCTGGGCCCCACCCCAGCACCTGGACCGCCCCCCCCACAGCTAAGCCCCACCCACCCCACCTGGACCCCGCCCCTCGCCGCCCGCTCTGCTTTTCCCCCGCCCATCCTCAGGGCTCCCAGCCTGGAGACCTCCGCGCACGGGGGCGCCCTTCTCCCCTTCCCCAGGTGCGGCCCCAGGGTCTCCAATACGATGACGCCACCTGCCACCCGCCCTGCGCAGCCCACGACCCCTCCCCAGGCGGTGCTCCGGGCTCTGGGGAGAGGGGCTGGGAGTAGGGCCCAGGGAGCGTGAGAGCCTGCCCGGAGAAGATGTGGGGTGACCCATGCTGGCACCTCCTCCCCTTCCCACTCCACCGCCCCTCCTGCCAGTGCCCCGGGGAGAGAGCAGGGATCAGATGTCCACTGCCCCGCTGCCCTGGGATGTATGAGGGGTCCTGTTTGCTGCCCCAGGGGGCCTCGCTTTCACAGCAGGTGCTGTCAGGACCCTTGGGGGGTCTCTTCCCCCTGCTCCATGGGACTTGGGAAGGTCTATGCTGACCCCCACCCCATGGCCCCCAGCCAGCAACCTGGAGCCCCTCTCCTGTGGTGCCCAGCAGGGTCAGGCAGGAGAGGTGGCACCAGTGTGGGTGTGGAGCAGGGGCCAGCAGGTTAGCCAGCAGCCCTGCTTGGAGTAAGGGCCAGGCTGGGCACGTGGGGCCTGGCCTGGGCTTTGGGCTCTGTCCCCTGACCTCTGTCCCAGGCAGGCCAGGAAAGACGGCATTGGTACTCATTCCGGGGCCTCCCCAGTGGAGAGAAGCACTGGCCACAGGTCGGAGGGGACAGAGGGCAGAGGGCTGGGAGGCCGCAGGTCTCGCTGTCACTCATGGCTCGGGCAGCCTCCCTCTTGTGATCACCTGGTGTGGAGGTGGCAGGTGGAAGCTGCGGGTGCTGGTGTGAGAGGTCAGGGGGCTTCTGCCCTGAGACCTGGGCCAAAGTGTGGGTGGGGAATAGACCCGGAAGCTGGGAGAGGCAGGGGTGGGAACCTGGCATGGCAGGTCCGAGGAACATGCCGGTCAGCAGCAGGACTGTCCCGAGGAGAGGCCGCAGCAGGCGGGCCTGCACACGGGGCGGCAGAGCAGGGACACGCAGGAGGAGGGTCTGCAGCAGGACGAGGGGCAGGGGCTGGGCTGGCAGCACGAGGGGCGTGGGCAGACGGGCACACAGCTCACGGGCCTGCAGCAGAGGGTCACACGGCTGGGCTGCTGGCAGGGGGAGGGGCTGCAGGAGGGCTGGCGGCAGGGGGAGGAGCCCCCAGAGCAGACGGGCACACAGGAGACGGGCACACAGCTCACGGGCTCGCAGCAGAGGGTCACACGGCTGGGCTGCTGGCAGGGGTTGGAGGAGCAGCAGGACAGCTGGCAGCTAGACTGCTGGCAGCACAGGGGCGTGCAGGAGCTGGTGCACACTGCCTGGCAGCTCCCTGGGGTGTAGCTCCCTGGGTGCAGCACCCTCATTAGCACTGGTTTACTTCCCCCGCAGTGCTACCCAGCTCATAAAGGTGTCCGGCTGTGCTGGGCGTGGCTGGCAGGCCCAGGCCAGGACTCCCGAGGTGGAGGTCGAGCCAGGGCTTATGAGCAGCTCTTGGGTGGGCTCTTGGCTGGCCTCGGGGGCTGAGGCCAGGGCCGGGGCTGGGGCCAAGTTGGATTCTGTGCTTCCGGGGCATCTCCGGGTGCAGTCTGTCCACCTCCTGTTGTGTTTGTCACCAGGTCCCACGTCTGTCCTTTTGCAGAGAGGCCCACTGGCCTGGTCACAGAGCCCAGGTGTGCGTGGCCGCAGTGGCCCTGCCCGGGAACCTGCCGAGGAGGGAAGTTGGAGCTCCTGCGTCTCCCCCACCCCATGCAGCCCTTCCCATCGCACCCTTGCTGGGAGCTGAGCCCAAGTGCCCCGTCCATGGCCCCGCCCAGCCCCCTGCAGTGACCACCGCTGCCATGGCCGATAAATGCCCCAGTGAAGTGGACGTCGGTGTCCTCCCCCAAGGAGACAGTGTCTCCAGGGGCGGCGCACTGCCCGGGCTGGCTGCAAGCTGTGTGCACCGGGGGCCAAGCAGGGACGGCTCTGGGAGGCGTTCCGCGAGGGTCTCCCCGCTCAGCCCCAGCCCCAGGCCCGGGGCCCCGCCGTGGCTGGACAGGCGTCCTGGCTGGAACACCTCCTGTGCAGGTGCAGCTGGGGCTCCTCTGGGTGACATCCTGGCCCGGTGTGTTCCTGTTCGGATCTGACGCGGGGGACTCCCTTCGGATTCTGACTACGGGGCACTCGGGCTGCTGGCACCCGGGGTGGGGGTGGGCTAGAACAGAGGCGGGCCCACAGCCTTGGGGACCGGGAGGCTGTCTGGGGGCCTGGGACTTGGCGGGAGGCAGCGGGGGCGGGAGGGCTGGGAGCCCCTGGGTCTCCGCCCTGTCCCTTAGGAGCCGGCGGTTTATGCCGTCCGTGCTGATGGTGCACTGATGTTAGCGCGATGCTTTGAACCAGGCTGCTCGGGAGCTGTTTCTGCAAAGCTCACGGCCGCGGCCCCAGGAGTCTCACGGGGGTGGTTTCCAGCAACAGGGCTCTGAGCTGAGGGGGAGGAGCCCCGGCGAGAGTTCCCTTCTGCAGCTGCAGCCCCGAATGGCCCCGGCGCCTGCCCTTCTGGTGCTTGCTCTGCCGCACGGGGACCGGCATCCTGAGACCAGCCTGCAGGGTCCTGTCCCCGGGGTCCTGCTCAGGTGCTGTGTGCGGCTCCTCCGTCCGCCCGCCTCGCCCCTGGTGTGGCCTGGGCGGCCGTGGCCGGTCAGCTCGGCAGGACGGGGTCACGGTCAAACCACACAGTTTGAGGGCTGTGTGGTTCGTCAAGGTCGGCTGCTCTCACAGTTGTTCCTTTGGCCGCGTGGCAGCATTGCACTTGGCGTGAACCTGAATCCTGGCCCGCATTTCACTGGGGAGCTCCGGGGGCGGCCGTGGGCAGGCGCTGCAGGCTCCAGGTCCACCCGCCTTCACTGTGCTGGCCCCAGACTTCCTGGACCTCAAGTACCTTCTGACCCAGCCCCTCCCCGTGCCCCCCAGGCCTCCGCTTCTCTCCTCGCCAGGCGGATCCTGGATCACGGGGCAGCGTCAGGAGCCTCTGCCCACTGAGCCTGGCTCCCTCCCTCCACCCTTCCAGGCTGAGGGACCTCAGCGAGGGGACATCCCCGTGCCTGGGGTAGCTCTCTGCGTGCAGCTGCGTGTCCCTGCGGGTCGGGTTCCCATGACCATCCTCTGTGACTGGTCCCCTGCTGGACGAAGCACACGGGTGCTTCCCAAGAGAACCCCATGGCAGGGTCTCCGGGCACGAGGCACACGTCTCCCCTGTGGACAGGGCCTGGCAGCCTGGTCTGCTCTGGGAGCTGGGCCCAGGGCCCCTGTCTTGCCTGGTCACTCCTGCAGCTGCCCACGGCCACTCAAAGCCACCCCGAGTGGGGGAAGTGACTGTGGACAGGGGCGGGGACAGACCCCAAAGGCTCTGCAGAAGAGGCACAGCTCAGTGGCGGGTGGCAGTGCTGGGGTGGGGCTGAGACCAGCGGCCTGGGTCAGGAGAGGGAGGGCAAGAGAGGCAGGTGCTGGGCTTCAGAGGTGCAGAGGCCGTGGTGGCCGTGGCCTGGAGGCCAGCAGGGAGAGGCTGCAGGGCCCTGGTCAGGCCCGGAGGTGGGGGAAGGGTGATCCACGGAACACACGGAGAAAGAGGAAGAGGAGCAGAGAGACGCACCCCGTCTGCAGGGCTGGCGAGTTTTGTGGGGCGAGGTCACAGAGTAAGGGACGTGAGGTTGACCCCAGCAGTGACCTGAGCTGCTCAGGGTGGGCCTCGGCAGCGCCTGGGGCAGAGGAGGGCTGTGCTGTCTTGGGTGAGATTTGGCCCCTGGCTGCCACAGTGCTCCCGGTCCAGCTCCCGGCTGAGGCGCCCAGGAAGGCAGCAGGTGACCTGGAGGGGCTTCCGGCTTGTGGCCTAGACCCGGCCGTTGTAGCCGTCTGGGGAGTGAACCAGTGGATGGAAGATTTCCCCCTCTCTGTCTCTCCCCCTTTCTCTCCACCCTCCATCACCAGGCCTTTCAAATCTATCTATCTCTATCTATCTATCTATCTATCTATCTATCTATCTATCTATCTATATCTATCTATCTATATCTATCTATCTATCTATCTATCTATCTATATCTATCTATCTATTATCTATCTATCTATCTCTATCTATCTATCTATCAGCTATCAGTCATTTATCATCCATCAATCTATCACCTATCATCTATCATCTGTCTACTGCCTGGCCGCGGTTCTCTGTGTTACAAAGCTTCAGGCTTCTGTGATCTGGACAGGAGCCTGCAGACCGGGGTCTGTGGGGCAGGGGTGGGGGTGGGGGCTGGGCTGCCTCTGGGCTGGGGGAGGTGGGGACGCTTGGGCAGCCCGGTCCTGGGCACTGTCCCAGGGCTCCAGACCCTTGTGGCCAGGCAGGGGCTGGGCTGTAGGTGGGAGGAAGAGCCTGGTCCTCGCTGGTGGGGGGATCTGTGTCCCGCCAGCCCCCGCCCCAGTGTGGAAGTGGGGGGGCTCCCCTGGGACAAGCCTGGGGCTGCCCTTCCCGTGCCCAGGCCCCCGCCTGGAGAAGGGCTCCCTGGGTCAGCTGTGGTGGGGTGGGGGCCGCCGATGCCCTGTTGACCCCTCCTGGGTCTGGCACGGTTCCTGCAGGGATAGACTGGGCACGCGGCCAGCCCAGGTGTGTGCCCAGGGGGTCCTGCGGGAGGGCTGGGGAGAGGCAGTGAGGGCCCTGGAGGCTGCACCTGCTTCCTCGCCTCATGTCTGAACCGGTTAGAAAGCCGACCAGAGGGGCACAGCGCGAGAGCTGTGGGGCTCGCACGCAGGAGGCTTTATTGTTTCCAGGCAGGCTCCTCACACGGGAACAGGGCGTGCGCGGAGGCCTAGGAGGGGGTGAGCCCACCTAGGCCAGAATGTGGACAGTGGCCACAGGCTGACAGGGACGGGCAGCAGGTGGACCAGGGTCACGTGGCCTTTGATAGGATCTCCTGCCGTGCTAAGAGGGGCTGGCTCTGCGTCTCACCAGGACACGCAGATAGAGAGGTGGCTGAGAGTGGGGGTGCCCACAGGGACCTGCTGGCCTTGGGGAGCATGCCGGTCAGCAGCAGGACTGTCCCGAGGAGAGGCCGCAGCAGG